>NC_067235.1:18830000-19430000 GCF_019924925.1 Ctenopharyngodon idella | reverse complement strand
AAGCGTAATCCACTTAATTCTTGTTAAGACCTTGGCACAGATGTACAGTGATGCGTTTAACAGTAGAGCCTGCAGAAAAGTGCCTCTTATTAGCTGATAATGTCATGGACCACAGCAGTGTGGCTGGCATCCTGTTTTATGTGGCTGGAAAAGACTCTGTGATTTCATGCATGTTTATATTGGTTGTTTGGCTGGAGAAGAGGTTTCTGCCGCTGTATGTGAAGGGTTGAGTGTTCCCTCTGCACCACACGTCTATGCTTTATGTATGTGCTTGCTGACTGTTCTGTCTGCCAAACGCTTTGGCATTTATTGACGTTTTCCCTCTCCCAGTGTCGTGTATCCATTTCTGTTCTTTTTATGTCTGTGTCTCAATGATAAGGCGTGTCTGTGTGTTTGATGGAAGAATGCAGACAGACGAAACACTGACTCCACTCTCTGCCCACGTAGTTGGCAGGTCTCACTTTGTCTCTGGATTGAACCTGCAGCACTAGGGCTTCCAAGCCAATCCTCTGGTTGGCAGGCGCACATCGTAGCAGTGTAAACTTTCCCTTGAAGGATGTAGTCGCTGAACAGACTCCCACTGTGTGAGCTTCACTCATGCTTCCTGGTGTGGCAGGAAAAACTGCTCACAAACTGAGTTAATGATTAAGAGTTCAGTCAAACTAGGTATAGCTAAATGGTTATAGCTGGCATTTGAAATGGCTCTAAATTCTGGACATTTCTGCTAAGTAGTTAATGAACAGATTCAGAGTGACTTAGAGTATACTTTGCTCAAGGACACAATGGTGTTACAAAACATCTCTACTTCTAACTACATAACATCACTTTTTTTTTTTTTTATCAACATGACATGATGCATTGAGATCTTTTATTGAACTCCTAGTTTTAATAATTTATTGGTGTACATTTTGAACTGAATTAATCTTATAATTAGTCTTAATTAATTTGTAAATAAAATTAAATGTTATTAAATTAATTTAATAAATAAATAAATGCTATTTTTTTATTAACTTTCTTATTTTTATAAATGTTCCCAGTAATACTATATTGTTGTGCTAATTTTAATCGGATCATTCAATGCAAAATGCCTTCAGCCAATAAACTGTTGTCAGGGCAACTAAAGATTTCTTGTTCAACAAATGATCAATTAGCAACACAAGAAATATAGATTTGTCATTATTTCTTTCTTACACAGTTAATATGAGGTAAAGTCTTGGCCTCTCAAAAAAAGTTTTGTTCAGGCAACTCTTTAAGGATAATTGAGACAACATATGGGGAATATTGTTTGTCTAACACGTGTTTTTATGTAGATTCATAGAAAATGTTTTTTGTAAAATGATCAAATTTCTTGGTATCGGAAATTCCTGTATACAGGATGAACTGTTACTTTTTTTGTTGAACTGTTACCTTTTAAATTGTATTGATTTATAAGATATACATAACTAGTTTTGATACAAACATTTGCCTTTTGCTGTATAGAGGTAAATGTTGTGACATCATCTGCTTTCTCTCCAGCTATTATTCCAGACCCCACGAATAACCAGGTGGTGTTGGTGATCCTGGTCAGTTTGCTTCCCCTCCTGGTTCTGGCTGTGCTGGTCATCGCCTCTTTCTACTGGTATCGCATGTACCGTCGCCGCAAACTTGATGAGTGGGAGACCAAGAAGCCGTCCAAACGCAAGGGCCCCAAAGGCCCGCTGGACTGTAGTGACGCCTGCGCCATCATGATGGACGACGACCGCTCGGACAGCAGCTCCACGCACGCCAACAACCTCAACCACAACACGGAACCTCTGCCCATTGAGCTGGACCTTCAGGTAGGCAAGGGCCGCTTCGCTGAGGTGTACAAAGCCAAACTGAGACAAAGCCCCTCGGAACAGTTTGAGACGGTGGCGGTAAAGATCTTCCCCTACGAAGAGTACGCATCCTGGAAGAACGAAAAGGATATCTTCTCAGACATCGATCTGAAGCACGAGAACATTCTACACTTCCTGACTGCCGAGGAGAGGAAGGTAGAGAAACAGTACTGGCTGATCACCGCCTATCACCCACGCGGGAACCTGCAGGAGTACCTCACGCGCCACCTCATCAGTTGGGAGGATCTACGAGTGCTCGGGGGCTCGCTGGCCCGGGGTGTGGCTCATTTGCATAGTGACCACACCCCCTGCGGGAGGCCAAAAGTGCCCATCGTCCACCGAGATCTGAAGAGCTCTAACATCCTGGTGAAGAATGACCTCACTTGTTGCCTCTGTGACTTTGGGCTTGGTCTCCGTCTTGACAACTCACTGTCAGTGGATGACTTGGCCAACAGTGGGCAGGTAGATTCAGCAACAATATTTCATATGGTGCATTCTGTCTGCTTACTGCAAAATTTTGTTATTGCCACAAAAAATTTTGGTAACACTTTAGTTTAGAGTCCAATTCTCACTATGAACTAGTTGCTTATTAGCAGTGCTGGAGAAAGTTACTTTTAAAAGTAATGCATTACAATATTGCGTTACTCCCTGAAAAAGTAACTAATTGCGTTACTTGGTTACTTTTTATGAAAGGTAATCCGTTACATTACTTTTGCGTTGTTTTTTTTTTCTCACCTGGGCTGGACTTGCTTGTTTGTTTTTTAATAGCAACAAAAAAAGTTCTGTTTTTGGTAAATGTTAAGGCCCTTTCACACCAAAAGTGAAATGAATAAGCCTTAGGCTGAAGGAAATGCATATTTATGCCTGTACAATAGAGGGCGCAGCTAAAACAAACCTCTCAGCTGTGCTGCCGTTCTGGATTAAAGAAGAAAAGGATACAGGAGAAGGAAGTTCAACACTCTTATTTCTAAATCTAATATAAAGTAATTTTTGCATATTAATGGTTGAATTGGATCATTGAAGGTCAGCAGCAAAGACATTGGTTAATAAAATTAAATACATAAAGTATATTTGTGTAATTTAAAATAAAGTTAATTATTACAGATTTGCGTAAAATTCTGAGACTGCATTTCACTGTTTTTATTAATTTTGAGGAGTACACAACACCTCTGCACTTTATTTCTCTCAACATCGGGACAGGAGAGCTGTCAGTCAATAAATGTGAAAAAGTAACTTAGATTTTTTTTTGTAAATTGAAAAAGTAATGTGTTCCTTTACTAGTTACTTGAAAAGTAATTAGATTGCATAACTTGTAAGTTGTACTTGTAATGTGTTACCCCAACACTGCTTATTAGCATGCATATTACTTGGATATTAGCTGTTTATTAGTACTTATACAGCAGATATTAATGCCTTATTATCCATGACCATATTCTACATATCTTAATCCTACCTAATACATAAACTTAAAGGGATAGTTCACCTCAAAATGAAAATTACCCCATAATTTACTCACCCTCAAGCCATCCTAGGTGTATATGACTTTCTTCTTTAAGCCAAACACAATCAGAGTTATATTAAAAATATCCTAACTCTTCTAAGCTTTATAATCGGAGTGATTGGAGGATGAGATTTTGAAGCCCAAAAAAGTGCATCCATTGATGGTAAAATGTACTCCACGTGGCTCCGGGGGGGTTAATAAAGGCTTTCTGAAGCAAATCGATGCATTTGTGTAAGACAAATATCCTTATTTAACGCATCAGAAGGCCTTTATTAATCCCCCGAAGCCACGTGGAGTAGGTTTTATCATCATTGGATGACTTGTGTTTGGCATGAAAGAAGAAAGTCATATACACCTACGATGGCTTGAGGGTGAGTAAATTATGGGGTAATTTTCATTTTTGGGTGAACTATGCCTTTAACAACTACCTTACTAACCATTAATAAGCAGTAATTAGAAGTTTTTTATTGAGGCAAAAGTCATAGTTGAGAGAATTGTGTGTGAATAGTGAGAATTGGACACTAAACTAAAGTGTGACCAAAATTTTATATATGCATGCATAGTGTAGGCCTATATATTTAATTTCTTCAGAATGAATGTAAACTCAAGTCATTTGTTTTCTCTATTGAGTGATCGATCGATTTATATAAATCTTTCAAGACAGACCTACCATAAACTCTGAAGACTGTTGAAGCATTAGTCAACGTAATTTCAACTTAAGATCCACCAATCTGTGAACAAATGAAAGAGAGAGATCAGCAATGAAATAGATCAGCAGAGATCTCGTCCACTCGCGTGAATCGTGTAATAAAGCCAGGCATCTTATTTATTTACATTTATATCTTATTTATGTTTGCAATAAATTTTAAATATAGTTATTATTCTTACAACAAATGACTATAAATCAGTGGTTTTATATTATACCATTGTTTTTTTATTTATTTACATCAGTTGCATTGTTTTATGGGATTGTAATTCCTTCATAAAAAATGTTTATGAAGCAATTTTTTCTCATTTTCATATATTTTTTTGCTTAAATTTTACCTATTTGATTTTAGTAATTAAGTTCGTCAGCTGAAGCAGCTTAACTTACATTTTTATCAGCCCCAGTGCATCAGACTACTTATGTTCACATGCTTTTATAGCGTTGTAAGTGCCAGGTAAAGCACTGATGTATACGTAAATTTGTGCAGATTTACAATGGCAGGGCCGTTGTCATAACTTGCAGGGAAAGTCCCCTCAGGCATCTCACCATGTGCAGATGTGTATGTATGTATGTGTGCCCTTTGTACAAACTGTCTGCTCAGATTTATGATTCACTGGCTAAAAATGAAAAGACAAAAGGCACTGAGTGAATCAGTAATGAACTAGCTAACAATCGCCTGACTCTGAGCGACGTCTCTCCATACCCAGAGTGCTTTGATGTTTGTCAACCTTCTGCTGGTCCCAGGCATTGACCCTAAACACATTCAAAGGGAGTTCAGATTTCAGTGCTGAGGTTGTTTAATTTATCACGTTTTGGTTTGGTTGGTTTATCGGTGTGACCTTTTGTACTCTTAAAGTGAAGTTGAGTAATGAAGTAATTTGTGCATGTTTTAAAGATAAAGAAATAAAAAAAGATGCAAAAGCTTGGTACCCTCAAAACAGTTTTCTGAACAAAATCAATGAACGATTAGATGAATTTATAATCTGAATGAGCATATGGAAGGAGTGAGTAAACTTGTCATTTAGATCAATGTTAATAATAATAATATTTTTTTAAAATAATACTTTTATTTTTTACATTTGTATAATAAAAATTATTATTATTATTATTAATATAGCCAATTATTTATAATAATAATAATTTGTGTTGTCATGAAATAATAGTAAAAATAAATGTATTTTTAATAATAATATTTTCAAATTAATAATAATTAAAAATTATTTATAATAATTATAATATATAACAAATATATATATATATATATATATAATATTATTATTATTATTATAGCTATTTATAATAATAATTTGTGTTGTCATGACAATAGAAAAAAATTGATGTATTAAAAAAAAATTTTTACATTAATAATAATAATAATTAATTAATTATTTATAATAATTATAATATATAACAAATATATAAAATAGATTCTTATTATTATTAATATAACTAATTATTTATAATAACAGTAATTTGTGTTGTCATGACATAATAGTAAAAAAAATCAATGTATTATTATTAAAAATATTTTCAAATTAATAATAATTATTTATAATTATAATATATAACAAATATGTATAACAAATATTGTTGTTATTATTATTATTAATATTAATATAACTATTTATAATAATAGTAATTTGTGTTGTCATGGCATAATAGTAAAAATAAATGTATTATTATTAATAATAATATTTTCAAAATAATTAATAATTATTTATAATAATTATAATATATAAAAATATATTATTATTATTATTATTAAAAGTGCTGTGTTGTCATGACATTGATAGATAGACAATATCAAATTATTTACAGTTAAATAAGTATTCTATTTATCTGATTCTCAGGTGGGTACAGCCAGGTACATGGCTCCAGAAGTGCTGGAATCGAGGATCAACCTTGAGAACATCGAGTCATTCAAGCAAACCGATGTCTACTCCATGGCCCTGGTACTGTGGGAGATCACATCCAGGTGTAATGCCATCGGTGGTGAGTACAACCATCATAAAGATCTCACTTGGAAACATAACTGTTATTTTGGCATTTCCCAAATCAATATGGTTAGTAAACTGCAGACAATGCTGTTCTATTTCTATTCTGCCTGTAATTGTCCCTCAAGGAGAACAGGGATGAAAATAGGCTTGCTTTTTTGTCTGATTCTATCAGTGGCATTTTGGTTTGTTTTTTTTCTCCCATCATTGGGCTATTGTTTCAGTACACTGCATGGAAAGCCCACTGTGGCCCACACTGTGTTTTGACCGATTTGCAGCTTCCTGTTATTGGAGGAGTCGTTCTTTAACAAGAGCAGAGATGGTACCGCGTACTCACTCTATTTGGGGAATGTAAGGAATGTGTGAAATGTCAAGTGCTTCCTAAGAACTTTCCCTTTTTTGGTCAGGTGGGAAGATTCTTGGCACACCAAGATGTAAACGACGATATATAGCTGTCACTCATTGACTATTTATGTTCTCATATGTATGAAATGCAACAGCAAAAACTGGAATTAGTTATGGTGGTAAATATAAATATAAATGCATGTGGAAACTGAGGAAGAGAGAGGGATTTTGTTGTTTTTTGTTGATCAGGGTTTTTCCTGCATTGAAAATTTTTCAGTAGCTGCCCTGTGAAATTACGGTCTGCTGAAGTAAATTTAAGTATCTTGGGTTTTGTTTTGTTTTTTTGGCTAAATGCTAAATGCTTTTGCATTTGAAGTGGATGAAGAAAAATTAACATGTACTATATCCATGTACCTCCAAATGAATAGATATTGAATCAAAATCGAATCGCAAGCTCGTGAATCCCTTTAAATCCGCTCTGGGAATATGAGTGACAGTGTGCATGTATGAGTGTATTTGCATGGTGTATATTGTTTCTCTCACTGTCCCTGTGCCTGTAGAGTTGTGTAACCCACATGCCCCGGCATGCCCTCTGTGGTTGACAGGGGTTGCAGGAGTCCTCCTGTCATGCTGCTTGGAGCTTATCTGAAGAGCTGGAGGTGTTTTCAGCCAGACAGACTGTCTCATTCCAGCCTGTGTTGAGGGGGGTAGAGACAGACATCCCAGGGTCTGTCTCTCCAAGCCATTGCTGTTTTTTTTTTTTTTTTTTTTTTTTACCACCTTCCATTAAATGCAATGTTAAAAACCTGGGATCTAATGCAAAAAGGGGGAAATGAAGTTTTCGGGACATAAGACTGCAGACAGCGGCTGCAGAAATTCAGTGTGTGGGTGATGGTGAAATGGAAAGCTGTGGCCGCGTTGTTCTGCTGCTGCGGCTCTGTGTGTATGTTAGTAAGTCCTGAATTAGCACGGGGTGCGGCCTGCCTGGTCTAGAGTAGTAGAGCGAACTTGAGACACTGCCAGTCAAGGAGAACTCCCTCCCTTCCTCAGAGAAGGAGAGGAAAACAAGTAAATGGAGGACAGCAGCTGGCTAGCAGGTGGCAGAACCCCATGCAGGGTGTTCATCCATCAGTACAGGTCTCAGATTCACTGCCACCACGCCTCTGACTGACTCAAGCTCTTCACAGACACGCAGAAGAGTCAAGTTTGTCGTGTTCTCATGATCTACCCCAAAACTCTCTGACTGATGCCTGAATCCTCCGGCAACATTGCTGCTGCATTGCTCTCTAGGCAACTTTAAAATAGGTCAAAGTGTTTAAGCAGGAATCTTACCTCCTGTCTGCCACGATTGACTGTCTCACTCACTGTGATTTATGGATGTTTTATTTAATGAAAATAGTCTCTCTTTTTATTTTTTTCTAAACTGTCAGTGTATAAAACCTTGCACAATTTCACAATTAGCATTTTATTTATCCTAAATGCAATCAAATAATATTTTTAAACTTTTTAGTTTGCTAAAATTAATGTTTGTCTAGAAATTATATTTACCTTGCGTAATTTACCTTTTTTAACATCACAAGCTACTCTTTTACGAAACTTTTGTTTCCTTAGTGACCAAGTAAACTAACTTTTGAAGAAAGAAAAAAAAATATTGGGGCAAAATTGTTCAGAGTGGTTGAAATAATGTAATAAAACAACTGTTTTTAATAGAAATAAGTATATAATATATATATTTATATCATTTTTTATTCATTTGACTTATATAAATACTTTTCAAACAGTAAATATTAAAATAGTTTGTTTACATAACTTTTTATTTAAGTTTATTAGTTTTTTTTTTTTTTTATGTTTCAAAGCCTATGTCTGGGACAATAAAACATAACAAAAGTAAATGAAGAAGGCATGATGAAAATTTTCCAAGGGAGTTTTACTTTGTGGCCTTATAATATATACCATATAAGAAAAAGAAAAAAGCTGACGTTTTTTATTTTAATAAAAATCAGCCTCTGGGACATAAAAGCACTCAAGAATGAAGAAACACCCTTAAATTGTTTTTCTTCTTCTTCTTCTTCTTGCACTCTTTCCCAGACAGAGACTCAGAAAGGCAGGTCTGTGGAGGTAGCAGACAGTTAATCTAAAGGGGAAACTGTAGTAAAAAAGCGTTTCCCTGGATAGCACTAGCTGGGCCCGGGGTGGGAGGCCTCAGCCGGCAGGACATCTGTTCCCAAAAAACCACGGCATTCCTCACATAGCGAGTGCATTTGTGGAGCCTGGCCTCTTAAGCAAAGCAAAACGTATAGAAAAAGAGACGGAGACCAAAAAAGAAAGACGCTAGGTGACCTTAATGTTGCAGACAGGCAGCCGAGTGTCCTCATCTGCGGACTGCATGCATGCTAAATTCCCATTTTGGGGTCAAAGCCACAAACAGGGCACAGAGGACAGCAGAAATAGCACCGCAGGGGCGGGAGTATTTTGTTTAAGAGCTGAAACAGGGGAAGTCCACTTGTCAAAAACAGGATGCGTTCGCTTGTGGAGTCAGCTTCTCCGCAGGGTCCCAATCACAGTCCTCCACTTCCTGTCCTGGGCTGCATGCTGGCCTAGCCCCTTCCTGTGGGCCAGAGTGCTGGGCAAGAACCACAAAACATGCTCTCCAATCATGAGCAAGCCGCTCCAAAGTAAACGTACTCATCAACCATCATTTGCTGTAATGGATTTTATATTGGCCAAGAAGAGGACAATAACCGCTGTTTTATGGGAGGTTTTGGTGTTTCTTGCAGATTTTTTTCCTGTTTAGCACCCCATGTTTGTGTGTGTTATCTATAGCTGGCTCTGGTCAAGTACTTGGCTATGGAGGCTGAAGACGGATATATGATTGGGCCTCTGCAGCTGCAAGTTTCACAAGGTCTGGAAAATCTGTTTTTGGAGCTCACTGGCACAGTCCATTGATTAGCCTCGTATTTCACCAATTTGTTTTCACGAACAAAACAAATGATCCACAAACTCAGCATTGTAAATTGTTGCCATTCTGATGGAGCAACTGACTTTTCTCCAGTTGCCACATTTACAGTTTAGGTTTTTCATGACCGGATAGAATAACCAGAGCATATGAAACATGCTTTCCCCCCTCCATCAGGGCTTGCTTCCAGCTTTAAGAGTTTCCAACCTCAGTACTTCTCACGACCGAACTTCTGAAATGCTCTAAAAGATTGATTTTTCATGCTGTCATATGCACATAGATCATATGTCTGATAATGTGATTGTCTTGTGTGTGTCTTCACAGAGGTAAAGGACTACGAACCTCCATTCGGCTCTAAAGTCCGAGAGCACCCTTGTGTGGAGAGCATGAAAGACAATGTGCTACGAGACCGGGGCAGGCCAGAGATCCCCAACAGCTGGATGAAACACCAGGTAAAAGAGCATAGGGTTGTATTTTGATCTCAGAACATGGTAAAAGACAGCATGTTAGCTGACAGACAAGAATTTTGTCAACTGTTATTGAGAACTTTTGGAAAGCGTACAATTCTCCTGTGGAAAAATAGCTTTAGTTATATATTATAAACAGATAGTTCCAGCCCTTGATTCTGATCTGGTTAAGCCGCGTTCGAAGCCGTTGTAAAATTCCCGAAAACATACAGCTGACCGCATTACATAAGTATCGCTGCGCCACTGAATGTGTATGTTGCTGCGTCTGTCTGCTGTCCCTTAGCAACTTAAACATATGTTTGTTCTCTATTGATTTTGTTCATTAAAGCTTACTGTATTATGTAGAAGAGTATTGTGAGAGAGATATCGAGTGACCAAGTGTATTATCTGCATGCAAATTTAGCATTTTCCTTCAGGTCAGTCCTATGTTCATAATAAAAGATCCGTTTGAATGTCCGCTGCGATCTTTTCCTTTTAACATGGGATTTCCACACTCATAAAGACAATCTTTACCGCCATCTAATGGCGTAATAATGTAACTTATTTTGCTGGTCACTGTCAGGGACTATTTTTTCCAGCGGAAGGAAGGCTTTTAGTGATTTTTTTTTTTTTTTTTTTTTTTGAAAGTTGCATTGATACATATTTTTTGGCTTTAGTATTTGTATTGTGTGGTAATCGTTTTATAAAAGCAATAAACCCTATGAAACCGTGGTTTACAGTGAATTTATAACAGCTAAGGGGCGTTGTTAGGCATGACGCGGAGCAGAGCTTATTGCTTTAATACACCACCGTTGGAGTTTGGAGTAAGAAAGAAAAAGAAATGAACACTTTTATCCAGCAAGGATGCATTTAATTGATCAAAAGTGACAGTAAAGACATTTATAATGTTATAGAACATTTCTACTTCAAATAAATCGTGTCAATCAAAGAATTCAGAAAAAAAAGTATTACTGTTTCGACAATAATATTAAGCAGCACAACTGTTTTCAACATTGATAATAATAAGAAATGTTTCTTGAGCACCAAATCAGCATATTAGATTGATTTTTGAAGGACCATGTGACATGTGAAGTCTGGAGTAATGATGCTGAAAATTCAGCTTTGCCATCACAGGAATAAATCACATTTTAAAATGTATTAAAGTTAGAAAACAATTATTTTAAATTGTAATAATATTTCATAATGTTACTATTTTTACTGTATTTTTGGTCAAATTAATGCAGCCTTGTTAAGTATAAGAAACTTTTTTTTAAATTTGTTAAAAAAAAATTTACTGACCCCAAATTTTTGAACTATAGTATACATACATTTTATAACACAAAATTCTGTTATTTCTCTGAAAACAAGGCTTATCTTATGTCATTTTGCTTCTGACGTTAATGTGTCTTGTTTTAAGGATGTTTAGATATTTTTATCTGAAAACAATATACTGAGTAAGGGGCAGTTCACACAGAACATATTTTTCCATTCCACTGTGCTACTTTTCCATTGTTTATCAAAGTAAACATGTGCTAGATGGACATGTTTGACCATTGCGTTCTAAAAATGCGGTGTTCAAGTTAAAATAAGACCCTGTCCACACGAACACGAATATTTTCAAAACCGCAGCTTTCTATGCGGTTTGGCCATTCATCCACACGCAAACACAGTAACGGTCGCTGAAACCAACTTCTTTTTAAAACTCCTGCCAGGATGAAGATTTTCAGAAACTTTTGAGAGATTTTGGCTTGTGACGTCGGAACCAGTAATAACCTTTTTTCCAGGCTTCTGATTGGCCAACATGGCTTTACGGTTAGGGTTATATCGCCACCTGTTGGCGTGCTCTTGACAGCGCTTTATAGTGTATTTTTGCGCTTTCATATGGACGCAATTTATTTTATTTTTTTAAACAAAGGAGGAAAAACTCTATCTACTCTTATTTATAAAAATACCCATGTATGTGTGGACTAGGCCCAAGTTAAACTTAAAAAAAAAAAAAAAAACATCTCTAGACCTTACAGGGTTTTTTTCACTTCACTGACCTGCATCGCACATTTTTAACCGCAAAAACGTGTTCTTTGTGAACGGCCTCTAAGAAAACAATTTTGTGCTTGTGCTTTTGTTTATTTTTTTTTATTAGTTTGACTGTCAAACCGACCCCAAACTTCTGAACAGTAGTATATACTGACAAAAAGAGAGATTTAAAGAGAAAAAACGCCAGGGGTGTAGAGTTTAGTTCTCAAGTTGAACCCAAAGATGTTGATGAGCTCAACTACTATAGCTATAGTTGATTAAAAAATTAGATATAGTTGAGTAAAATATTTGTATATGACATGACGAAATATTGACTGAATTTCAAGGGTGTTTTCATCAAAAGACAAAAACTAAGAGAAAACAACACTGTATTGTAGGCAAATACATGCACAAACACTTTGTTTTGTCTCCAGGGTGTGGCTACAGTCTGTGCCACCATCAACGAGTGCTGGGACCACGATCCCGAGGCCCGGCTTACAGCGCAGTGTGTGGCGGAGCGCTTCAACGACATGGACGACGACCTAGACAAGTTGTCCACCTGCAGCAGCTCTGAGGAGAAGATTCCAGAAGATTGCTCTGTGAGCGTGAGCGATGACAAATGAGAGCGAGAGAGAGGAAGGTCACTCTCTCTCTGCAAAAACTGAATGTGTGGATCCTTCCATTGAGGTGGAGTGGAAGAATATGGCCTTTTCATTAAGCTTTGTTTCATAACCAAAGATTTCATGCACTTTATCAGATTATGCATAGCTCACACTGAGGAAGGTCAGGCTACTGCGCAAGAGGAGCTGGACAGATGCTGGGTTTTCTCCTCTGACAGCTGACCAAGAGCCAAATGTAATCAGGAAAATGTTTTTGCCTTGACACTAAAGATTCATAGGAGATTGTAAGACTTTCTACAGATCAGTTCAGGATTTTCTGGATTTATGAAAGAATGTGTTTGGTGAGAGATTTGTGTGTTTGTGTGCACGAGTGTGTAAGAATACTAGCGTGTGTGTTTGTATGTTTGGTGTTGCTTTTACAGAGAAGTGTATTGTTCTTGTTAGCCAAAGAAAAAGTATGTTGTAAATACTTTTTTCGACATAAAAATCAACCCACACTATTGAGAGAGCTAAAAAGGGAAGAATATGCTGTACATACCTAGGGCTGGGCGGTATATCGTGTTTGTACGATATATCAATATATTTTTATAAACTAAATAGGATGAGGCAATACCGTTTATATCAATATGTGGTGTTTTCCTCAGTGCATCACTTACATTTCACAGGTATATTCTTAGAAGGTCATGCATTTTACTGTCAGATGTGGATGAGCCTTATGCAAGATAGTCTCCACTAAACTTCACAGACTTCAGTGAACGAGCACTGCCATGCTCCAAACCGACGGAAATACAGAGATATGACTTTTTTTAGCCATATCGCCCAGCCCTAAACATACCAAAAAATGTGTTAATCGAACAGTATTTTGAAATCACAAAATGCCTCATATGTTCACATATTCTGGGTATTGAATTGTGCCTCTTTTACTACTTTTCATGTAATATATTGTAAATCTTTGATGATTAAAATACATTTATGTACAGTATTGACACTAAAAATGGGTCACCTTTTTTATTTTGTTCATTGTGTAGTATTCTTTGAATTATGAGTTTTTGGAAATGTGTGACAGTTCCTTTCATATTAATGATGATTGACAGCCAGATATTAACTGCAATACCGCCGCTGGTTGCAACAATGTTTTCAGTTAGTCTTTAAAAAACATTCCATTAACCATTTGTCACGCACGCCCACTAGTTCAGTGTTGTGGGAAACAAACCTCTTTAATGAAAATCAGCTGTCAAATATGCCTCGGAGAACTGACACCTGCATTTCAGTACATAAGCCTCAGGGTTTCTACTACAAGAACACCTTTAGCTGTTTCTAAATCAAGAAGTTGTTGTGAGAAAGTATCTTTTACCACAGAAGCCAGTGGGTAACAGTGTAAAACTGGATTTTTGTCATTTTCAAAAGAAAATCCAAAACCCGCTTTTGGTGATTTTAAGCATTGTTATTTCAGTATTATTTATATAATATTATAGTATTTATAAATATTTTGAATTAGCTGATAGATTGATTTAGTGTTGAATTTTTCATTTACTCAGACAAAATAGTACAGAATTTAAATATCTGTTTTAGATGGGTTATCAACATGAAACTCATGTTGTATTTTTAATTTATTCAGACAATAAATAGGCCTATATACAGTAATTTTAATATCTGTTATTTATCATTATCGCCAAGTTTCAAGTTAGGGTAGGCAATTTTTTAAATAAACACTTTTTGTTATACTGGTTGAAACTCTCTTCACATCCTGATAGCAATCACTAATAAAAGTGGTCTAAATATGAATACATGTACATATATATTCTGTGGAAGTCTCAGGACCAAAAAATTTTCGTCCAATGCAATGATACGATGTCCTACCTGCCTGTCAACGTAATTTAATGGCGTCTCTCATTACGCTTTGCTGACTCTGCTGTGTGCATTCCATAGACTGTATAAAACAATGGACGTAACGTCACCCATAGGTTTCTGAAGAGCATTTTTGAAGCCCAAAGTGGGCGGAGCCAGTTATCGCCATCTTGGCAGCGCGTCACCACGCATCACTCCTAGATAACCGAAAATGGGCAAAGAGGCGAGATGTGGGTGGAGCTGAGGTACCTGGTTGCTGAAACCATGCCCACCTAGCGCTACGTGATCAAGTTAGCTCAGGCTAAGGAGCTTATGCTATATGCTACCATTCTGTCGTTTCATGTTGAGCATCCATTGGTCCAGCCTGAGATGGTCTGGATCACCTAGAGGAAAACTTTACACAGACAAATAGATAGTTGCCTCCTTCACAGACTACTTTACATGCAAACAACTTAAATTACTACAGTGTCCAAAAGGTCATCATATAGATGTCTATGGGATTGACTCCCTTTTGGAGCCTGTCTCTAACGGCTAGTCGATGAATTGTAGTTTAAGTCACTTCCGTATTGGATTCAAGAGAGAGACCGGAAGGTTGCTGCTTGGTGCATTCATGTGTTTTAAAGGAGGACGTGGCTTTGGAGAGGGAGGGTGGGATCTCATGCTTTCAAAGCTAGCTTGCTATTGCTAGCCTCTCCGAAATTGCCTACCCTACCTTTAACATCAAATAATTATGAAATAACAATTATTATTAATTATTAACAGATTATTTCTCGTCCGTCCATCGGTATTTATCATTAGTCTTGCACTGCGCATGCTCAGTTGTTTCTAAGTGTGAGCTGGGGCAGACGGCTGTCTAATTGAGTGAAATAATCTTCCTCTTTGACTCTCTTTTGTGGCGTGAGGCTGTTTGAATTGAGCTCTCACGCTGGAGTCAGTATAGCGGTTTATCTGGGCTTTGTTTGGGAGTGAGAGTTTTGAAATTCAGGACTGGGAACTGCCGCGACCATAATGACAGAGAAAACGAAAACTGCAGAGTTCCTCAGACAGGTCATTTTTATCCCCGGCAGTCGTACACACCCCTGTTCCTTTCACCATCCCTCTTTTTCCCTATAGTGTCTATTGTTTCTTTACTATTTTAGCCCCTAAACTGCTGGAACGTCTGGGGGGAAGAAGCAGACAGGGGAATAAACCAGTATCTGTGGGGCTGAAGGCCTATAAATATCTCTCTGTGGCACTGATCTCAAAATAGGATTTATGGGCCCGTTCTGAGACTTGGCATTTATTGTTGTTGTGGTGTTCTAGAGAGAGCAGAGCTGACCAGAGGGAACCGTAGTGCATCCACATTTGTTCTCTTGTGGAGAGGAGTAAACAGTTTAGTCTCTAGTCTCCATTTTCAGAGATGTCTGTAAATAGCTGGAGTACTAAAATGTATAAACATATGCTAAAAGAAAAAATTTACAAGACCTCAAATATGTGCCTGTGAAAGAGACTTCTTGTGAAGTGAGGAATTCATAACAAGTGCATACGGTAAGTTTTCATATAGCCTACAACAACTTTCTTGGGCACAGTTAAATTCATCATTGTACATAATACATCATACATAATACATTGATTATCTTTAATTGTTTAGTTAATCCTCAATCCTAAATAACCCAAAACAAAAAGTTTATTTAAGTGGCACTTTATTTAAAAACCAGATTCATCTTAGCCTGCAGGCTTTAAACGCATTAAAATAGTGGTATGCCATATTTAAATTAAAATATAAAATAAGACATTATACTGTAAATTAAAAAAACAAAAAAAACAAAGGCTTTATATGTGTAGTCTTAGTATACCCTGTTTAAAAGTATGAAGTACATTTAGTAGTTAGATTTGACTCAAATTACTTTTGTAAAAAGAAAATACATCTAGCCTCTTTCCTATGCTCAGACACACATTTTTTCTTTCACACTTGGACTGCATTTTGTTTATAAACATGCTCGCACAATAATTCTGAAATTAAAATAAACTGACAAATAAAATTAATGTCTGTTTGAAGATCAAAAGTTCATAGACCAAATAAATTTGAAAAAAAAAAAAAAGAGGGTTCAAAAAAGGAGGGTAAATAGATAACAGTTTATGCAAGTAAAATGAATATTTTTGTTTAAAAACATTTCAGAGTAATACTGATGTTGTTTTGATGCTGTTTTGGTAGAAAAAGAATGTTTAGGTTTCATAAATTTAGACTGTTTTGAGCAGTCATGAGTTATAAGTTCAAGGCCCGGTTTCACAGACAGGGCTTAACCTAAATCAGGATTAGGCCGTAGTTCAATTAGGATATTTAAGTAACTTTTATAAACGTTCACTAGAAAAAAAAACATTACTGCTGTGCATCTTGAGACAAAACAATGGCACTGACATATTTTAAGATATGTCAGTGCAAGTTACTTTAAGTTAAAACAGCTCAAACATGCATTTTAGTCTAGGACTAGCTTAAGCCTCGTCTGTGAAACCGGGGGAAAAAGAATTAATTAAATCCATTGAAGTCAACGGAGTTCATACTGGTAATTCTCATATTGTATGTTCTTATAAATTTCATATGATATATACAAATAAAAATTTTTATAAATATTGATAAAAATATATATATATCTTTTCTTGCGTCTCACTGCTTTGTGCTGTAGGTCTTGTGAAATTTGAATTAATTGAATTTATAAAAAGGCACATTTGCACATTTACTCATTAATGAGAAGTTACTGATCAGATACAATATGGTTTTAGTTGAAATAAAGTTTTACAAGCTTACGTTCCACCGGGTCTAAGCGGACCCGGGAATGCAAAAGCTGTATACAGTTTTTTTTAATGCATTACAAGGGTTAAAATGTCATTTATTCCTGTGATGGCAAAGCATTACTCCAGTCTTCAGTGTCACATGATCCTTCACAAATCATTCTAATATGCTGATTTGGTGCTCAAGAAACATTTTTTATTGTTATTATCAATGTTGAAAACAGTTGTACTGCTTAATATTTTTAAAAACTGATAATAGAAGTTTAATAGAGAATGATAATAGAGATTTTTTAACAATGTAATTCTCTACTGTCACCTTTGAGCACCCTTGATGAATAAAAGTATTCATTTCTGTCCAAAAAAAAAAAAATGCAGATGGATCGTCTCTGCAATACTGTCTTTGTTGACAGTCTTTGAAACTCCCTTTTAAAGAGTTGATTCACATGGCTGATTAGATTCATTCACTCTTAGTGATTCCCCCCTGCTATCTGCTTCTTTTATAAACTTATAAAGCTTCAAGTTTTGCTTGAGTGCCACATTCATCATCACCATAACAAGGCTGGCACATTAAATGTTGTACCAAAGGCCATGAAGGTCTTTATGGGTCCTCTCCAGTTCTTTCAGCAGTTAAGTTGAAGTGGCGGGCTTTAAGCCATGTGCCGGCTGACTGATAAGTATCTGTTTGAAGACATTCACCTTTTTCCCTGCACATCTGGTAGTGAGCCACCATCAAGCTGTGTTTCATCATGCTCTTTGATCGCTGGCGCCACCCGAGGGTACAGAGATCAAACAACAGATAAGAGATAGACACTGCAAGGGGAACAGTGCACACAGCCCTAAGACACAACAGACTATCATACTTGCTTCCAAACAAACACACGTGGAAGGAGCTGGGATAATGACAGGATGGCCAACTGGAGTATTAGTGCGCCTCCGTTATATTTTTGATGACCTTTGGGCCATAAAAGTACAAATTAATCCAAGAAGCAAACTGTCAAATGGTCTATTTTTAGGACTATGAAGACTGTTATCATTTTCAATTAAAAACATTTAACAGTCTGTTGTTAAAAAAAAAATAAAAAAATAAAAAATGATGGAGGCCACTGTGCTCATTGGGACCTTCAATGATGCAGACATTTTTCTGTACCCTTCCCCAGATCTGTGCCTCGATACAATCCTGTCTCAGAGGTCTGCAGACAATTCCTTGGTCTTCATGGCTTGGTTTGTGCTCTGACATGCACTGTTAACTGTGGGACCTTATATAGACAGGTGTGTGCCTTCCCAAATCATGTCCAATCAACTGAATTTACAAGGTGGACTCCAATCAAGTTGTAGAAACATCTCAAGGACGATCAGTGGAAACAGGATGTACCTGAGCGCAATTTTGAGCGTCATGGCAAAGGCTGTGAATACACAAAACACAAATGAGATTGATTGATTATTTATTTATTTATTTATTTGGGAGATAAAATCTGACCTTGACGTGCCTAACAGGATAGCTCATCATTTTAAATCATAATTTACATAAATTTGCATATATATAAGCCAGGTTGAAAGGAGTATCAAATATACATGAGAATTAATTAATTCATTTATTTATGTATTTATTTATTTTTACTTTTTGGAGATGAAATCTGACCTTGACATGAGCTTAACAGGATAACTCATAATTTTAACTCATAATTTAACATAAATATACATTAAGCCAGGTTGAAAGGAGAATCAAACACAAGTGAGATAAACCACCAAAACCAAACCAAAACAAGAAATAAATAGTTAACACATTTCAGCACAAATCTTTTAAACTTGTCATTTGCAACGATCCCAAACTGTGTATTTCTGCTGTTTGTGGCCTGCTCCACAGACATTGCTTGTTTACTAAACACTTCCGTTCCCAGACTAAACCACTAAATCAAACCCTTTTGTTGTCAGAGATCTAAGGATTTGACTTTGTTTTACTCCAGTGATTGATGTTGGGCAAAATTTGTGCATGACAGCAGTTCTGACTCTGTACTGAACTACACTGCCCTCTGTTGGTCATTGTTAAATCCCATGGTAAGTGAATATGGTTCAGTACCATGATATATGCAACTCCTGGCAAAAATTATAGAATAAACACACTTAGAGGATGTTCACCCAGCTTTTTTACTTTATAGCACACAAGCAAATCACAGAGTTGACACAAAAAAGGTTTTGTTCAATAGCTTAATATTCTGGCTTCATGAAACATACCTCAAACAAATTCACACATTTTTTTTTTAATTATTATTAATGGCATGTCTTTTTCCAGACCAAATAGAGGAAAACAGTGTGGAATCACTCAATATTGAGGAAAAAAAAATATGAAAAACACACAGACACACACACACACACACAATACTTTATTGCTCCTCCACTGTCATTCGTGACAGCCTGAGGCACTAATGAAAAACAATATTCCCCATCAAGCTGGTTCCAACTTTCTCAAATAGCAGTTGACAGATCAGCTTTGCAGGATAAAGCCTTATCTTATCTTTTTTTTTTTTTTTTTTTAATTTCCACCATAAATTTTCAATTGGATTGAGATCTGGACTGTTTGCTGGCCATGTCATTGAGTTTAACACTCTTTGATCTGTGACAAGATGCATTATCATCCTAAAAAAATGACTCCATCATCACCAAACCTATTTTCGATTGATGGAATGAGAAATGTTTCCAAAATTTCAATGTACGCATTGATTGCTTAAGTAATGATTGCCGTCTCTCCTGGTCCTTTACCTGACAAGCAACCCCATATCATAAATGAGTTGGGAAATGTGATTGTTTTCTTCAGGCAGACATCTTTATATGTTTCATTAGAACGGCACCAGACAAAAGTTCCAGCATCATCTCCTTGGCCAATGCAGATTAATGAATCATCACTGAATATCACTTTCATCCAATCACCCGCACTCCATGATTGCTTCTCCTTAGCCCACTGTGTTTTCTTCTGTTTTGGAGTTAGTGCTGGTTTTCATTTGGCTTTTTTATATTTAAATCCCATTTCATTCAGCTGGTTTCTTACAGTTCCATCCCAAACATTGACTCCTGTTTCCAATCATTTGTTTTTCATTTGTTTTGTTGTGCATTTACTATTTTCAAGGCATATTGCTTTGTGTTTTCTATCCTGATGCTTTGACATATATCTTGGTCTGCCTGTATGTTTTCCTTTTATAACCTTCCCATTTGGTTTATACTTGCACCAAATTTTAGACACAGCTGAATGGGAACATCCAACTTCTTTGGCCACACTGTGTTGAAATTCCTAGTTGAAGGAGTTTTATAATCCTTTCTATTGTTTCAACTGACAACTCTCTTGTTGGGGCCATGTTTTCTTTCAATTAGCCAAATTAAAACAACTTGATAAGGTGTGTAAGCACTTCCCTTTTAACTGCTGACTAATTAGCATTTTTAGACGTGTCCCAGTATTTGTTTTAGAAATGGAAATTAAAAGATGATTCCAAATTTTTTTACTTAACATTGAGTGATTCCATACTTTTTTTCTTCTACTTGATCTTGAAAAAGACATGCCATTAAGTGAATTTGTTTGAGGTACAGTATGTTTCATGAAGCAGAATATTAAGCTTAATAAGCTAATATTAAGCATCCTTTTTTGTGTCATATCTGTGATTTGAAAAGAAAAAAAGGCTTCTAACTCTAGAGAGAGAGAGAGCTGTGAGAGAGAGATATATGAAAAAGTTTGTATGCAAGTATTTTTGTTTGTGTGGCTAAAGACTTATGTGACTGTACATCATTTTAAACATCATTTTATTTTTATTTCTTTAAACTGATAAAATTATGTACCTATAACTGGATCTTCCCACAATGCCAAGCTCCTCACTGGCCATTGCACACTGTAAAACCTAACAATAAAAATCGCTAAATGAAATAAGTTAATTTGACTTAAAAAAAAATTTAAAAGTTAATCCAGCTTAACAAATATTTGTTATGTGAACTCAAAAATGAATCAAAAACGAACTCAATCTGAAAAAGTTACTAGAAATAATATGCTATTTAAACTCTAATGAGTTAAGTTACAAAAATGAATTTAATCTAGTAGTTTACGTCTATGGCTGACCACAACATATTTAAAAGAAATTTGAACTTATTTTATGGTTTCTAATTTCTTTTAAATAATGTTTTTTGAGAAATTACATTTGGTATAGCGTAGGTTATGCTTTTATAGCTTTCATAACTAATTAACTAAAAGCTAATCAAATAAATACATAAACAATATATGAATCTCCTGTTCTGTCATAATTGCTTTGTGCCAATGTTAGTTTTTGTTTATTCTTATATAACTTTAATGCTTTGAGTTTGATGAACTTAAACCATTTAAGGCAAATGGTTTCCTCAAACCATTTAAGTAACTATAGTTAGATGAATTTAGATTTGTTACCTGAATTTAAACTGAATAAGTGGAATAAACTTAAAATCTTTAAGTTGAGTTTACTCTAATGATTGACTAAATCAACACTAAAATATAAGTGACTTTATCTTAATGTATATGAGTTTACAGTACTCATACTTATTGATTTTAAAACTTAAATGGTTTAAGGCAATCTGTTTCCTCCAGGTTTGAGATACTGCAACTTATCGGATTTACAGTGCAGTAATTTATTCCCGCTGCAGTATTTATAGGTTTTACGGTCCTAAAATATGTGCTTTATGATGGTAATTTCTCTGGAAATTGATCATTTGGAAATAATGCATGTGCTGAGAATAGAAAGCCTTTTTAAACATTTAAAAAAATATTTGCTTTATCACGCAGTCTATTAATTAATTCTTTTTTTTCATTCCGAGTTGGGTAGAAAGCCAAAGCAAAGTGATCATTTACTAATTATGAGCCTGTGCTGAGCTCTGGGTCGTCGCCGCGAGTGCCTCGCTGTCTCTACAGATCAATCTAACATCTTTTCCAGCACTTCCGTCCCCGAGTCCATTAAAGTATTACTGGAGAAGCCGATGAGAAATAGGAAAGCAGTTTTACAGCAGAAGGCCACCTAATGAAGACAAACAGACCTTCTCCACACTGCAAGTATGTTATTTTGTGAGACGTCTCTGCAGATACAGAGATAGATCAATGCCTGTGAGTAGTGGCGGAGTAGATTATGGAGTATGTAGTGCCATTTTGTTCAGGACCATTACGACACAGTACTACAGTCCGGCCTTCAACATCTAATGGAGGCTTGCATGATGCACAGTTGGCTTTGATAAAAAGTCATAAATAAACTAACAAAATATGTCAATACATTTTATTGATTTACTGTAGTTTGATAACCTATAAAACATAAAAGGAAACAAAGAAATTACTATATTTAAAATGTCTGAAAAAAAAAAAAAAAGGGTTAGCTCTTGTCCATACAAAATCACACCTTGATGCTAAGGTTTTTGGGGGGTGGTTGCCAGGGTGTTGCTATGGTGTTATGGTGGTTGCTTACTAACTTAAAGGAATAGTTAACCCATGTCATTCCAAACTTGTATAACTTATTTTTCTACAAAACAGGTCTCAGTGTTTTTTATTTATTTATTTATTATGTCATGCAATTAAAGTCAAATGGGGTCCAATGTTGTTTGGACCCCAGCATTATTATACTATTTTAAAAGTTCATAATTTTGTTTTGGATGTCTCCTACAATAGGTTTTCATGCATTCAAGGTCAAAAAACACTAATTTTTTCATAATATACACTGAAGCATCACTTCTTTTCTCACAATGTCTGAAACAGTTTGATAAAGGTTTCTCTAAACCCCTCCTTTTCGAAAGGCTTCTCTGCTCTGATTGGTCAGGTGGCCCAGTCTGTTGTGATTGGTCTACCGCTTACAGTGCGTGTCGGAAATGAAACGCCCATTACCATATCTGAATTTCAGCTCCTGATTTTCCTCATCCTTTGGAAGTGCAAACAAATTTGCTTTTGCAGCTCAGAAAACAGCGTCTTCTTGTCATATCGACAACACGAACCAAACTCTTCCAGGCCTCAGCTACAACAGTGTTTGAGGGCGGGTCAAAATGGACGTTGTTCGCCGGCAGCCAATGAAGACCATAGGCTGGCATTATGCAAATTTGTTACAAACCCTCATAGGTTCGTGCAGGAAGTAAGACTGGAATTATTGACGACTCGTTTCAGGCAGTTCAGAATCGATTCTTTCTTTTGGTAAACAATAACATTTGTTGTGCACTTTAATCTTTGAAACTTTGCAGACTGTTTGAATTCAGCTATATCACACACTACATGAAAGGTAATATCAGAAAAAACTTAATGGGGCACGTTAAAAAGAGCCCACAACAAAACCTAAAAATGTCTCAGGTCCCTCCAGCAATGCAAGTTTTACCAGTGTTATTGACAACTGTATGTATGATCTCTTAGAAACATCTGTCTTTAACAACCTGCATGAATTGAGATGTCATTTATGTCTGTAGCACAAAAGGTGCACTGAATTTGAATATGAATGAACCACTAAAGAACAGACTAATGAACAACAACAGATTAATCAAAGTCAGCACTAATCAAGATGTGTCCATCAGTTGTTTCCTCTGCGATAGCTGCAGCTGTCTTCAGAGACATAAAGGTCTGGAGCACTGTGTTCTTATAGCTTATATCATTCACAATAAATGGAACAGCCCACGAGAATAACAGTCTTTCAGAGCTCCTTTTTCTTCTGTCGAACAGATACACACTCAGCCTCATTAACTGCCTCAATCACGCACAACTGATCTGAGTCACCAATAGGTAAGTCGCATCATGGAGGAACCGTCTGATCTCTTCTAACCTCTTCATACACAGTTTTTTTTTTATTATTTTGCCTAAACTTTCGTGATTCAAGCTCCTACAGAAACAAAGACACCACAGAGGAAAATAAAAGAGAAAGAAACCGGATGTTAATGTCAAAATGCAATGGGTAATTGCTTTGGCATTTAAATAAGAAGAGAACTTCTGGATTACAGAAATGTTCTTGGTGCCATTCTCTAGGAACACAGCTATAAAAAATTAAATAATGGCACCAGGAAAAGACCAACTAAACACACTGAGAACACACTGAGCACACCACAAAAATATCATTCTCTTAATCATGTTCTTTCCAGTAAAAAGACGTAAACATCCTAACCAAGATACATGTATTCGTGAAAAGATTTTTTTTAGTACATAAGCTGTACTGAAAAATATGAGTCTTTGCCATTTTAATTATCAATATTTGGTAACACATTAGTTTAGGGTCCAATTCTCACTATTAACTAGTTGCTTATTAGCATGCATATTATTAGGATATTAGCTGTTTAATAGTACGTATAAAGCACATATTATGCATGACCATATTCTAAATCTCTTAATCATACCCAATACCTAAACTTAACAACTACCTTACTAACTATTAATAAGCAGTATTTATTGAGGCAAAAGTTGTAGTTAATAGTGAGAATTGGACCCTAAACTAAAGTGTCACCCAATATTTTTTTATCTAAATGGCTTTACAATTCATAAAGAGTGTCAGTTACAATATTTCCATAAAGTAACTGGAATTTTAAAAAAATGATTTTAAATAAACCAGTATATAAAAATGCAAACTAATGTCAAGACCAATGATTCCACTTATATTTTGAATTATATATGGATCTATATTTTTAACAATTATCATATATTTGTGGAGGACTGATGGTTAAATCAAATATTAATTGCATTAATTGCAACTTTTTAGCCAGGGGGTTGCTGTGCAGTGGCATCATGGAAACTGTGGGTGTCAGCAGAGGTACATTGAAGCTGTTCCAGATCAGAACAAGACTTACTTGACAAACATTTGACACTTAAAAAAAAAAAAACTTTTGGCAAATGTGATTTGTTTTAAAATGCTAAGCATCTCTCCAAATTAATTTACCCTGGTAATTTTCCTAATGAAAAAGATATATAAAAAGGCCTGTTACATTCAAATACTATGCAGGACACAACAAATTTTCCAATACAATATAACCAAAGCCACATGTGCAAGGAAAAAGAGGCTTAAATTTTTCCAGATGCTAAGCATAACAATAATCAATTGGCTTAAATGCATCTATTGATTTTGTACTGACACATGCTTAATGTTGGATATTGTCTGCAGAGATGGATTCCTTGCACTTGTGGATAGAGGCATGTTTAGCTAAACCAAATGTTTAACTTCTAGTTTACTGGTCACTGTTAAACATCACATCTGCAATGTCACATTAATGGATAACTTGAACATGTATTGTAGACAGAGCAATCCACTGACCAATTAAGGCTGCTTTTAAAAACCTTGTTATTTTTAAACATGACCTTAAAGCTTAAAGGGATAGTTCACCCAAAAATGAAAATTATGTCATCATTTACTCACCCTCAAGTTGTTCCAAACCTGTATGAACTTGTTTCTTCTGCTGAAAGAAGATAACAAAGAAGATATTTTGAAGAATGTTGGTAACCAGACAGATGACAGTAACCATTGACTTCCATAGTATTTTTTTCCTACTATGGAAGTCAATGGCTACCGTCAACTGTCTAGTTACCAACATTCTTCAAAATATCTTCTTTTGTGTTCGACAGAAGAAAGAAACTCATACAGGTTTGGAACAACTTGAGGGTGAGTAAATGATGACAGAATTTTCATTTTTTGGGTGATCTATCCCTTTAATGCTGAATTACCCTTGAAATAAAACAAAGCCAAGTAAAAATATAATCCATATAGAAACATTTGTGTTAATAAATGTTTTTTTTTACCATTAAAACTCATTTATGTCTTGCTTATACTGTATGAGATGTAATGGAACTGATTTTCTACTGTGCCTGTGATGCGCAAAACTTTAAAAGGCTGTATGATCTATACTGCATGCAGATTTTGAAAAAGTGTGTTTTTAAGCAAACATATCCTGGAATGACATTGTGAAGTGGCTTCAGTGGTTGAGCCTAAAACTGGGATCATGTTTTAGAGGGGATACAGGAGAATATGAGAGAACCTGATCAAGGCAAAGAATTCACTTTGTAAATTTCAGATCACCATCCTATGTTACTGTGGTGTAACGGTAAGTTTTCTAGATCCTATGCTATATTAAAATATTTCGAATGTTCATTGGATATTTTTATCTCCAAACACTTCGGCTTTAAAGTATTGCTTGTAGGTGCTTGAGAATGACATTATCCAACCATTTTATTGATTTATTTAGCTATAATTTTTTAATGATTTGTTTTAAGTGACTCTTGAAAAGAAAGCAGCTGATACCGTGTGTCAGTTGCAAAGTCATTCAGATCTAATAAAAATGGCAGAGACAAGCTGATATTGTTTTCAGTACAGCTACAGCTTGAAGGCTACTTCTAAAATGTGTGCCTTACGCAATTTTGTTTCTCAAATAATTTATCTTGTTATTTTAGGATGAATACACGTTTACTGGAGATTACAGATTGAGAACTTTTTTTTTTTTTTTTGCGGTGTGCTCAGGATGTTCCTGTTTAGCCGGTCTTCTTGATGCCATCATTAAATCTTTTACTGCTGCAGCTTCTCAGTTTATTATTGTGCAATATGTGTTCAAACTGTGTCCAAAAGCAGACACCAGTAGCTGGCATAACAAATACAGACACATACAAAGCATGCAGATGTAATATACACGATTAATGTAGCATGTTTGCCAAACATTTTATCATCATAGAAGGGAAAGTTAACCTAAAAATGAAAATTCTGTCATTAATTAGACACCCTCATGTCGTTCTAAAACGATATAACTTTATTTCTTCCGTGAAACAAAGATTATTCAGTAGACATTTACTCTCATTGCAATGGAGTTGCTGACGACTAAGGAAGTCATTATGGCTAAAAGCTCCTATGAGGGTGAGTAGCCTAAATGATGATGAGACGTTCATTTTTGAGTGAAACATATGCCTTTTTCGCGATAAAACGCAATAAATGCCTGGCACAAACTTTATGTCGTCATATCAAATCAATCGTTTGACATCCGCATAAAAATATCGTTTGCGTAGTATGAAGGCAGTTTTTGATGCAAAATTCATTTATTTCATTGGTGTATCGCGGCACAGCGCCGCGACGGTTATTCGTGCTGATTGGCTCAAACGAGTGTTCGTTATTAAAAACCAGGGACAGGATTGGCTAACCTCCTGTCAACGTTTTTCCGTTTGTGTTTGTCAACGTCCCAGACTGTGCGTGATCTCATTGGCTTCTGTCAGTGGTTTGCTTGCAGCGGATTGGCTGAAAGAGTCGCGCGTGTGACCCGCCTTGTTCTACCTGTCTCGCTATGAGAGGCTGAGAGATTCTTCCTGCTGTGTATGGAACAGAACCGCCCTGTTCACCCCCTCCTACCAGTGGATCTCGTGTGCCGAATGGTACAAGCCGGTTAGCATGCCACTCAGACGCGGAATCTGCTGCAAATAAATCGAAATTGTTAAAACACAACGTCAAATACCTGCAGTTGGAGCGAAGGCCTGGTTGCGCAGAAATATTGGCGCCGAGGAGGGAGCGGGTTGGTGGAAAGAGGGGTGCGTGGCGGTGGGAAGTGCTTTCCTAACCAAATCCTCCAGAACATGGCGGAGCACCACACCGCCTCCGACTGTAAGCACAAAGCGAGCTCCAACGCTGGAGGTTCGGTCTCGGGCAACGGACGGCCCAACTCCCCGGCTGGATGCGGCGGCGGAGGCCTGTCCGGAGGACTGACGCAGCCGGCGGGATGGCAGTCTTTGCTGTCGTTCACCATTCTCTTTCTGGCCTGGTTGGCAGGGTTCAGCTCTCGACTTTTCGCAGTTATTCGCTTCGAGAGCATCATTCACGAGTTTGACCCTTGGTGAGTATAAAGGAGGGCGGGTGTGTGGCGCATTTATAATCTGACGTTTGGAAATGTAATGCATGATTAATCTCGCCGTGAATGAAATGTCCGTGCGTGATGCACAGAGCTGCTGCGATCCTTCATTCATCTCCGTGTAATTGTCTCAGGAAGCGTGCTTGACAATTTTGACACGTAACCGCATGGCAGTTGCCCTCCATCTTTTTATAATTTACGATAATCGAAATTGATTTTGATTGCGTTAGCAACATGCTATTGTAATTTTGCACGACTGTTGATTACTATCTGTTGAGATATAATGAATATTACACGGTGTTCTAAAAATCCAAATCAGGAAATGATTGGAAAATATTATGTCATCGTTTTTGTTACCATTTCTTTTTGTTAATTACTAGTAAGTAAATCAACAGTGTCTAAAAGCTAACTAACATCATTAGTTCTATTATCTATTCAATAATCCACTATTACATATTCATTGCATACTAGTACCTACTCCTTGGCTACTAGTCACTAATACAGGAACTAATTACAATTGGAGTGCACACAAGTACTAGTGTCTAGTCAATTAGATCTAGGTAAATGTAAAGAATAAGTACTTAGAATAAGTTTTGTACTCCGAATAAATTCCTTCTGACTAGTACCCATTCCAGTTTTACCACTTACTAATCATAAGTGAATATCTGAATTGCATATTACTGTAGTGTCCTATCACAAATGTGCACTAACCAGTGATGTAATAGTTACTTTTCACTGTTGGGAAAATGACTAGAAACAAAGAAGTTGTATCTAATGAGAAATATATTGTGATATTCAAGATATTACTCTCTATTGGATCACATTTGCTTAATATGGATGACTGTTTGTTACTATTGATTTATTGTTAATCACTAGTAAGTAATTCTATAGTGACTATAAGCTACTCTGTAACAACAGAATAGTTACTTGTCACTATATAATATAATATGGATTGCTGGTAATTAAAATAAGTTTTAGTAACATAAATATAAGTTCAGTTTTAAGAAATAAGTGTTAAATTGACTTGCCGTACAGTATTACCACCTCCAGATACTATTAATGTGTGCATATATGGTTTATTCATAAAAATCTGTTTCATAACAATGTCAGATTTGCAGATAAGTGTTATTCTTTTGTTCCATAGAGCTGTCAAATGCAAGCTCTTAACTTCTGCTTTAGAGCTAATGGTGTATTTTTAGCTCTAAAATGTTTAATCCATTCATGAATCATCGGTTTGAATTAAACCCCTTGAGCTGTAATTGCATCCAATTGAGACTCAAAAGCATTTACTTTCTTTTCTTCAACATATAGACACATACTGTCAATTATTTCCTTTTGTCCTTGAAGAACAGTGAAGACATACCCTTTTTTTTAATCAAACTGTTATATAAAGTCTCAAGGTGGTAAATGATGCTGGATGAATTTAGGTCAACTTCTGATTTTATCATAATCTGAAACTTTATAGTCACGCTTCTCACCATGACAGATTCTTTAAACACTTTAATGGTGTGATCAGGAATTGCATTTCAGCAGTTATGCTACATTTCTTCTCTAAAAGAATAACAGCAGGAACATCCTTTGACGGTATGGTCCCAATTTTCAGATTTGCAGGCATAACTGCTTATCTTGAGGGTCATGGTGCTCTGCATTCATTAGTCTGAACGGAAGATCAAACAGTGTTATCTATGTGCTTAAACAAACTAACTCCTAACCTGCTTCCTAGGCTAAAATTAATGATATTCAATGGACAAAACATCCTCATTCAAAGCAGGTGTTTTGTTTTTTTGGTTGTTGCCAGTTCTGGTTTCCTCTTAGGTGCTGTAAAGCTTGGTCATTACTAGTGATGCTCCGAAAATTCAGCAACTGAAGGTATTTGACCAAAATAGCATACAAATACATTTTTGGTTTCGGCTGAAATGGTTTTAGAAGGCTGAAATCATTGACCAAAGTAGTGACTTTTAATGAGCACTTCTGTGATGATGCGTTTTGACTGTCAGTCTATTTTGTCCAGTGTGCACACAACCAATATAAGCTACAGCAGGTAAACATGTCAGCAGTGTGGACAAAAAATGATGCTAGAGTAGAAATATGTTAAATTTGTTTGGTTAAAATTGAGAGGCGGCTTGTTGCTGAATAGCTTTACTACAGATGGTTTAATTTATTACCTATGAAAACAACATCAATCGTTTAGAACAATAGTTTATAAAGTTCAGTTACCCAAATTTAATTACTAAAACTTTGTTTCGGTGCATCACTAATCGTTACACAGTTTGCAGTGTATAATGTCATGTATAATAGTGTATATAATTTATGATGAAGCACACAAAATTGCTTGCAATTTGTTTGGTTTCTATGGACAGTAATCTTGCAGAAAACTATTAAGTGTCTCAAATAAAACTCAATCTCTTTCAAACATCTGAAAACATTAATGTAGCAAACTCTGGCCAATATAGTGATGTCTAGCTTGAAAGCGTTTATTGCATCAACCACATCCTTTCAAGACGGACAGATAAAAAAACCCAACCCTATGTTCCCAAACTCCCGGAAGTTGCATCTATTTAGCCAATCGGATATAGGTTGCTAGATTGAGAGAGTACAGTGATGGTCAGGATGTGAATAGAATGGATAGGTCACAAAAAACAAAAGTTTAAAAAGTTCATAAGACATTTGTTGCCTTGATTTCACAATAGCGAAATTAGTAATAGCCTCAGATATAAATCTGTCCACATGACTTTCACAATGTTTTTCACAGTTGCTAAGACATTTCTTAAAAGTGCAATATGTAATATTTTCTGTCCGCTAGAGGCCTATTCAAAACAAAGGCGTAGCTTGATGACGCCAAGTTTGAGCGTGGAATCTTGTGATGTGAAGACCACATGTCCCAGCCGGTGGAAATAATCGGGATAGGACTCGGGAAGAAATCATGTTCATGGATGCGATTATTAACGTTATTGTAGTATGAAGCAGGACTGAGTGTTGTGGGAGCTGAACGAGGCCGCTGGAGCGATTGCGCAACACGCCGCGAGCAGCGGAACTTTTTATTATGTCACAGTCGCCGGCGCTGCTTCCGCTTTTCCGGTCATGAGTATGAGGTAATGCAGCTCTGTTTATCATGTCAGATACATTTGAGTGTGTTGAAAATGTTATAATGTTACTTTGTGTTTTCGCTCGGCGGCTGCTGTGAAACACTTGTTGCACACTGCAATAAGCTAGATTGATTTTATAATATCATATTAAATGCTGGATGGCTTGTGTTGATAAAATGAAATAAAATCGGAAACCGAGGGTAATGCGGGTGTGACACAATTGACAGGCGACTCCTCACACGTCCCGGAGCCTTGGTTAAAATTGTAATTTTCTTACGATTTACAAATAGTTGGAAACATTTGGGATAATGTAAGTACTCAAGTGAACAAAATATATAACACTGGCCTAGTGGTTTTGGATATTTTACTGCAAAATTCTTACATATTGCACCTTTAACAAAACCAAATCTTCAGACTACATTCACAAAACCACTGACTCTTCTGGCAAAATAAAATCTTTTCACCTGTTCTCAAAATCAAACAAAGCTTTCAGATCATACACACATCAGTCAATATATAAACTAGAGCATTCATTAGATACCTCATCAAAAAAAAGAGAACATGGCATCCAGAGCATGTATTTACAGAAAAAATGTATATTGTGTACAGTAATTTTGCAGTAACGTAAAAAGTATTGTAATCGCAACTTAGTAAGGTGACTATATATTGTATACTGTATGTACTGCAAGTATTGAATATTGTATAGTTGAATTTCTGTATATTTAGATATGCAGTAGTCCTACTGTTAAAGTACACTGAAAAAAATGGCAAAACTGCAATATCAAGGTCAATGAAAGATTCATTCTACCTCAGCATTTGGTCTTCCTGCCAGGGCTGGTCTGAGAACTTTGTCTGCATCACTGGCAATGATGTCTCTTGCCAGGCAAAGGGAAAACCCTTTGCTGTTGTGCCGCATCCAGCCTTAACAACATTCTGACCACACTTTGCTTTTTTTCATTCTATCCACCACCTCTTACACATACACTTCCTCTTCTCCGATACTTTCCATCTATTGTTCATATCAACATTCAGTTGCAAATGCAAATGGTGTCTAACTATGTGAACTTGTTTAAGGTTTTGCCAAAAGAGTGATTTATTTTATTTGACAAATGTTTAGGCCACTGAGCATTTGCTTCAGAGAATGGGTTTTAGTATTTTTTGCAGTTGATTAAAAACTGTAGTAGCATGTTAACCGGACATCCATGAGAAGAACTGAATTTCCTCTTTGTGGTCTATTATTGAGTCCCCTAAACTGCATGTAAACCCGAAACAAACTGTGCTTGGTTTGCTTTATATGTTGGCCAAACAGTATCTTTGTGTAGGAAGTAGGTTTTACCGTCCTTCTGATTCAGTTGAATACTGCAGTCCAGTAGGAACGCCTACTAGCAAACAATAGCACAGATATTTGGCGATCAACAGCCATTTAATGTGAACTATATGTGTGAACACCCCTTAAAGAACATTCTTTCATTGGCTCAGGGATTCATTGACTATATGGAGTAAGTGACTATATGAGCACCACTTGCATGAGTAGATTTAATTAGCAAACCGGTCATTGCTGTTTGCTAATGGCCTTTCTGAATTTTATTGGTATAGTTTTCTAAAGCATTTACATATAATGGCTCAGCCATACCGGGCCTGTGTCATTAGCCCATTTCCATTCACAGAGTTCATAAGACACACAGCATATTCTGAAATGGCACGACAATTTATTTAGCGTGATGCTACTTTTTTCCTCTGATGCTATTGCACACTTGGGCAAATCTGTTGGCATCTGTTAACGTTGAAGTGTTGTTTTTTTTTTTTTTTCTTCTTCTTTTTTTTTTTTCAATGTTAGAATAATTTCTCCTGTCCTTGCTTGTTTGAGCAGCCTAAAAGAAAATTGGCTCAACAAATTGTGTGAATTTGAGACCATTTGTTTGGCTGACCAATGGCAGATGGAAATAAAATCTGCGTTTTTGCCTTTCAAAAATGATTCCATTACCTTTTATTAATTATTTTATTCCTTTTACATTTTTAGATGTAGAAATATGTGAATAGGTGTGTATAACATTTGTCTATGCTATGAATGAGATAAATACATATATTTTTTTTTTTTTTTTTTTTTTTTTTTTTGGCTTGCCGCCGCTTTTCAGTCTGATCGTGTAATTTCTTCCAATCCTTTTCATAGTCTTTTCTGCCTTTTGTGCAATTGTGGAGCGTTCAAATGGTCTCTGATATAACCCACTGATTGCATTTTTAGAATTATATCTGTTCGTTTGTGCCATTTATTTAGCTGTGAATAAGACATTGGATTTTTTGTGATACATAGTGCTTACCTTTTGTTTGCTTGCACACAGGCGAGTGTCCTCTCAAGTGTGGCATTGACACCTCTCCGGCTATTGTGTGCTCTCGTTCAGTAATCTACTTTGACATGCAGGAGGAGTTTTTCTTTTTTGCTGGCAGGCGTGCATTGGCTCAGATTGATTTTCCAGCTCTGTTAGTCATATGAATGTTGAGAAGCTTTTAACTGCGTGAGAGTGCTCAAGTCCCTTTGTAGAGGTTGGGATGGAGGTCCCTCTGGGTTATTGGTTTCCTGGGCACAGATTTGGCCTAGTCTTGGATTTGAGCCCGCTGACACTCACCAGTGATTCAGCATACAAATATATATATTTTAATCTTCGGACAATGTGTAAGCATGCATCTAGAACTTCAAACATAGAAAACATGTAGCATGCTAAAATAAACAACACCTATATTTAAGATTTGCAGGCTTTTGAAACTTGATTTTTCCCTGTAGTTGCACCAGGTGTTTGGTTTTGTCTGAATGCTGGTTTCTAATATTGAAGGAAAAATTTATTCATCCTGTCTCTGTAAATACCACAATTTAAAAAAGCTTTGAGGCTGACTGTGCTCCATAAGTGTTTGGAAATTGTAAAAACTCAGAGCACCTTACTTTCAAATGCTTTGTTCAAACAGCTTTTTTTTCTGTTTCCAGCCAGAGGCTTCATTGATTTGAGAGCTCAAATGAGTAATTGTTTCATGTCCAGATAATTTCAGTGCAACACACACATACACACACACACTTTGGTTCTCTGGGTGTCTCATTTAGATCCAGCACACTGCCCCGAGCCTGCTCTGTCCTTTCTCATTTTTGGATTCTGGAGTGTTGTTTCCTGTTCTGCTTTTCTACTCTTAATTCCTCTAGTGTATTTTCTGTCTATCGTTTTCCTCTCACTTGCTTTAGCATGTGCACTTCTTTCACCTCTCTAAGGCAAATAACACAGCCTGCTATTAGGTCTGGAATGGAAGTCGAAATGTGTCGACCTGTAGAGATTTTTATGTGCTGTATATATTGTGGTAGGCATACTTTTGCTGCTATCAGTGGGCGGGAACCATTTACATTATTTACATGCAACAAAGAATCGGGGTGTTATGAAAAATTACAGAGAAGAACCTGAGCAAGCTAGGAAGAAGACAACTGTACTTAAGGCGTCACAGGCATAGGTTAACATATATTTATTAGTTATTTTACATCAGCTTCGAATGTGGCTCATTAAATCAGAACTTAAAAATATATATGCTAATATTAGTTTTTGTTTTTCTTAGATCAAGTGTTGCATAATGTTATGAGACATTCAATTCGTTATGAATTTATTTACTTGTACTAAATAAAAGGTAATCAAATTAGATTTAGTTATGCTTACTTAATGATTAATTAAATTTAAAAATATCAATGCAGTATTGAGGTAAAATATTGCCACATTTTGAAAGATATTTTTTTTTTTTTCCCCCTTCCCAACTCTTATATAAAATGGATCATACTGTGAAATGAGTTTGATCATGTTGCCCATATCTAACCCTTATGTTCTCTTTGCAGAAATAAGGGCAGCATTGCAAAGCTCATATTTCTGTTTTACCTTCCCCTATTTTCTTTGAATTCCTCTCTGCTCTCTTTATCCATATGGCATTATCCATCCACCCTTGCGTTAATTGAGCTTTCATCCTGTATCTCCCTGACCGCGGCTGCATTGTCTGTGACGGGCTTTCTGATCTGAAGAAGCATTTGAGTGCCACTTATCTCTGAGCTGCCTGTGGAGTTGAGCCGCTTTCTTGTATATCTGAATGAGATTCTACTTTTATTGGAGGATATGAGGAGAATTATAATGTTTCAGGGACCACAGGGCTCTTGTTTTCTCTGCCTGGCCTTGAATATAAGTCGTCCGATTAATTAGTCTCAAAAAGGAGGAAAAGATGCCAGGCACAGGTCATCTTTTTACCGCGCTTAGTGTAACCTTCTCCAAATATTGTAAAGAGTAGTGGGAAGTTGTCTGTTAATTAGGGTGGTTTAAAATGGCACCAGGTATTGTGGTAGTGTTGTACTCCACCTTTAGCTGTCTGGTTAGCATCCCTAATGCCACTGCAGCTCGATCCAGGTTTGTGACCTCTCCATATTTGTCTATTAGCCAGCTCATTAATATTACTACTTCCTGTTCAACTGAATGGAGAGTTCCCTTGTCTTTAACATTTCAGTAGCCACGTTTACATGTCATTCCGATTAAAATCATTCCGATTGAAAGATTCAGTGGACTGTTTACATGAGGCGTTATCTAATCCGATATGGTGTTTACATGTGCCGGCACTTTCAATCGGAATGACTTTGTGACATGCGCACATTAGCGTATGTCCTGTTTGCCGCCTTTTATTCCTGTCAACACAGAGTTCCATTATTTCTTATGCGTGCTATTTTTTTTTTTTTTTTTTTTTTTGTTAAGTGTTGCTCTTAACCAAGCAACAGCGTGAATTTGTAGCATATTACTGCTGGAAGGTATGAGGAAAAGATGGGTGCGGGAAGCTAACCTTTTTGGTGGCTCCCTCCTCCGAAAGCAGAAGCGTGTGGATGAAGGTCCGTAGTAATGGTACACTGAGTTCCTTCAGTGTGTTTAATAAATGTGTTGTTTCAGTTACTCCAGTTTGATTTTGCTGCCGTCATTTTGCATTCTGACGACCCCCGACCTCTTGACGTGATGTAGACGTGAAGTAATCGGTTTAACGCGTTTACATGGCAGAATTTTTATTTTGTTTGGTTTATAGAAAGGTTTATCCCACCCCTCTCAAACCGATTACAATTTCATTCGGTTTGGGCATTTTTATTCTGATTGAGGTGTTTATATGAAGCATTTTCATTCAGATTGGACTTTTAAACCGATTACAGTGCTCCATGTAAATGCACCTAGTGTTTGGCAGCCATAGTTGTCAGGTCATGGTAAGTTGACCTTCATGTCATTTGCTTTTGATTAGTCAAAAGTCTGATTGTGGTCTGTGTAGTAATAGAAATGGAGGGGTGGATGATGTATATAATAATGTCCTCCTTCTCCTCACACAGATAGAGATCAGTCTGAACAAAAACCATAGATTTTTTGAAGTCTCTACCGCAATCCCTTTTTCATATTCTTTTTTCTTCATTGGCTCAAGATGATTCGTTTAAAACTCGATTTTTCACCATTTACTGTTTTCCCACCATTTTGAATTTTCCGGGGGAAAAACAACTTTTTCAAACTCCTCCTAGGCCATTGCTCTGATTTTCACAAAAATTGAATTAGATCATCTTCAGACCATGGCGGGAGAAAAACATGGAATTCAAGTTGATTCATCAAACCGTTCTTGATTAACGTGCGAACCAGTTCTCCACAATGGGCGTGAGGCTATATCTTTGCAACATTTTAATGTATTCTGACCAAACTTGGTGTGTTATGACAACCATGACCTCTGGGAACCTGCACAGGTTCGGCACAGTGCCACCTACTGTTTACGAGATATAAAAAAAAAATTGCCTTTTTTTTTTTTTTACTTATAACTTCTGAACAGTTTGACCAAAAATCAAAAGACTGATCTCTTTAGATTTGGTGAAACATACCTATTGTAATCAAACTGGTCTTAATAGATTCCTTGAGTCATGCCAAGAACATGGATACCAATTTTGTCATAGTCGGCCCAACTTCTTGTCCACCATTTTGATTTTCTTTAAAAACTTCCTTTTTTTTTTTTTTTTTTTTAAACTCCTTCCAGATCGGACAAACGATTTTCACCAAATTCGAGTCAGATCATTTTCAGCCTATTCCGGCAAAAATGTATAGATTTTGTGACAATAGATGCTATTTTCGTATACTGCGTCAATGAATTCGTTGGCATAATGCCAAACTGTTTTTGAGGGTGTATCTCTGGAAAGATTTGACATTGACGCCAAACTTTGTGCGTAATTGTCACCCAACACTGACCACACCAGATCATTTTGGTGTCTGAGCCACCCATTTGTCAAAAGTAATAAGCAATGTCACGTTACAAGTGTATTGTATTGTATTTATGGTCTTTCAACTATTTTGCTTAATCTTCTCCAAATTCCTACTAATTTTTGCAGTTGGTCTCATGCACGCAGTCTTTTTTTATTTTTTTTTTATTATTCTGCCTCTGGTGCTTGCAGCTATATTTTTTAAGATGATGATGATGATAATAATAATAATAATAATAATAATAATAATAATAATAATAATAATTATTATTATTATTATTATTATTATTATTATTATTATTATTATTATTATTATTATTATTATATATTATTATTGTTATTGTTATTATATACATGTATTTATAATTTAACACTGTATAAAATCAAGTCAAACAAAAAGAGACTTTTATAATTTCCAGCTATTATTGCTTAACCTAATAAATTTATTGTAAAATGTTTTGTAAAGAATTTAATTTTTAATAAAAAAAAAAAAATACTAATTATTCTAACAAACAAAAATATGATGCATAAAAAGTATCCGTTTTGTGCCGAAACTGGTGAAAATTTTGGCAGAGCCCGTATAAATCTGAACTACTTGGCCAGCAGGAACAAAATCTTTGTTTTTGAGCCCTGCTCTATCTTTAACTGGTATATCGCCCACACCTAAATGGAAGTAAGGTTTTAGTTTCTTCTTTGCTTCTGTATCTGGCATAGTTGTGTCTGTAGCCTTCTCCCACTCAAGTTTCATTCATGCAGTGTCATCTCTGCTTGAGGTCAAAGTGGAGCAGTTAACACGGTCCAATTGACTGTGAAAACATGATTATGGGGGCAGTTCTTCTTTATTCCTTCATACTGTTGGAGTCTTTCAGCATCTCCTGCTTATTGAAAACCTGCTTGTGGTCCATGAGGTCGCTTGCAATGTAATGTTCCACCCTGCCCATTTCTTATGATGGTTATTCTTATGATAGTTCACAGCTGTAGAAACTCATGGATTTATAATGCTCAAACAAGGGGTGCAAGGTTGTTGTTGTTTTTGTGGCAAGAAATGTTATGAAATCAAGTTATATATTAAGGTTTCCTTACAATAACATTGTTGTTAAAGCAACTTGTTATATTTCAGATCTTTTGAAGGTGTATGATAGCTTTGTCATAACTATACTAAAAATTGAGGTTCTTTTTTACTGAGGTCTCAATCTTATCTTGTCAAGCTTTCATTTGCAAATTCGTTAATGTGAGCAAATAGTTTTTATAGTCTTTTCAAATAGTGTTTTCTTTACAAAGAATCAGTTGAATCAGTTCACAAATTTGAATGATTCATTCCTAAGTCTAGCTCTTGAGTTCAGTTCGACTTAAATTGCAGTCTTTACACAGAGATATTATATATTATGTTATATGTACCTGGTGTCAACAAGGCAAACTTTGTGCTTGCCAGTCATTGTGAATTTAATTTTTTTCTTTTTCTGCACCAGATAATTATCGGTGACAATTAAACATAGATATGGGATCATTAGCAATTTTCAGAGGAGTCTTACAGAGAAATCTAGTTAAGGAAAAACCTATCAGTCTCTGTGTCTAGTTAATGAAATGTAAAATTTGAAGTAGCACTGATTGCCTAATTATTGTAGACGGAGGTTTTCTAATCTGTCATCACACAGTGATATGCTAAATATTAATCGCGATGGTTTTTCGGCCCACTTGGGTAAAGTTATTTGCTCTGTGTGTGATGCACAATACGTCGCAGGCGTCTTTGTGTGCTGAAACGGAATGGGTTTTAATTAGGATGTGCTCACTTAGCTGAGCTGCTTTGCATTCACAGCACAAGCTTTCCCCCTTGCCAATTACGGGCCCTCAAAGTTATTCCAAAAGCATTTGATGTGCTTGTGTCAGGCGGGACGAACTCCTTGTCCTCATCCGGAAAACCTTCCGTATCGTTCCTCAAGGTTAATCAGTTCTTTTATGTTGGATTAAATCTCCAGGAAATGAACACAAAGGAAGTGAGATGTGAATTTGGCATTTGCTGTTTGGTTTTCCTCCTCCCATCAGCGATTAAAAAGATTAAAGTTTTTTCAGTATGAGGCATGATCAATGCTTAAATCATTCAGACTCATTGCTTTGACCAGACGTGCTTGATGTGTGAATTTGGATTCTTAAATATAATCAGGTGTTTCATGAGTTTCTGAAGCACAGTTTCTCCTTTAAAAAGAACAATCTCCAAATTTTATACAGCTGACTGATCTGTTGATCTAGCCAGTTCAGTTATGAAATCTTTTTCATCCTTTTTGTTTTTCTTTCAGAGTTCGGGTCAGTAATGGAGCCATTGATGCACAAGAATGTACTTGCATTTGGTTGTATTCTGAGCTTCATGCTTTTACTTGGATGAATTTGGTGACACTTCACAATAAGGTCCAGTTAGTTAATGTTAATGCATTAACTAACGTTACCGATGAGCAATGTTACATTTGCTAGCTCATGACCATTAAATAATATAAACGGATGCAACTGTTGATTTTAATAATGTATTAGTAATTTTTGTAATTGACATTAAGATTAATAATGCTTCAGATTTTTTTTTTTTTTTTTTTTTTTTTTTTTTTTTTTCCACTGTTAGTTCATGGTAACTAATGTAGTTAACTAATGTTAACAAATGGAACATTATTGTAAAGTGTTACCATAAATTCTTCTTGGCTTCTTAATAATACATCAATCATTATTAGTCTCATTTTCACTAACATTGTAAAACACCAGAAAGTCCAAAGATTAAAATCTGATGGATTACATCTTAAGTGATATGATGTATTGTGCTTTGTAAAGGTCAGAATTTATTTAAATTCATAAATAATTACTTGCAAATGTCACATTTGTAAATTGATTGTTATGCATTTTTTATTTCAGTTGGACAGGAAAATAAAGTGGCTGGAGTTAGCTGTGCAGTGACCAAAATAGCAATGCAGTGTCCAATGTCCAACTTCAATTCAATTCAAAATATATTTAACTTTAGTATTGTGATCTTGTGAACAGCCTTGACATTAAAACAATTGCCGGCCTATTGTATTGGGCAGAAATTTAATATCAGTGTAATATAACGAAGATAATTTACAGTCAGTTTTTAACAATTTGAGGACATTTTTGAATTTTAGTCCTTCTCTTTCACAGGATTGAGGATTCTGCAAAGCACCAGCACTCACTTTTACTCCCTGACATATTTAATGCACACAGAAGACAGCGCATCTCATTTAATAAACCATAACTCTTTTCCATATATTATTCAGCCATCAGACTTCTTTCTGCTGAGTTGCTCTGCCTAAAGCAGTCTTGCTTAGACAGACCCATTTTTAATGGAGCAGGTAAAAAGAGCAAACTTAGCTGAAACCCCATCACTCCTCCATCAAAACTCCAACCTGGCTCTAACTTGCAGTCTTCACTTTTTTTACAGAAGGATCCATGGATTCACGAAGCACCTGTATTGTTGAGGTTTGAGGTCTTTGCTTGGTTTTTTGATATCTGTTTTACACAGGCTGTATGAAGGATGCTGAAGTGCGGTACCAAAGTGGTGTACTTTCTCCACTGGGTGCTGACATGGTTTTGTTGGCATTTTCTTGTTGATGGTATAGTCCTTGTTTTGTTTTCTTCTGTAAATGCTGTCACAGGCCATGACATAAGCTTGTGGTGCAATTGAACCAGAATCTGATCTTAATGAGTTGGAGATGTGTGTTTGTTTGGGCTATACTGATTGAGGTCAGATACGTTGGCCCCACGGCCACCTTCAGAGCACATTAAAGCATAAAACCCTCTTTTAATTCTTTGAAGGGTGGAAGACTGCCTTATTAGATCACAGTAATTGGCTTTTTGAAGAGGAAAAAGGTTAGTGAAGGAATAAAAAGACTTAAGGAACATCCACAGACTGTTTATCTCTCAGGCTACATCTATTTTTGTCAACTAGAAAATAGGGATGTGCAAAACCTGTATTTTAAAAATCCACTTGTCTGTGGTTTGCCTGAACGTCTCCTTGACTAATAAGGAGCCCTGTGCAATAGGCTAGTTTTGGGTTCACCAGACCCAACGCGTTATTTGCATTCAAACAACAATAGATGCTACACAATTAAATTTAGAAAACAAGCAGCTTGGCAAAATTTTGGCAGAATAGTTGCTAAAGGATATCTACAGTTCTGTCCCAAAGGTTTTTTTTTATTTTTGTTTTATTTTCTCCCCTAATTCATGACCATTAGGATCATGGTTGGGCGTATTTTCTTAGGCTAATATTTTAATGCTAATTGGAGCATCACCACTAATAATTTACTTTTGGTCTAGTAGGTGACTATTGTCATCCATCCCTACTAGAAAAATAAATAACACTTAAAGTCAGCATGAAATGGACATTTGCCCTATCTATTTTCTAAATGCATGTTATTGATCTTATTGTGAAGGATTCATCCATGTATGTTTCTTTTATAATTATTTTTTTTATCTCCACATTTCGATAAAATATACATATCTCGATCTCGTGAAATGACAGACTTCTCTCTAGTAAAAATTTCCAGACTTATTTAACCCTGCCCCTTTCTTACAGTCGACTGCAAGCTTGCATTCAGATCTGCCTCCATCCACTCAACAACTGTTTTACTATTGTATGTCAGAATACAGAAGAAAATAACTTCCAATACATAACAGCTGTAAATGTTCTTTCAATGCAACTTGTAGAATTTTATTAAAATCCTTTGTAGATTTTTTATTTTATTTTTTTTATTAGCTTTTAGCCATGTAAGTTGGCCTGGATGTAACATTTAAGCTGTGCTTTATCCTGCTATTGTGCTGGTTTATATGGTAGTAAATTAAGGATGAGTTATTATTAGGATTGCTTAACAATTTTCCCCAGAGATTGTCATCTTCCATATTTGCAACCCTTTTCTTTTTCATCAATAGCGGGCTCCTATCTGCTCCAGATTCTAAGCTCCTTGTGCCTGCATCCTGATTAAATTGATGAAGGTGATACAGGCGTAATGTCAGCCATCAAATTTAATGACAACCCAGCCTGACGACTCTGTATAAATTACTACAATCATTTTTCCACAACCTCCATCTCAAAGGAATGCTTTGCAATTTGCGAAGTCTAAAATGTCTGAGTTTTGACCTTTGAGATGCACAAGGTGTGATGGGGTGGAGTAATCAGAAACCCAACAATTGAGTCCAGGCTAGCCCCTCAGTCTCATTATGATACCCTTAGTCACGGTGAGACATTTTAGATTTAATACGCTTGCTCTGTTGTTGATTTTTCTCTTCCTTTTTTTGTCCCATAATGCCTTATACCAGGTCCTTAATGACCACAGAGCGATTTGCAGTGACAATGTGGCCGGAAGTCATTTGTTTTCAATAATAGTTGGAGATTTGAAGTTCACTGCTGGAGACAGTGAAGCTTGCGCAATTTGTTGCCGCCTTTGGATACTTAATACAAATAAAAATGCCTTGTCAACCTCCCACAATATCAGCATCGGTGTGAACGCTCCTTTATGCTACAAGGTTGAGCTCTTTCAGGCTGAACAGGCAATTATTAGATTCCTAGCTTCATTTCTTACTCTGGTTATTCTAGCTTCAGTTGTATTTGCCAAGCAACAAGTTATTAACATGACCTTGCCTTTACTGCAGGCTTTAATAAACTCTGAATCAGTCCTGATACCTTTAATTGCTTAAATCTGTTCTACATTCTCAAAGTAGTGCTGCTTCTCACCTCTGGACTCTAGCCGTTTGGTCTACAAGAAACTTAAAAGTTTAAACAACCTTTATGTCTAGCGTTTTCAGACACGCTTTAAGCAGCAATTTCTGCCGTACCTTCTGCAGTGGCTGTTAATAAATGTTAGGTTGCTGCACTCCATTGAATGGGACCTTTTCAAAGCTCTGCATGTATGTCCACGCAGTGTGAAATTGAGTTTTATGAAGTGCGGAGTTCAAGAGTTGCCGGGAACGTCGAGCAGAACGTGTGTCACAGAGGTTAAACTGCAGAAGAAAGAAGTCTAGTTCACTGCTTGCATAAAGACATCTCAATGTATCCAGCTGATAATACAGTCACAAAATCTGATAGTCCTGCACATTGTCTGCTGAGATTACCCCACCTTAAAACGACATGGCTCAGTGTCACCCTGGGTCATTTCCGGGTGACTTCCCTGTGATTGTGTATCCTGGCGAAGAGTGTGCGGTCACAGATACATTAGGGTGTTTCTTCAATCATCTCATGATGGCTGCTTTTTATTAAAACTAATAGATTTGAATTTTTTTTTTTCCCTTATATTACAGGTTTCATATATTAGGTTATATTAAGGTTACATTACAGCAGTGTATTCTCCATGCCTTCATTTATTTTTGCTACATTTGGCTTTTGTTTCATCTTTGTTCCAGATCAGATGTTCTTCTGATCTGGTAATAACTTATTATTATTATTATTATTATTATTATTATTATTATTATGGATTTTTATGAATTGAATTTATAAATAAAAATGAAGAAAATCAGGGTTTTAAATGTCTGTCCCACAGTTGTGACATTTCCATTACAGGTTAGTTTACCAAGGAGACAATAGTGCCGTTGAAATATGAGACTAGTGTACGCTACCTTTAAAGATGTGGGGTCAGTGTATTTTTATTTTTTTTAAGAAATTAATACTTTTATTCAACAATGATGCATTAAGTTGATCAGAAGTGACAGTAAAAACATTTATAATGTTACAAAAGATTTCTATTTCAAATAAATGCTGTTCTTTTGAACTTTCTATTCATCAAAGAATCCTGAAATGTGTCCAAGTTTCTACAAAAATATTAAGCAGCACAATTGTTCTCAACAGTGATAATAATAAAAAATGTTTCTTGAGCACCATATCAGCATATTAGAATGATTTCTGAAGGATCATGTGACACTGAAGATGTAATGACTGCTGAAAATTTGGCTTTGCATCACAGGAATAAATTACATTTTAAAATACATTAAAATAGAAATGGTTGTTTTACATTTTTATGTCAACATTTCTGTTTTATTGTTTTTATCAAATACATGCAGTCTAGAATGCTTCTTTCAAAACTTACAAACTTACTTACAAAAAATGTCAAAATATTATTTAATTGTGTGTTTAGGATTCTAAAAATGTTAGCAAGACAAAGTTGGTGTTTTATTCCAAAAGTGTAATTTGTCAATATCGTTTCCACCACAGAATGCCATTAAACACAAATACATAATTTAATGATGATTTGACTTGCATCTTCTGTAATGCATTTGTTCACTTTCTGACACTTTTTATTGGATAAACTTTTTATTGACTTAACTAGTAAGAATGTAAAAAGTGTTTGAGAGTTTATTTTCTAAAAGTCCTCAGGGCCAAAAGTGCCCATAGTTGAAGAAACAACCATTAATGGAATAAGAATTCAACTCCTAGCAGTGTATAACCTCTTTAATGCAAGTCAGTTCACTCTATGGTCGTCTTCATAACAGCATCCCTGGGCCGCTATTCATGTAGGTAATAGGCATTAAAGTACAGAGTCTATTTGCTTGAATGGGAAAAGTCTCCAGAAGATTGCATTTCAATAATGTATTTCAAATCAGCAATAAAATCTGACAACAAGGGTATCATTTAGTTTTGCTGGTGTGTTCATGTTGTTTGCAATGTCCTTTCTGCAAGGAGTGCTCAGTGAATGCCAAAGACCCGGTTCAGATATCAGATTGTGATGGAGAGTTTGACCATGCCAGTAAAGGTTCTTGAATCTTTAGCCTCCCTAGAGAGGGAAGAAGGGTCGGAGAGGCGCGGGGATGGGAGCTAGCAGGTTGTGGTGTCAGTTAGCAGCCAGGGTCAGTGAAGCATGGTTTGTGTGCTTTAAAGGGGTCTTTAAATACACATGATTCACAGTTCTGCTGTTCCTCCTACTCAAGCGCCAGGTTGCCAGATTCTCTTGCAAGCGCCAAGTGTCTCTTGCCAGTGAGACGGCTGTATTATAAAATAGTAAGGACATTAATCTGATGGCAGGCCGTGTGCTGACACTTGCCATGCATGCAGAATCTGATTAAATAAATTCAGAAGTAATGCATTTCTATCCCAGTGGACACAATTTACTTGTATTAACAATAGCAGCAATCAGGAATTCACTGAAGCCGTAAACTTTCAATAAGAGAGCAGTATTCGATGGATCCTAGCCAGAGCTGATGCTATATTTTACGTGAATGAAAGTGAGCTGCGTCAGTTCCAATAGGTTGTGCTGTCTTGCGGTCCTGTGTAGGGATGTGCAAGACTAGTTGACATTGGAAATACTGGTCGTTTACTTTTCTCTTTTTTGAACAATCTTTAGCTTTAAATTGTTACAAAAGCTACGTTCAAATTACGGTCATGTTAATGTTACATTTTAAAATGTTATTTTGTAAAGTATCATGTCATTTTACCTCAGACCTTGCATCCATTCAAAATGTCCACTTGGAAGATGAGCAAGGTGAGGTAGTTTTTGACTAGAAAATGGAAAAGTTTTGTGTCTGCTTTGTTTAAACTGGCATATAACATTTGAGCTTGCTTATAGGTTTGTTATACCACCGGTTACTTGACAACAACAGATCCTAATGAATAGAATACCTGTTTGATTAATCCTGTTTGGTTCGGTTAAGTAGATTATTTCAAATAGATTGTTAATTTACACTTGTTTTGACTGTCTTTTGGGGGTTTGTTAGACTAGTAGACTACAAATTAGCCTGAATTTAGTCGTGCCGCACATCCCTAGTCCTATCCGTTTTTTTTTTTTTTTTTAAGGAAAGGTGTATTTTTAGTTTTGTGTTGGCTGAGCGATTGACTAGCATTCGATTGCCTATCTCTCTGAGCCTAATTTTCATTTACACAAATTAAAGCTACTGCGCTCTCATTGAAAGTTTACGGTTGTTAATTTTATTATGCAGTGAATAGAAATTGTATTTGCTCATTAGCCAGTGGTGGTCTTATTTATTTGCCATATTTGTTAAAATATCACCTGATTATTCTGGCTTCCTTTCAGCAGGGCTCATCCTGCATATATTAATGAACTCGTGCATTTCGGTGAACTTGGCTTTGCTTAGTCCTGGGCTTTTTCTGGGCTAAAAATGGCATGTTTAGTTTACTTTAAGCACGAAGCAATCGCACAGGGCTGTGCCTTGATTTTTATTGTGGATAAGGAGAGTTTTAAAGGCTATTTATCTTGTGTTGGTAATGAAAAGGTTCAGAACAACTACTCTGGAGTTTTGAGAGATAGCAGGACACAGTTTGCTGAACTTGGGCTGATAAAGGCATTAGAGAGGATTACACAGTTTAATTACAGCCATGTTCGTAGTGCTTTTGTTTGAGGTTTTTCTTAATCTGTTGTGCATCGAATTAATGGTTCTAAGTTAATAAAGACTATCAGGAAATGTATTCATTTGAGCATTTAGAGATTTTAAGGTGTATAAAAAAAGAAAATAAAGTGCTGAATAAATGTAAAAGTTTTTTTTTTTTTAATAAAGCATAACAATATTATTATTATTATTATTAATAATAATAATAATAATAATAATAATAATAATAATATTATTATATGCATAACATAATATATGCATGTGTATTTTTACAAAAATGTCGCTAAAAGTAACACATACATACTTGTGTACATAATTATATACATAAATATCACATACATAGATATACAAATAACAGCTTTTATTTATTTAATGTTATTTTCTTATGTGGGGCAGGGTAAATATTGGCAGGGTAAATCTGAACCCCACCCTTTTACCTTTCACCTAATTTTTACCTTTAAGTAATTTGTTCTTGCTGCAGAAAAACTTGCCTAAAGGACAAAGCAGCAAAAATCCTTGTTCAAGTATGCATGACTGATTGAACAGGTGTCTTCCTGTCTGTGTGCACTGAGAAACAGCGAGTCAACAAATCTTGTCCTTGAAAACACGTGTCCTTCAAGATTAAACAATTGAAACATTTAACCAAAACATATTTTTCCATCTCATTAAATAGTCCATATTTTAGTTAGTTAACCGTTTCAGTGCTTCCTAGTGGATGTTCTTGTTGTAGTCTTTGTGGTTTGGCACTGGTGGTAGTTGGCAGTTGAGTATCTATATGGAAAGATCTGTCATTTATGCAGTGTCTTAACACACAGCTCTGAACGCTGACATGCACCTCGTCTCACATGCCAGTGTTGATAAAATGCTGCCTTTTCTCATTAGAAGTGACACCACGTCCTTTTCTGTTCTTCTTTGTTTACAGGTTCAACTACAGATCAACTCATCATCTCACCACTAACGGCTTTTATGAGTTTCTCAACTGGTTTGACGAGAGGGCCTGGTACCCACTGGGCAGAATAGTGGGAGGCACGGTAAGTCTCTTTTTTTCCTTTACATTTTGTCTTTTATTTTTCTGATAACACTTAACAATAAGTTCTCATTCATTTCCATTGTTTAATGCTTTACCTAACATGATCTAGCATTTAAATCTTTAGCCGTCTTTAAAAGTCTTTACAAATTTGGTTGTTTTCAAGATTTTTAAAAGTCTTCTGTTGAACACAAAAGAAGATATTTTGAAGAATGTTGGTAACCAGACAGTTGACAGTAGCCATTGAATTGCATAGTATTTTTTTTCCTACTATGGAAGTCAACGGCTACCGTAAACTGCTTGATTACCAACATTCTTCAAAATATCAGCTTTTGTGTTCAACAGAAGTAAGAAACTCATACAGGTTTGAAACAACATGTGGGTGAGTAAATGACAAAACTTTTTGTTTGATTGAAATATTTTTGGGTGAACTATAAATATTTTTGGGTGAGTAAATGATGACTGACAATTTTCATTTTTGGGTGAACTATCCCCTTTTAAGTACTGATAACAAATGGAACCTGATTGTAAAGAGTGTTGTTTGTTTTTTTTTTTTTTTGTTTTTTTTTTTTTTTCCTTTTCATTTATTTCTTTTTTTCTTTCCTTTTCTTTTTTCATGATCCATGTTTGAAGCCTTTGTAAAATATACTCACATCTGAGCGGTACTTTTTTCACTATTTAAATACATTTTTATTTAACACAAATGATTCATCATTTGAGTCATATTTTAAGATCAATATATGTTAATCAAAAGGACTTTTAATCTATATGCATTAAAATAACAAGTGATTTCTGCCATTCACACCCCACCACCAAAGACTCTTTAAAATAAATCTATTATACTGTTTCTTTTCCCGATCCAGAAATACTACTACACAAATTATTTGTAGTTGAATGCTTGATGTCCACATTGTTGTCGCTGCATTCTTATGCCAAAGGTTTGCATTCTATGCAGTCACTTGTGAGTCCTCACAAACAGCATGAAATAATTGTCAGCTCATTCCAAACTTTGCGATTGGCTCAAACTCTTTGACAGCAGACCTCTTACATCATAGCACTCTGACCTTGTTTCACGAACAGTTATTGCTGCAGCGTTGTTCACATAAAGCATCAATACAGAACTTTTCCAGTAATGCTACGGCTCTGCAAATTGCTAGTTCTGTTTTGTCTGCAATTCGACAATGGTTCTTGTTAACCCATAACCTCTATATGATAAAAATGCAGTTAAATTCATGCCAAAGGCTGTTTGTGTGCAAGCTCCTATGGACAGACAGCCTCCAGATGATTTCTTCTTAAAAACAGCATCTTTCGTCCCTAAATAAGGCCAACCCCTTTAACACTCCCTGTCACTGAGAAGCACAGTGCTGCTGAACCTAATGAGCTGGCTGGAGAAAGTTTGGCTAACGTTTGGCATCTGACAGCTCTGGTGTTGGAGCTGTAGGGGGGCTGCAGGAGGCAGGGAACAGCATTTGTTGTTGTATACAGTTCAAGCAGTCGTTATACGGCCTTTAGAGCAGGCTGGTCTGTTCCCAGCACAGCCTGCAGACTCGCTTGAGAGATGAAAAAAGAGAGCGTGGGATTGTGGAGGTAAAGGATGGGGTATTTCCTTTCTCACTGCAGTTTGGCTGCTAAATTCAGCTTCAGAAATGAAAACTGTCATCATTTACTCTCCCTCATGTTATTCCAAACCTTGTATGACTTTCTGTGGAACACAAGAAGATAGCCTTTTTTGAAGAATTGTTTTTGTTCTTACAATGAAAGTCAGTGGGGTACAAAACAACATTGGAGACCATTGACTTTAATTGTATGAAAAAAAACAAACAAAAAAAAAACAGACAATATATATATTTTTTTTTTTTCAAAAGAATTTTTGGGAGAACTGTATAAGATGACTGATTACTATACTCCTAAGGGTGTGCTTGAGCTAAACTTTTAATTATCTCTACGTCTTGGGGCCAATCGAATATTTAGGAATGTTTACAGGCTTTCTTACAGATCGTGATTTCATTGACAGGTAGTTTTTTCCCCCCCCCCTCTCTCTCTCTCAAATTGCTGCAGGCAAATTTCTTGTTGATCAATTTTGCATTCGATTGCATTTATTAGCAACTCCTATATCTCGTCTTTTGCAGGTGTATCCTGGTCTGATGGTGACGGCAGGCCTCATCCACTACATACTGAATCTGCTTCATGTGACTGTGCACATACGTGATGTTTGCGTGTTCCTGGCCCCCGTCTTCAGTGGCCTGACTGCCATTTCCACCTTCCTGTTGACACGGGAGCTGTGGAACCAGGGTGCCGGGCTGCTGGCGGCGTGTTTCATCGCCATTGTACCCGGCTACATTTCACGCTCTGTGGCCGGCTCGTTTGACAATGAGGGCATTGCCATTTTTGCCTTGCAGTTTACCTACTACTTATGGGTTAGTTGAATTAAAATGTCACAGTTTGTTTGTGTTTCTCTTTATTTTTTCTTTTTTTCTTTTTTTTTCTTCTTCCATCCAAACTATCAAGTTTAATGATGTGAAATGAATGATAATCATAAAAGTTGACACAACAGCTCACACAATCATCTTGAATCAATTGTTCATGAATCTGAATGTTTTGGTTTTGTTTTTTTGGTCAGATCTTTTCAATGAATCACTTAATTTGGTTCACAGAATTGGTCTGAATCTGGTTAATGAATCTGAATGTTTTTTCTGGTTGACTTTTGTCAGTTACAGCCATTCTCAAGCTAACCGCTCAATGGAAAAGTTAATTTCAGCCTGTTCATCTTTTTGTGATCAGCCTGATATCTATCGTGTGTGTGTGTGTGTGTGTGTGTGTGTGTGTGTAAGAAACAAATCAAGTGATTCATTGAATAGCTTAAATTTTAGCCTGTTCATAACACAAGGAGTCACAAGGACTTTTTTTAGTGTGTTTATAGTGTTTTAAGGTGCCCTTTGAGAAATGTTCTAAATGATATAAATCCATTTCAGAAACACTAGCGCTGTCCCACACAGTTGAAATGATGAATTAACCTTGACAGACATTCATCACGTTTTTTTCAGCTGAACGACGAGACAGCTGGAACGGATGCAGTGGCAGCATACTTTGTCTCTTTCGGCGCTGTGAATTTTTTTTCTTTTTTTTTTTTTTTGGCGCCCATCCCTTCTCTCTGGAGCTTGTTGTCAGCTGAGACGGCAAGGACTTTGCTGTCAAGCTTGACTTAAACATTGAATTTCCTTTTTCTCTTTCTTATCTTTGAGTGTTCCTCATCTTGGCTTTGTTTGAGGTGATGATATCGGACCCTTTGTTTGGGATTAGCAGAATTAAGTGTGTCCTCTCCACACAGGTGAAATCGGTGAAAACTGGCTCTGTTTTCTGGACCATCGGCTGCTGCCTCTCGTACTTTTACATGGTGAGTTTTCATTGGACTTTTTACCTTCAGTTGGTGTATTGCGTTTCATTTCTGATAATGGTACTTGGTAATACCACAGTAAAATACTCAGACAGCTTTTCCTGCCAATGCTTATAGGAAATTACACTAACTTTCATTGTTAATATTAAAAACAGTTGTGCTGCGTAATATTTTTGTGGACACAGTGATAGTTTTTTTTTTTTTTTTTTCATGATTTTTTTTTTTTTTTTTTTTTTTTTTTTGATGAATAGAAAGTTCATGCCTTTACTGTTACTTTGCTGAATAAAAGTGTTAATTTCTAAAAAGAAAAAATTCTTACTGACCACGAACTTATGAACGATAGTGTGTAGCGTGACAGTTGTAGTCCAATTTGGGATAAATGGTGATTCTTTGTGACTCATTTGAGTCGTTTTGACTGATTGAGCAAACTTTACTCACTCAAACTAAAACAGCTTATTTACTTAGTGAATCAGTTGGTGCACTTAGGAATTAACATTTGATTCACTCATTGAACTGCAAGTCATTACTTGGCGTTATCAGTTGAATCATAATATTTGTTTTACGTTAGGTTCATGAGACGTAAAACAGTGTAATTGCTATAAAATGTTGCGTAATATAAAATTAAAGAACCATAATCAAGTGAAATCATAATCTGAAACAGAATCATTAAATTCTTATGATTCCCATCTGTAGTGTTGGGGTGTTCTGGGTCTGGTTGCACATCTCCCTTGCTCTTTTTCAACCCATTAATGTGATATGTAAAATAAATGAATAAGCAAACAGCACCATCCATCATGCCACCCTGGTGGGGGCCATGCGCCAGTCGGTTATGAATATCAGCCATTTCTGAAACTTGAGATTCTTCCCCTGGAGGAAGGCACCGCTCATTAATAATGGAAGCCTACAGCCCTGCCCAGCCCCCAATAGTCTCTGGCTTTCCAAATGTGTTTATAAACATAAATGACACCAGTGCAATCTGAGCCATCTGCTCTATCAAGACCTTGGGGTCCAGCACAGTCCGAAACAGCCTAGAGGCGCTACCAGGGGCATGAGTTGAGAAAGGCTCTCTTGAGCGGGACATTCTAAGTGACCTAGAAAAGTGCAGAGGTTCCAAAGGCTGAGTGTGCTAATGGAATTTTCTCGTAAATGTGGTGTGTAATAGGGGGTGAAAGTCAGCAGGGACCTGGACGATATGTTATAACTTGGTCACGACACATTGCGTTTCTTTACCTTTAGTGTGTAGTTTATGAAAACTGGTTGTAATCTTTAACTCACTTGTTTCTCTTTCACACCATGTCTACACCATGAGCGGCACGACGTAATAAATGACAATAGAGACCATTGTAGTCATCAATACTGTCTACTCTGGTTGCGGCGCGAAACGATAAATCCCAGAATGGGTTCTATTTCTGACATACTCTAAGAGCTTGCGCTGCTTCTGACATGAATTTGCAGTTGTTGCGTCCATTGTAGATGGCCTCAAAGTGTTGTGACGTGACAATGATCGTGCCCGGTGTAGACACAGTGTTAGACTTTGGTGCTTTGGACGAGTATTTTCTAAACTTACAATGATGATAGATTTTGGTCAAAGATGAACACTGGTGTTGACCACTGTTATTTTACTCCGTTTTTGTCTTTTGTCAAATGTCCTTTTTAAATAGTTTTGTATTTTATTATTTTAATTTATTTAAATTCATTCATTGATTTTTAGTCAGTTTTTCTCTGACTCTAAACTCTTTACACCGTGTCTACGCCGGACGTGAGCAGCACGACATAACAAAAGACAATCTACACTGGATGTGGTGCGACAAATTCTCGTCAGTAAAGTTCTATTTCTGACGTACTTCAAGCACTCACGCTACTTCTGAGTTCTGACACAAAGAACAAATGATTTGCAACGATCGCTTTGTCGCATCTATTGTTGACAGCCTCAAGCTGTTGCGCGACGGCTGTCGTTAAGAGACAATGTAATATTTTTTTTGTCAGTGTCATACATGAATTTTTCAGTCACTGAGTAAAAATTGTACAGACTAAACTTAAACCAAACTTAAACTAAACTTCTTTTTTTTTTTTTTTTTTTGTGAACTTTTTTCATGTTTTTCTTCATAATGTGAATTAAACTTCATATACTTAACACCCAATACACCATAAACAAATTTTTTTTTGTTGTTGTTCTGGTAATGTGACCCCCTAAAATATCATTATAATTAGTATGCTGAAGTATTAGCTACTTATCTAAAAATATAACTTGATTCTTACCGTGAGAATGCTGATACAATATTGTGAGGTGAAATATTGCAATATTTGGAAGTGTGCAACATGATGTGTTTTATATTGCAGGTGTCAGCATGGGGAGGATACGTCTTCATCATCAACCTGATTCCCCTCCATGTTTTCGTGCTGCTCCTTATGCAGCGCTTCAGCAGGAGGCTTTACATCGGTGAGTCACCTGTGTTGTGTGTATGTTTGTGTGAGCGTCTCTGGTTCTTGTATGAAGTACACACTTCACCGCCCACACAATCACGCTGCGTAGTGTTTGTTCTCCGATACAATAACGAAGCGTGAACCTGCTTTTTCCCACTTGTTTTTGATTTGGACATGCAGAGACACTTGCGCAGTCGTGGTCGACTGCATGAGTCTATCTTCACATTGACAGCAGCATCAAGTTGACGTTGATGTTTAATGACACATTTTTCCCGCCCACTTTACTCTTGCCTTTCACAACCAATCACATAAGCAGCTGCTGTTCTGAGAATACATGGATCTTCATGTCGCAGAAAAAGCCTTTGGCTCCGCATCCGCAGTCTTAAACAGCAAAGCAACTTGCTAACTGTCAATTAGGACCTCTGCTAGCATGAATAAGCTTGCCACTTCTGCAAAGAGGAAAAAAAGACACCAGTACTTTTTTCCTTCAAGAACAAAGGGTAATTTTTGGAGTCCTCCTTTTGTCTTTGACAGATTATGCCACTTTTTTTTAAGTGGATGAATAATTGAAGGTGCAGTGTTTTTGTGAGTCTCCTGAGCGAGCACTCTGATAAAAGAATGAGGCCTTGTGCCACTGGGCTAATTTTGTTTAAATCTTTATTAGCCCCTCCCACTCTGCCGCAGCTGCCCTGTACGAAATGCGCTACTGATGGATGCTGGGTATTAGCTCAGTTCGTCTCTGTTTGAAAGTTCTTGCACTTGCCGCAGGTCCCACTACACATTTGCCATGGCCCGACTCCACATGGAGTATCACTGCCACCTCTCATAATAGATCATACTGATTAGATTAAGTAGCACTGCACTCGGTTTATGGGGACGGTGCCTGGACAAAGAACAGCAGTCATGTTCAGATGGATGGAGAATGGTGTAAAACCAGTGGGATCTGGTTATTGCATTTATGTTTCACCTTGTCGTCTCCTTCTAGAGTGACGTCTGCTTTGGTAGATGTCTGCTTTGGCAGTTTAATGACTGTTTAATGTATATTTTGCCCACAAAAATAGCAAGAACTGTCTGTAAATCATGTCTGAACTGATTGGCTAGGTGATACTTGATTTTCAAGGGTTTCCAAAGTTGATGTTCAAGGTTAATAACATCAAATCAAAATATATTCCGCGTTTTGATTGAGGCGCTTATTAACAAGTAAACTATAGGCGTTTTTTGACCGCAGGAACTTTTCCCAAAGAACTAGGGACTTTTGCGTGGTACTCCTTGTTTCGACTGCAGGAACCAGGGTCTAAATGAAGTTCCGGGTAAACATTTCCCCCTCAGAACGTTCCTGCTCGCAAGGTAGTACTTTTCAAAGTTCAGGAACTTCCGGGGGTGGGACTTGGGCGCTGAACATGCTGATTGGTTGAGTTCGCACAGCATTTTGATTGGTTAAAGGAACACTCCACTTTTTTTGAAAAAGGCTCATTTTCCAATTCCCCTAGAGTTAAACAGTTGAGTTTTACCGTTTTCGAATCCATTCAGCCGATCTCCGGGGTCTGGCAGTACCACTTTTAGCATAGCTCATTGAATCTGATGAGACCAATAGCTTCTTGCTCAAAAATGACCAAAGAGTTTTGATATTTTTCCTATTTAAAACTTGACTCTTCTGTAGTTACATCATGCTAACGGTGCTAACGGTCTAATCAGATTAGATTTAATTTGAGATTTGGACCAGATTTTAGTTAGATAATATGACTGTGAGAATCTAGCCACTTTCCCACTGCAGGAAGTAATGCACGCTTCAGGAACTTAAGAAGTTGTCCAACTTGTCAGAATAGTTTTGAAGTTTCCAAAAAGCACTTTGAGGTTATACAGAGAGATTGAGTTGCCAAAACGTCACCTTTCCATGTCTCATCTTAAAAACACAAAACCAATGTATCTAAAGAGAGTCCTCCATCATTGTCATTGGTATTGCTACTATTGTGTCATGCACAGAAACGACACACACTAGATTACATCACCAGATGGTTCCGTTATAGGTGCCAATGCAAGAGGGAAAAGTCTCTTCTGGTGTATAATTCCACTTCCAGGTAGTCGCTCACGTGGAGAACCAGAACTAGATGCTCAGAAAGCCCCGTTTGACTCTAGACCCTGTATATTACGTCACTAGTTAAATCAACACTTTTAATCGCTGTTCTTCTCCACCACCTTTTGAGAGTTTTTACACACAACACCCTGTCAGCTGTCCACGAATGAGGAAGTGTTTGTTTTGTGTCTGGAGGGCAAGGTGTGTATTGTCTCATTAGAGCATCCTGTTTTAGAGTGAAGGTGGTCCAGTTTGGCCCTTAATAGATGCTTCTCAAAGGCTGACAGCTCATACAGTCGCTCTGTCACAAGCGGCTTCGGTTTCCTCAACTGCGCAGCTGTATCGCCGTCTCTCATGTACACACACTCGTACCAGTGTGTTTTGGACCTCTCTTCTGACAGGCTGTTAACACCTGTCTCTCCGGTAGGGGTCCACTTCACGGAGCTGTCAGTCAAGTATCGCACAGGTGACAGACCGTTGCGATTTGTCATTCTTCTAGGAATGACTGTTCTCCGTCACTGGCGTGTCAGTGTTTTCTCTCCATTTTGTTTTTATCATGCAGTATTTGTCACTTTGGGTAATATGAAAGGACAGGTAGGAAATACCATAATAGCTGGTTTAGAAAGGGACGGATATATGTATATTGTGCACTAAGTAGCTTATTTGTTGATTTTTATGTGTCTGTTAAACACCCTCTTCCTTTTCTAAGTGGGCGTTTCTTGGTCCAAAATAAGATACAGTGTGGATCTTTGTTGAATTTTTTTCGTCTTTCAACTCTTACTTAACTGCTCTTGCATTGCTGGGACCGGAGCCCAGATTAGAGCGCATTCAGGGACATCCAAGCCCCCTCGTCTCCCCTCACAACCCGTACTGCTTCAGGAAGACCCACATACCACTGCTGCCATTAGACAAATGTAAATCCAGGACGAAACAGGACTGCACTGAATAGCTTCATTTCTGTTAGCAGCCATACTTTGCAAATTGTTGTGGTGCTTTAAAGAGTACTTCAAAAACCTTTTTTTCTTTCATTTACTTAGCAGACTCTTAGCAATTTGCAAATGGGGAAAATGCAATTAATTATAAGGAGCTAACAATATTAAGAGTGCCTCAGTGCAGGATTTGGAGCGTTTGCATCAGGAGAGAGCAAAGTGATACAAAACATGGTTATGAATTAAATATTACACTACTGTTCAAATGCTCACCAAAGCTGCTTGTATTTGATCAGAAATAAAGTAAAAACATTAATATTGAAAATATTACAACTTTTAATTCTTTTACATTTTAAAACATAAGAAAATAGAATTTTATTCCTGTGATGCAAAGCTGTATTTTCAGCAGCCACATGATCCAGTTTTCAGCGTCACATGATCCTTCAGAAATCATTCTAATATGCTGATTTGGTGCTCAAGAAACATTTCTTATCAATGTTGAAACCAGTTGTGCTGCTTAATATTTTTGTGGAAATTTGTGTACATTTTTCAGGATTATTTTATAAATAGAAAGTACGAAAGAACATTTATTTGAAATAGAAATCTTTTTGTAAATGTATATATATTTTACTGTCAGGTTTGATCATTGTAATGCATCCTTGCTGAATAAAACTATTTATTCCTTTCCAAAAAAATATCTTACTGACTCTCTTGAAATTTTGAATGGTTATGTACATTTATGCAATTAGCAGACACTTAAGTGACTTACAGTAGAGGAACATAATCAATTGGTCACAGGGATGAGGATGGTTCACTCAAGAAATGGAAGAAGAATGTACTGTTATTTACTCATGTTGTGCTAGACCTGCATGACTTGTTTCTGTGGAACAGAAAAGCAGATATTTTGAAGAATTGTGTTGGTTGCTCTTTTCCCTGCAGTTACGGTTAATGAAAGAATGAAAAAGCACAACAAAAGCTGACCTAATGCTCTATATTCCAAGTCTTCTGAAGCCATACATTAGCTTTATGTGAGGAACAGGCCAAGTCATTACTTTTTCAAGTCTTCAGAAAACTTGAAATAAAGTGCAGTTATCTAGGCCACTTTTATGGTGCTTTTGTGTCCCCTTTTTTTGAAGCTTGACAAACTCAACATCAGTCACCGTTCGTTGTAATTGCATGGAATACTGCGACTGGGACATTTTCTTCAGAATTACTCCTTTTGTGTTCCACTGAACAAAGTAAGTCCTGCGGGGTTGGAACGTAATGGTGGTGAGTCAATATTGACAGAATTTTCATTTTTAGGTGAACCATCCCTTTATGCTCACATAAGACGAGTTTTTTTTTTTTTTTTTTTTTTTTTTTGAGACGAGACACAATGACCATCTATGGCTATTCTCAGTTTCTTTCTCTGTTTCTCTTTATCTCAGCCTACAGCACCTTTTATATAGTGGGGTTGGTGCTGTCCATGCAGATCCCCTTCGTAGGCTTCCAGCCCATCAGGACGAGCGAGCACATGGCTGCTGCAGGTAAGACTGGTTTGCCTCCATTCTTCATTAACTGTTGCTGTTTTACACTAATTTAAGAGCAGCTCTCTCAACTCAAATCCATAAAGCCATGAGGGCGATCATTTGCATTGCATCCAATCAGCACTAATACTTCATGACCTTGTGTTGAGTATATGGGCTAATGGGGCATGTGTGTTTGCAGGTGTATTTGCGTTACTTCAGGCTTACGCCTTTCTGCAGTATCTGAAGGACAGACTGACCAGGCAGGAGTTCCAGACACTGTTCTTTCTGGGCGTTTCTCTGGCTGCGGGGGTGGTTTTCCTTACTGTTATTTACCTGACTTACACAGGTGAGTGCAAAAGGACCACAGCTGCATTTAATTTGAACAATTTAAAAGACTTTCAACTAAACTTAGACTTGGTTTAAATAGGTCTTTGCTTGGATATCAGTTAGGGGAGAGTGGGGTAAACTGCCACTTTTTACTAAAGTTATCCTTTTTGCAAGAAGTGAGAGAGGTAAATATTAATATTCTAACTTCAGACAATGGCAAACATCCTGAAATATAAGAAATATATTACATACAAACATGGCTTATGAAAAAAAGACAGCTTCACCCACATAACCTGGGTTTATTTCAAAATTTGTAATTCAGGAATATGTGAACTATTTATACTACCGTTTGGGGTCGTTACGATTTTTTTAATGTCTTATTCTCACCAAGGCTGCATTTATTTGATCAAAATACAGAAAAAAAAAAACACAAAAAAAAAAAAAAAAAAACAGTAATATTAGAAAATCTATTACAAAATTAATTTTAAATTTCAATGTTCAAATGTAATTTTTCCCTGTGATGCTGAATTTTCAGCATCATTACTCCAGTCTTCAGTGCCATATGATCCTTCAGAAAGCTTTCTAATATGCTGGGCTAATTTCTAAAATACTTGTTTTCATTATTATCAATGTTGAAAACTGATAATACAACAGTTACAACTATGTTGTAAACCGATTATGATGAGGCCTATATAAATATTTGGTTACATGTTAAAAATGATGCCCTGTTTGATAGAGTAAGGGTCTGGCACAGATTTATCCACTGACATATCTTACCCCACTCTGTATTGAAAGGTCAGAATTGTCACAGGAAGATTTTATTTTTTTTTATTTTTTTTTATTTTTTTTTTTTTTATGCCCTACTTTTTTTTGCAAGATTGTCAGTAAATAGATTGCACCATAATAAATTGTCGTCCTGCGTGACTGATTTGCAGAATAAAAAGCTGTTTTTTGTTTTTTTTTCCCAGCATGATATTAAAAAGGTTCATTGCTGTTTACTTGTCAAGTAGAGGACACAACGCTGATGGACTATGAAACACTTTTTTTTTTTTTTTTTTTTTTTTTTTTTTTTTTTTTTTTTTTGCAAGGCAACATATCACCCGCCTTGACATTCAGATAGCAATTTTTTTTTATATTTCGCCCTTCATCCAAACCAAACCCTCTTCAGTGAGGGAGCAAGAAAGAAAAAAAACATCCATGCCATCACATCCAATTCTCTGCCTTCTCACCTGAATACAGCGTGACTCCATGACCTCAGCCTCTTAACACCGCACCTCTGCCGGTATATATGGAGTCAGGGTGATTTGCTTGTATTCCCGTCGTACCCGAGGCTTTCATTAATCTTTCTGCTGCAGGTCCTCGTCTGCAGCAGGCCTCTGAGATCTCATTAAGCACTTCCCTCCGCTCGCCACACTGCTTTTCAAACCGAGCGCGGTCTCGCGGTGCAGATTAATTGAAAATGTTGCTGGCTATATGTGTGGTATTAAGGTTCACTGGATGTAGTCCAGGCTCATCAGCGCCTCAGAAGCTGCTTGAAAGTGCTCTTGAGTCAGTAATGGTCGGGCGGTTTGCATGCGCCTGTTTGTTTAATCACTCTGTTGTGTTTATGTGCTTTTCAGGGTACATTGCTCCTTGGAGTGGGCGTTTTTACTCTTTATGGGACACAGGGTAAGTATGCCTTATAGTTTACACTGCATACATTTTTTTTTTTTTTTGGTGCTCGGTCGTACAAGCGAGTTGCTAATATCTCATTAGCACACCCTGTTAAACGGCTTAACAACAAAAGAGCTGATTTTGTCACAGGCTCAAGCATGTAGCATGATTTATGTCTGTAAGCAGGTTCTTCAACTGGCTTGAATTATGTCTGAATAGCTGCCTTCAGTTGATATTCATTCACACCGCCAATGAAACCCTGCTGCTAGTGCACAAGCATGTGGTACTTTGCTGTTATGACAAATTGTAATTGTTATTTGCCTTGATATTGTAATCACATTTTTTGGGAGGGATTAATAGAATTTAGTTTAATCTTACAAAGGTTAAAAAAAAATGCCTAGGTCATATTTCACTCCAGAATCATACATTAAATAAATAAAAAATTTTGATAAATAGACTTTGGTTGAATCTCACAGTATTTATTTTAATTTAAAGGGTTAGTTCACCCAAAAATGAAAATAATGTCATTTATTACTCACCCTCATGTCGTTCTACACCCCTAAGACCTTCGTTCATCTTCGGAACACAAATTAAGATATTTTTGATGAAATCTGATGGCTCAGTGAGGCCTGCATTGAGAGCAGAGCCACCGAACCTCTCAAGATCCATAAAGGTATTAAAAACATATTTAAAACAGTTCATGTGAGTTCAGTGGTCCTACCTTAATATTATAAAGCGACGAGAATACTTTTTGTGCGGCAAAAAAACAAAATAACTTTATTCAACAATATGATGGCTCGTGATGGCTGATTTCAAAACACTGCTTCTGAGCTTTATGAATCTTTTGTTTTGAATTACTGATTCGGATCTCCTATCAAACGGCTAAACTGCTGAAATCACATGACTTTGGTGCTCCGAACCACTGATTCGATTCATAAAGCTCTGAAGCAGTGTTTTGAAATCGGCTATCATTAGATATTGTTGAAAAGTTATTTAGTTTTTTTGGTGCACAAAGTATTCTCGTTGCTTATAATATTAAGGTAGAACCAAACAGATTTCGCCCCCATTGACTACCATAGTATTAATTTTTCCTACTATGGTAGTCAATAGGGGAACGAGATCTGTTTGGTTGCCGACATTCTTCCAAATATCATCCTTTGTGTTCAGCAGAACTAAGAAATTCATAAAGGTTTGGAACTACTTGAGGGTGAGTAAATGATGACAGAATGTAACCCAAACAATTCCTCAGCAGACTTTAAGTCTCATACATTTACATTTAAATACTGGGCTGCATGTGATATTCTTTATGTAGGCTGCAGATCCAAAGAAGGTTAAATCCTGTGTGGTAATTTATTTGTGTTTAAGTAATGTATTGCTGTTTTATATATATTTAATATCTGTAGATCAAGACCTAAACAGTCACCTAAATGGTCAACTTCACATTGGCTCTCTTTGCAGCATGAAAAACTATGAATTTTAAAAATAACATATATACACAGGACGCTAACAATGCTAGAACATTCCCATCACATTGCAATCAAGCTGTCAGTGCTTGCAGTGTTTGAGCTCTGCAGTTCAGTGCAAGCTCTCATGAAGCGTTCTAGTTTTGTCACATCACTCACTTCTTGCAGTGTATATTGGGTGTTTCACCAAGTACGGTGAAAGTAAAAACTTTTCAGGACTCTAATTTGTGTATCACCACAAACAGAAGTGAAACAAATTATACAGCTGTGGACCAGACTTCTTCAAACATGCTCAATAGGACAGGTTGTCGTTACTGATAGGCGCTTCTTTCGTAGTCTTGGTTATTTATTTAATTATTTTGGCAGCCCTGTATGGCAATACATGTATGGCAATGTATGTACCTCTTTACCTTGCAGCCATAAAACCCATTTGCTTTTTGCCAGCTTCTTTTTGTTCTTTGCCCTCAGTGAAATGTCGCCCATCATAAATTCATAAATGTGTAACTCCCTCAATGCAGCAGCTCTGCAGGGAGACCCACAGTCCTGTCGAGCTCTCGCTGTGCGCAGTCAGCCATCTGCGCTGCAGTCCGCACAGATACGGAAGGTCAGGTCGCCAGATAATGATCAGAAGAACACTGATAGTCACCAAAATTGAGCGCAGTAATGCAGCAAAATTGAGAGGACGAACAGCAGCGCAACTCCACAGCAAACACCGTTTTCGCTTGTCCAAAGTCTTGACATTGTTTCACTTATTAGGTTCTGTTTCATTTCTTTTTACAAGGCAAACTTTAGTCCTTAGAGAGTGAAACTTTTTGTTTGGAGATGCTCTTCGCTGATATAAAATTGGCTTTATTCTAAGAGCTGTTTTGATATGGATTTTGTGGATGCTTTGCTTTTAAAACTGACACAATCCAGTGGAACTCTTTCTGAAACATTTCTGAGATGGGTTTTAAACTCAATATGTAATCAAAATTGAATTTATGGTGTGTGACTGTCTTCGTCATCTGCCGTCACCGGGGTTGTGCCAGCTTAGGTCATGCTAACCAAGAGCAAAATAGCTATTTAGGCGTTAATGTGACTTTCATTTGCAACATATTTACATAGTGAGTCAACAAAGCCCTCCTTGCCTGTTATCCACAGATACGCAAAGATCCACATCCCTATCATTGCATCAGTGTCAGAGCACCAGCCTACCACCTGGGTCTCCTTCTTCTTTGACCTGCACATCCTGGTCTGCACCTTCCCAGCAGGCCTCTGGTTCTGTATCAAGAACATCAATGATGAGCGAGTCTTTGGTGAGCAGCTCTAATGTCCTTGCATTCACCAGATGATGTGTCTGTATTCAGTTCGATTCATGTGGATTTGTACAGTGCTTTTCAAATAGTTTCAAAGCAGCTTTACAGAAAATGCATGTCTCAACTCTGATGCCTTGGCTTTCTTGTTGCTTTTATGATCCGTATCTGTCTTGACAGACTGTGACAGTTGATGTAACAAATATATTTATGTAATACATATTTCATTTAGTCAGTCAAAATCTGCTAAGGGGAAATAAAATGTAACAAATCATGTAAAAAATTATCATTTTTTTTATTGGAAAATTAAACATTTTCTTAAACTTTGATCATCTTTTAAACTGAGAAGATGGTGATCAAACTACATATTATAAAAATAACCTGTCAAGTTTATAATATTACATCAGCATATGAGAGTTAAATTGGATGACTTCATCTCAAGATCATCTCTTGCCAAAATTATGAAAAAAGTATTAAAAAAAAAAAATCAAGAATAGAAATCAGTCAAGAATAGAAAAGTAATGAAAATATTAAAATTAGGAATGTCAGAATCACAATGTGTAGTTTGTGTATAAAAAAAAATGGCCGTCAAAACCAACACACGTTGAACTGTGTTCACTAACCCGGCAAAGTTTTTCAATTGAATTGGCGTTTATTTTCTTTAGCATGCAGTGTGAAGTATTTCACTCAGTTCCCTGATCATTCAGATTCAATTTCAGCGGGTGAAGAACAAATTTATACTTGTGCACGTTATGCATTACGTACGTTATTGTCTCTGACAGACAGCTTTTTAAAGCCACTCAGGCCGCCATTTTCTCCCTTTTCTTGGAAAGCGATGACACATTCAAAACATCTGGTAGTGTGAGTTTTCCAGGAAATTCGTGTACTCCCTGGACCTCTGCTTCTCGTAAATACTACCGTGTATTGTGCATGATGTTGTGATGTTCAAATGAAATGGATTTGAACCAAGGTGTGGGAACCCTGTCTTTGATATTTTTATACAAATTAGATTTCTCCCACTAACTTTGGAATAATATTGAACCTTTGTTTATAAAAATGCCTGAAAATAAGGATCTATAAAATTCAAAATATAAGAAATGTTTTCAGGGTATATTCTTGATATGCCACTTGTTTTTCTGTAAAAACAAAAAAAAAACAAAAAAAAAAAACCTTGATTTTGAGCCTCCAGAAGTGGGACTAAAGATCCATGTGCTTATTTCTGCCAGCAGGCTGTTTATTCGGAGCAATTTTAACTTGTGGTGATTGTATCCTGTTTGTATCTGAGAACACTCACTGCTATTTGAATGTCTGCTATGAGTATTTCCATTTGTAGAGGCGCTTGAGAACAGAATGCATTGAATTAGTCTCAGTCCCCAGAAGAGATTGTTTTATTTTTCAATGGCTGTCATGGTGTTCTTGAAGTCTTTCACTAGAATAAACAATGAGAACTTGAACAGACGACATGTTGCTACACGTTTAAAGGCCTACTTCCGTGTTTTTTGATTTCTCTCTGGAGTTATCCAGTACAGAACTATAAACACTACACTAGTTAATTAACTGCAGTGCTGCATTGTCTACTGGAATCATAACTGATGTTTTCTCCATCGCCCCCTAGTGGCTCTATACGCCATCAGCGCGGTGTACTTTGCTGGTGTGATGGTGCGTCTGATGCTGACACTCACCCCAGTGGTGTGCATGCTGTCAGCCATCGCCTTCTCCAGTGTGTTCGAGCACTACCTGGGTGATGACATGAAGCGTGAGAACCCTCCGGCCGAGGACAGCAGTGATGAGGATGACAAGAGGAATCAGGGGAACCTCTATGATAAGGTGAGTGAAGGGTCAAAGGTCAGGCTAAGGACCCTCTAAGTGGATAAAATGTCACAGTATAGCAGTATTATGTATTTTATATATTTTTATATATATATATATATATATATATATATATATATATATATATATATATATATATATATATATATATATATATATATATATAATAGCTAATATTATTGAAAATTAATAGAAATAATAATAATTACATCTATAATTATTTTCATTTTGACATATTTCATAATGTGCCCCCAATTTTCAATTGATTTACTTCAATTAAAGGTAAGATTATAAATTTGTTTTAATAAATGATATATATATATATATTGCAGTATCTTATGTAACTATTTAATAACTAGTATTTTAAATTGAATAACATTTTATTATTAATGTTTATTGTTATTATTGTTATTATTATTATTATTTATTATTATTATTATTATTATTATTATAACAACTGTAGTTATTTTTGTTAGTTTGAGATCAAATGCTACACCCCTATTGAATACCCTGTGTTGGTTTATAGGAACTACTTTGTTGTTACAGAAAACAGAATGGTGATTTGTGGGTAGCTTGTTTGTAGCTTATCTGCGTTCAGTCTGATCTAATTGATGTGTCCGTGTGCATTTGCAGGCCGGCAAAGTCCGAAAGCACGTGTCAGAGCAGGACCGGCCAGAAGAGGGTTTGGGCCCCAACATCAAAAGCATCGTTACCATGTTAATGCTGATGCTCTTGATGATGTTTGCGGTGCACTGCACGTGGGTCACCAGCAACGCCTACTCCAGTCCCAGCGTAGTGCTGGCATCATACAACCATGATGGGTAAGAGCACCTTCATGTGGCCTTTTTCTTGTTTGAAATAAGAAATATCGGAGTTATTGATTTTTCTTCATTAATTTATAATTGCTTCTAGATCACGCAACATTCTGGATGATTTCCGTGAAGCGTATTACTGGCTCAGGCAGAATACAGATGAACACGCTCGAGTCATGTCCTGGTGGGACTACGGATATCAGATCGCCGGCATGGCCAACCGCACCACGCTGGTGGACAACAACACGTGGAATAACAGCCACATAGCACTGGTGAGGGCAGCCATTACAATGGGGTCTGATTTGCTATAATTTAAGAGTAAATCTGAACTTTTTCTAGAACAACAAGAAATGAACAGATTTGACTTCGTATCAGTGCTTTGTCTCTGTAGTGCCATCTTGAGGACACTGAAAGACGTATATTCTGTTCCTTCTGCAGGTCGGTAAAGCCATGTCCTCCAATGAGAGTGCAGCCTATGAGATTATGAAGTCCTTGGATGTGGATTACGTTCTGATCATCTTTGGGGGAGTGATTGGATACTCAGGCGACGACATTAATAAGTTCCTGTGGATGGTGCGCATCGCTGAGGGGGAGCACCCTAAAGATATCCGGGTCAGTGTCAATGTCAATCCTGGCTTTTGTATGTCCAGTGTGCTATGTTTGAATTCTTTATAGATTAGGGATGGGCAATTTTTTTACAATTTATAATTTTTCCCCCTCAGAATAGTATGTAAAGTTAAGGGAATTAGATGATTTATTGCATTATTGAATTTGTGTAATAAATGAAAAAGATTAGGGATGGGCAGAATTGGTGACTTGTTTGAATCAAACAATAATGAATATTTTATAATTATAGCACACCAGACATCTCATAAAATGTCTAATCATAGATTAGATTAGGGATGGGCAATTATAATGTTCTTTTAATTAATTTATATTTTAACAATTTATAAATTTCTTTTAGTATATTGTTTTTTATATAGTTTTTATTTTTGCTTCATTTCCTTTTTGGGAATTGTTTTATTGTATTGAATTTGTATATGGAAGAAAGAATAGGGATCAGCAGGAATGGTATCTAGTCTGAAAAAAGAATGTCATCAACTAGTTTAAGCTTTTCATTTAGTTATTTTTAAAATATTGAAGTACAATATTTCACAATTATTTTATTAGACTGATATTTTAAATCCATCAAAAGTTTTTTTTTTTTTTTTTTTTTTTTTTTTTTAATCTAAGGGGCCGTTTACACAACATTGTTTTCAAATAAAAAAAATGTATGCGTTTTGGCTGTTCATTTACACGACAATGGCGTTTTGGGGGCCTGAAAATGTAAACTTTTGAAAATGGGTTTTCAAAGTTCAAGTTTTTGAAAACTACACCGTTATCATCTGTGTGTAAACTACAATAACACAAATTTGTGGAAACAGCGATGTTACGCGCATGTGTATTACAAGTTCAGTCTATAGGTTTATAGTGTTTCTTTACAAAGTGACATCGCCAACTACTGGCCTGGAAGTACATTACAGCGTTTCTAATCGTTTTTGCAGATCTGTGTGAATGGGGATCGTTTTGACAACATTGTCTAAACGTGAAAATTTTTTTTAGTACATCGTTGTGTAAACGTACCTTAATTCAGTCCAGTTAAATTTGAGTTTGTACAAAAAATAGAAAATATAGATTTTTAGGTGTTTTATTATATTTTACCTGGATTTTTGCCATTTTAAAAACAAAACCAAACTTTTTTTTTGTAGAAGTGTTGTAGAGCGAATGAGCTTCTCTGACAGGATTTGATCATGCTGATGGCATGCTGTGTTTTAGCGTACTGTTAGACTGTCACGTAAACTCTCTCTGAGATGTTGCATCTCTAAAATGAATCCTCTTTAATGCTCCCCCACTACAGCAATTAATACAGCGCTTTATGTAACATGCGCTGTCTTCTATAATACATTAAGACAGTTACTGTTGATGGGCTTTCAGGTCGCCCACAGTGAAAAATATTCCTGTTATTATATGTAATTCAAATGTTTCTGATATTTGCTGTTTTTTTTTGAGGTGTCTTTTTGTTCTTTTGCAGGAAAGTGATTACTTCACTCCACAGGGGGAGTTTAGAGTGGATAAGGCAGGCTCTCCCACCCTGCTCAACTGCCTGATGTACAAGATGTCTTACTACCGCTTTGGGGAAATGCAAGTAAGTGTTTCTTCCTTTTAATTCCTTAGATCTATACATTAATTGTTGTGACAACAAGGGTTGATCCTTTAGCTATCACCCTTGTGCCCTTCTGAGAGTGTAGGAATATGTATATATAAAAACTAACAGCAAATGCCTTTCCCACAGCTGGACTTCCGCACACCCCCTGGATTTGACCGGACACGGAACGCAGAGATCGGCAATAAGGACATCCGTCTGAAACATTTGGAGGAGGCGTTTACCTCTGAGCACTGGCTCGTGCGCATCTACAGGGTGAAGAAGCAAGAGAACCGACAGGCCCTGGACCACAAGCTCCGCAACATCGCAGCCAAGCAGAAGTACACCTCAAAAAAGGTTCTTCCCTCTAGATTCCATTACAACAGCATTATGAACATTTAATGATCTGAGACTATTGTAACTTTCAGTTTTTCAGTTTTCAGTACTTTCAAATAGGGGTGGGCGATATGACCAATTCTTATTTCCCATTATGAGAAATTTTATTTCATGATATATATCACGATATAGGTATTTTGGGTTATTTTCTCATTTCTGTTTACATATTAGGCTGCTGTCACTTTAAGACCAAACGCACGGATCCAATATACCGATACACATCCTGTTTACACCCAACTGTTTACTTTCTCTTAAGACATAACCAGCTGTGTTTACATGAATACTTCACACAGTGGGCATTTTGACATAATTGTGTGTGTATTTGGCCATTTAAGCACAATAAGATGTGAAAGGCCTGAATTCGAGATCGCATGCTGAGAGACGAAGCTTTCTGTGCACGCGCTTACATTGTGTGTCAGTCAGTGCGTGCACCTCTTTTGGGCTTTTCACACTTGAGATGGTGAACCCTGGGTCATTCTAAACCCCGAGTAAACAGAATCCTGGGTTATCATTATTCACGTTTCACACTGCACATTCCTAAACCCTGGGCTAAAGTCCTATTTGCATATTTGCAGTGTCAGTGTCACTGACTGGACAAACGCAGCACATGACCGGTTTACATAAAGGCTCTAGCGTCCTCATATTACACATTGCTGACTGTAATATCAAGTTTTTCTGAGTGAGCGTTTCGAACTATAAAGGTAATACATCTGGCTGTGTTTCTGTGACTGCCCAAAGCGTGTGAATATAAGGCACGCGATTGGTTGTCGGTTGCTAAACATCTAGTTGTAACATTCTAACAATGCATCGTTTCAAGGTTGGCACAGCAGTGCGGAGTTAACACCGCAAAAATGCTGCTAAACCTGCTCTGGAGCTGGGCTTCATAACCCCGGATAAAAACCGGTGCTATCCCCGCTTCTAAATCACAAGTGTGAAACGCTCCCTTATCCGGGGTTTAAAGCGGTGTTTAAAACAACGATAATCCAGGGTTAAGATCAGTGTGAAAAGCCCTAATGTGTTCTTATTCACTGCATATTGTGCTTGACACTTTTACATTGAACTTTCCCTTTAAGGGCTACCCTGTCCATGTAGCCTTTTTAATAATAATACTTAATAAATGTAATTAATAAAATTAAAAGTTGTAATAATAGTTATACTATTGACTTATGATTGGTTATTTCAAATGTAATTAACTTGTTTCTTTTCATGGTTCACAGACAGCCAAAAGGAAGAGGGGATACATCAAAAACAAGCTGGCTCTGAAAAAAGGCAAGAAACTGAACAAGAAGTCTGTTTAGCTATTGAATGATAACGTTGAGAATGGAAAAAGAGGAAAACAAAAGACAAGGACAAATGCAACTAGTAAGTAATCCACCAATCAAAAAGAACAAACATGTTGTCTGGCGCCGCCCACCTGAGAACGTTTGATTGGAGGCTTTTGGTCCGGCGATTGCCACGAGGTTCCTGGAGGTTCCATGACCGGTTGGAGGATGGGGATCTGCACCGCAGTTTTATTCTGACAACTCTGGACTTAATTTGTTCATGTGTTCTTTTTTTGTTTCATTGTTTTTTCTTTTGTACTTGAATGTGCTGGTGAAGCGAGAGCGCTGCCGTGTCTCAAACAGCAGGCACTTTTTTTGTGGTACAGTTTAATATAATACAACCGAATGCTAAAACAACCAACAAATATGAATTCATTAAGCTCAGTGAACCTTGGAGCACCAAAGAGATTTTTTTGTTTTGTCAGAGCCTGTGATAAATTGTTACCTTTTGATTATAAAACCATTTAAAAATAAAAGATGTGGGAAAATCTGAGGAATATGGAGCCGTCTACAGTGTGACGGCCCCTAAAATGCTCTCTTGGTTTTAACTGTTATCCGACAAACCCGGTTTCTATGTGACAGAATGCAGTGGGGTCTTTGTGGCTCTGAATTTGTGAGGGGTTTTTCTTTCCCTATGGCAGACATGGCAAAAGACTAGATTATTAATAATGTTTAACTGTTGTGGTGATTTTTGAATATAAATAATTTTGTTTGTTACATCATTTTGAATGTTTTTGTTTCGTTTTTCTATTGGTTGTAAGATTTTATGCAATAATTCTAAATAGAAATGAAGAATCCGCTTTTATTTCCTTTATTGCTCATGTGTTTTGTCCAGAGGGGGTGCTGTGGCTTGGCATCACCTGCGCACACGTTTGCGAAAAACAGATGTTTTTCTTGGGCCAATTAGAAATCAAAAATTTTCCCCCCTCTTCCTAAACGACTGTCTGCCAGGACAAAGAGTGAATTTAATTAGTTGTAGGTTTATTAAAATGCTGCATTACTAGCCTGAATGCACTTTGTCTTAGTTCACCTTAATGTGGATCCACTACTGAGTAGCATGCAGGTGGAGAGTGCGTATTTTTAGTGTGAATATTCCATTTTTTTACGTTGAAAAGGGCGCTTCCTGCAACATCCGATGGGTTTTCCTTTTCTCAGTTCTTCTGGGCTGCCATTTAAACATTTCCCCCTTTGTTTTCTGCCTTTCTGGTTTTCAACCTTACTGGTTTTCAACCTTACTTTGCTTTTGCTACATCTGTTTTTTTGTAAGATAATTAGAAGGAAAAATTGATCGTTTTTTCCCCTCTTCTCTGCAACATATCCATATAATTCTTCTCAGAGGGCTCTGAATCTTAGAAGGTATTTATTAATAAGAATGAATTTGAAGTTGAGAAGAGGACGCTTTTCATCCTGAAATGCAAAAACTGTATTATTATTATTTTTTTTTTTTCAAGTGAAAATTTATTCCATAAATTGTAAAATAAAAAAAAAAATTAAAAAGAGTGAGAGAAAGGCAAAGATGCTGTTTGTGAGAATGAGTTGATGCCATTTGTGATTAAAAGACTCGATGAAAGAATCCGCCTTATCCATGTTTGTGCACACATCGTTTTTTTTTTTTTTTTTTCCATTTTGTTTGTCCTTTTTTTTTATATATCAGAAATAGCATAATAGGGGCGCTTTAAATACTATTTTAAAGGTTCCTAATGTTGTTTTAGTGGTCTCCTACAATAGTTTTACATGCATCCAAGGTCAAAAAACACTCATAAAATACATTGCAGCATCACCCGTTTCTTAGAGTCTGAAACAGTTCGATTAAGGATTCAGTCTCTCTAAACCCCTCCTTTCCAAGAGCTTCCTCTGCTCTGATTGGTCAGACGGTACAGTCGGTTGTGATTGGTCTGCTTACAGCGCATGTCGAAAACAAAATACCTGAATTTATAACTGAATTTCAGCACCGGACGCTTCCTTAGGGTCAGAATATATGATGTTTACAAGCAGCCAATGAAGACCATAGACTGGCATTATGTAAATTTGTTACAAGCCTACTGGAAGTATGACTAGAATTACTGAGAATCGGTTCTTTCATTTGGGAGATAACTCCTTTGTCGTGCACTTTAATCTTTGAAACTTTGCAGACTGTTTGCATTCACAAACAACTACATCACACACATGAAAGGTAATATCCGAAAAAGCATAATAATAATAATAATAAAGCATAAAAATCTGCTCAAGTCCAGCTGTACTGCTTTGGTGTTACTCTACAAGTGTCCTGTAGGTGGCAGCTCTAGCACATCACACCAAGGAGATGGTCAAGTATGAGCCGCCTTCAGAATTTATGCGAATCAGATGAGCTGTAAATGTCATGTGACTGATCACTCTGGAAAAGCGCGTCATGACAGCACAGTCTCAAGCGACTATCCTCATCCAGGCAGGGAAAAATGTATATTTCATGTTTTTAAGAACCCTTAAAATTAGCACTGGTAATACATCTAATATAGTATAACGAACTATTTGTGCTTTTTACATTCTAGCCAGAATAGTTCCTTTTGTCTTGCTTTCAATGAAGGGGAAAAAAAAAAAGAAAAAAAAAAAAAGCTTTTTTCTGTAATTACAGTCTCTACCAGCAGGGGGAAATGACGGAATTCTAACTAGGCAAACCGTGAACCTTTGAATCGTCTTTGTTTACCATGTTGTATTCTCATTCAGATGTAGCTGAGAGTGAAAACGTTGAATTGGTTTTCATATACATGAAATCTGAATAATCTACTTTAATAATAATTTCTTCCAGTTTCTGAATTCCTGGTGTTTAAATATGTCCGTTACATATTTATTTAAATTCTAGCTGGCTGTATTGACCCTTACTTACCATTATTTACGCATCTGAAGTGTGCACACTTATCTTTGGCAGAAGTTTCTGTATTTTAAACAAGTGTTTGGGGAAGTCATCTCTGAGATAATTTACAGTAGAATCACTGTGCTAATGGAGTGTTTTAATCAAAGCTCAATACTGTCTTATTATCACTGGCACAGAGAGACGAGTGGATTTGTTACGCTTTGCAAGTCTGTCTCAGTCAGACCCTCAAAGGCACACATCTTCACTGAGTCAAGATACTTTATGCCTATTATGGAAGTCACAAAAAGCAGCAAGTTACATAACTGGATATGGTTAACTTTACCTTATTTAGATGTGCATGATTAAGATGTGCAAAATCAAATCAATTTAAACTTTAACTTTAACTGTTGTTTATTATATCAGATACATTGTAAATTGTACTTTCCATTAAATGTCGGTGTTCCACTACCTTTTTTAAGCATTTGAGGCAGAAATCTTTTTTTTTTTTTGTACGAAAAATAAGTGACTGAAAAGCATGCATTATCACTGACCTTGCTTGAAGGAAAAAATACATTTGCACATGATTTTAAATCCACTCCTTCAAATATCCATTTTATTCTTTCTTCAGGTGTGAGAGACTCAACTGAAGCGTAATACTGTCATCAAATGGTAAGATTGATTCAGTCATTCAAATAACATACGAACATGAGGGGTGAGGTCTCTTAAACATGAATACATACTCCTCACATACTATAGCCTCTCTGTGCTTACTGGTCTCAAATACCCAGAATTCTCTATGGTGTTCTAAAATAATAGCTATCAGTCATTAGTGTTATACTCTCTGATACAGATGCTACATCTCTTCTGTGTGAAAATTCACTTTACTATAGTATTGATTACCAGAAGTAATATACAAATATAAAGATATTGCACAAGGTCACACAATTCAGGCCTCCATGTCCAAATCTTCATCATCCAGAGGGGCTTTTGAGGTATTTTAACCACTCTCGAGTCCTTTTTTTTGTTTTTGGCACCTTTCATTCTCCGTACTACAAGTTGGAGAAAAAATATCAATGTCTTTCCCTGCTGCTTGAGTCCCATTGGTTGGCCAGCCCCTCGTTTACATGGCCACTCCCATCTGTGGGGCGGGGCTGCTGTGATGGACCGGAATCATGTGGCTCCAGCTTTTTCTCATCACTTCATCTTCCATAGAGGATTGTGGTACACCCATCCCTCCCCCTGAAGGCAATTCAAGGGCAGAATAAAATTTTAGACATGCTAGATCTGATATGAGAACTAATATCCTGCATGACTCTGGAGCTAATCAAAAGAGGCGAGACATGAAGGGAAATTAATAATATTCAGCCCCGTCCCAAACATGGTGACAATGTAAAATGCTGTATTGTGGGTGAATTGTCACCACATAGATGGGTGCTATTGAGCACCCTTTTAAACCATGACATTTAAGTGAATAAAAGCCTAAATTCAATCATATAAAGCAATCGTGTCTCTTCGGAAAATTTGGACAAAACCACTCAACTCATATGGATTAGTTACAGTGTGCTTTTTGAAGTGTCAGAGTTTCAGTTGCGTAGCTGTCTATTGAGGGAAAGAAAGCTCTCAGATTTCCTCAAAAATATCTTAATTTGTGTTCCCTTTAACCCTTTAAGACCAATTAGTTGACTAGTACAAATACTGAATAGTCGATTATAAAAATATGTAGTTTTGCACACCCTAAGTAAAATGACAAATGGGACTTATCATGCACAAATGAAGACTTTGAGGCTACAAGTCCTCATCAGGTTTTTAATGCTGAAGTCTCACCTCTTTGATAAAGTATTTGGGTTTCCAGGTGGTGCTGCTGGCCGTTCTCTGCTTCCCTTCTCTTCTCTGCTTCTCCTCCAGCTGGTGTTTGTGTTCAGTGGCTGTATCGATGTCCCCGGCCTTCAGCGCCGCTGTCACATGCTGCCACAGCCGTCTGTCAATCATTGCCACAAAACAGGATTATACGACAGGATGATACTTTTTTCATTCTTGTATATTGTTGTGGAATAATATACTTCAGATAAATTTGCTCCTAAATTGCAAAACTATTTTGCAGTTGCCCCTATATAACATTTTTTTCTGGTCAATATTTGGTCAGTATTTCAAATATATGCTAAATGTTGCATGCATTCTTTTTTATCAGCACTTGAATGTGGTTAAGCGGGTAAGCAACATTTTGAACAAAAAGATGAGAAAAATCACGTTTTTGTCAAAGACTACGTCCAGATAGGGGTCAGACCTATGATCAAAACATTGATGGAGTAGAATGAGTCCATCAATACCCCCAAAGCTTCACAGTCCTACACCTCATCCTGGGTTGACATTTCATTCAGTAACGTTAAGCAGTTTTGATTTATATGCTGTTTAATGTTTGATGATCGCGTTATTTTACATGTGCATAAGCAATGCTTTTATCGCTTATTTCTCCTTCACTTTAAAACAAGTGTGTGTTTTTTTTTTTTTTTTTTACACCAGAATAAGCTGCAAAACTTTGCTGTTTAGACAAGGGTGTTAAGTCTAGCCATACTGATCAGGATAAGAAAAACAACCTCATATGATGAATCAGCCAAATCTTTTATTAAATTTGATCCCAAACCTTTCAAGGATCAATGGATCCACACTTTTTGCAAGTGTAGCACTGCTTCAGAAGCACCTCTCTGCCGCTATATCTTCTTTTGATTGCATTACGCGGCTGTGGTACTGCCAGGCTGAGAGCATTAGACTACTCTGATGGGGCTCTGTCCTGTCCGGCTGGATCTCTCCTCTACAATAAGCCAATAAGCAGCATTAGAGTTTATTAAGTGAATCCTCCAGCTCGCTCAGGGCCAGAGGAGTGCATGAGGGTCACGAGTATTGTATAAGAGCTCTAGAGGTGCAGGATTTAGCTAAAATGCTCTAAAAGGAGAGATGCTCATCTACCGTGGCATTTATCTGGATCACTGAGCTCTGATCTTTCACACTCGCTGTTTATTTGTATTGCCCGAGTAACACTTTCCCCAAGAAGGAAGGTTTCACTATGCTTCCATTTGAAGTTAATAGACTTCTGCAAAATAAATAGAACAAGCTAACTCAAAATAAAAACACACATTTGTTGTATTTTGTCCATTTTGTACTTTGGCAAGTGTGATAATCAGATAATGTTGGCCATTTTGACATTTTTTTATTTGTAGGGTTAGTAGGGAGATGACCCAGTCTCAAACATGTGTTGTATACATGTTGTATGTCATGCACCATGACTCTAATTCGTCTCTTCCCTGTCAGTCTCTTCGTTGTATAGACAGTGCAGCGCTTCCGTGTTCTACGTCAGAACACCGACTCATTATTGATTGGCTCCTGCGTCAGTATCAAACGCAAACGTCGTGCTGCTCACGTGAATAGCGTCGGCCAATACTGAGCCGGCGTTCTGACATAGAACCTGGAAGCACTGAATGTAAACAGCGTAGGAGAATGACACAGAAGAGAAGAAATTATTGAATAAAGTCTTTATTTTTGTTTGTATTCTTGTCGCTTCTTAAAATTAAGGTTGAACCTCACGTTGACTATTTTAACGATGTCTTTTGTACCTTTCTGGACCTTGAAAGTGGTAATTAAATTGCTGTCTATGGAGGAGTCAGATACCTCTTGGATTTCATCAGAAATATCTCAATTTGTGTTCTAAATTCATGACAAAATCTCACCTCGATTCATACAGGCCCTGTTTCTCCAGTGGGCGGATCTTCTTCTTAATGACTGGCAGTTTGGATGTGTCAATCACTTTGGTCTCTCCACTGCTGTAAGTGAACTCCAGGGTCCCGTTCCACTCCCCCTGAGCCTTGCATACGATGGTACCAGTGGAATTGTGTTTTACCTCACCTGTGACTCTGTTGAAGAATAAGAGAAAATAAGTTAAAGGGGCTATATGTAGAAAATAAAACCCTTGTTTTAAGTGACTTGCAGCCAGCAAGTTATTGCAAGTGCTCGCACTTGTGCACATGTAACGTATAAAAGACTGAACGTGATTCAATGCCCCGATATACTCACGGCGAAGTTATTTTTCACTCTTTGCTAAGAAGTAAAAAGAAGTTTGAAATACCTTTGCAGCGATATAGCGTTAACAAACATCCCGATGCCGCCCATGCTGCTGAGAGCGAGTTTAGATGAATATGTAAATATGTGCTGTGCGCTTTCCTCTCAATAACAAAAACACAACAAAAATGACAGCGGTGAGAAAACAGAAGTTAAGAAAACATCTAATCATAGCGATGTGGATATGTTTGTACAAGCTCTGCAATTCACCAGCATCATGTCGACAGATGAGGTAATTAAAATTAAACTATGATAGTTATAAAGTATATTTGAGACTATAGATAGACAATATAGATCTGGCTATGTGAGACTATAGTTTGATTAAAAACTATAGTCCCCTTTTTCTTTGCATGACACATTGACTTTACAGAATAGCTCTTTCAGCATTATCCTGAACATTGTATATGCATTCGTTTCATGAGTCATTGTCATCCTTTTGATTTTCCCTGCAAAAACGTCCTGAGTCCTTCACATAAAAATCAGCCTACAGGCTTTCATAGACAACCTAGGAAGTTGGAGAAGGTCACGTTTGAGTTTCGCTACAAGCTGTTCACACACTGGCAATAAAAAAAGTGATTAATACATAAAGATTCTTACATATAGCCCCTTTAAAGATGACAAAAAATAACTGTTATTATTATTATATAATCCGAGTAAATAATCCAAAACTTGCCATCAGCAAAATACATATTAAAATATGATGCATGTTTTACCTGATCTCAAATAAAATAAGCTCTCAAAGACAAGTTTCTTCACTCTCACCTGTGAACTTTCCCTCCGTAGAAGGGTTTGGTGTGGAATGTGACGGTGGCAGAGTATCCGCTTTTGGCGCAGCAGATGGAAACTTTCCCGCCCAGCTCCACCCAGGGCACTGTGAGGATGGAGCGGGCGTAGGCAGAGGGCAGCGTGAACACATACTCCTCGTCATGCTCCAAGAGATGCAACACTCCTAACATAAAAACACAGGGCACAAGTCACACTCTGTTCACAGGAACCGTAGCAATAGTATAGAGCGCGAATGGTTTCAGCTCAACTCCATACGAGGCAAAGATGGACAGCAGTTCTGATTAACGTTGATCCCAGTGCTCTGCAGGCCTTTATAAAGCTCTTGTTTGTTGCAAAGGAGAAATTCAAGAAGCACACAAAACTGGATGTTTAGGATATGATCAAATTAAAATGTGGGATGAGCAGAACAGTAATCTGTCAGTTGTCTTTGTCACACAGACCTGATCTTAGAAACTCTGATCTTAGTGGATTTTTAGTGCAGTGGGAATATTGACGTTGGTATTGTTAACTAAAACTATTCATAACTAATAATATTAGATGAAAAACTTGAATGAAAATTTATATATTATATATATATATATATATATATATATATATATATAAACTGATAAAAATACAAAAGCACATAAAATTACTAAAACAAATGATAAATTAAATAGAAGCTATATAATTTGAAATATTAATAAATACTAAAATAATATATAAATAATACTAAAATAACACTGGTTATGGAAAGCAGGCATAATACTAATTTTAGTAAATAATAATAAAAAAATAATAATTAAATTAAATGGAAATAAAAAAGACACACTGAGGAAAATGAAGCTACATCAAAACACATATTTTTAAATTACATTAAAAGTTTTAACGTTCATTGTAATATTAATAAAGTTCAATGTTTGATTTTAAGTAGATTTTTTTTTTTTTTTAACCTTGTATGATACCACTTAAAATCTGGGTCCTGAAGCAAAACTAGTTGAAACCCACTTATTTGAGCGTATTAGAAGTCATTCCAAATTATATTTGCGAATCATTAACATTCCTTTAGGAATTAATTTCCTCTATAATCCTTCTGTCCAGTGTCATGTTTTGACCTGTTCTGATTTATTAGTAATCTGGATGACAGATTCTTTCTCAGAGATTTAACTATATCAGTTTCATGGTGTACTTTGATTTTAATACACAATCCCCCAGTTTCACAGACAAGGCTTAAGCCTTTTCCAGGACTAAAATGCATGCTTGAGCAGTTTTAACTGAAAGAAACTTGCACTTAAATATCTTAAAATATGTCAGTGCCATTGTTTTATCACACCAGTAATGTTAAGCTACTTAATGTCCTAATTGAACCAAGGCCTAATCCTGGCTTAATCTAAGTCCTGTCATTGAAACCAGGCCTATTTTATAATGAAGACCACAAACTACATTTGGAAGTTATTAATTAAAATATTTACTTGTGTCTATAACTCAGGTAAAATCTGAACAGTGCGTGCATGTTCACAGCAGCTTTCTCAGTGGGCCTGGCCTCTTTTTTATTCTGGTTACATAATGGACAGCTGTCTAGTGGCAAAATCTCTGTGGGCTTTCAGCCAGGTCTGACAACAGCACATCTGTTTCCCAGAGACAAGAGAGCTAAGGGTGGGGGGTGCAGTTCAGCTCCCTGGTTCTCTGCTCCAGAGGGGTCAAGCATGTTGCAGCCCAAAACAGTGATGCTAGAGGAGTTCCTTGTGATAATGCTGAGTCCAGATCTTCTCTGATGATCCCAGATGAATTCCTCTGTGCTGACACATGAAGAAACTACATTTGATGGAGCTGACATGGCTGATTAGCAGAGGGGACATTCACCGTGTTAAGGGTGTTCAAGCACACTTAAATCAGTCAATTTGTAGGTGAACCTGGAAGGTTGATTGACAATGGTTCCATCAGGAATTCTACAGCATTCATTAATCTTAAGCCCGGAACACACCACACCAGCGTCTGGGTCCAAAGGTACCGACACACCAAACCAACGCTCGACACCCGACGGCCAAGTAGCACGTCTGTTCTGCGCCTGCGTAAGAAGAAATGCCTTTCTGTACCAGCAGGTGGCAGTAGCTGAACAGCTAATCAGAATGATCAGACAACGAGTAACGAGCTCCGACACCGATTCGACATGTCGACTTGGCCGAAAAAAAGCAGACGAGGACAAACAAAAACTGCCCGACGGCCGACCGTCGGCTTGGTGTGTTCCGGGCTTTAGCCAATGTTAATTTCAACATGTACTGGTACATTTTAACCCTCGGGTGCTCTTCGGTCATTTTTGACCAAAAAAGTTTACGTTTTGTTTTTTCGAATTTTTTACTTCATAGGAATGGTACAAAACATGGTATTGGCATTGCTAAAAAAGTGAATAAATTGATTATAACTACTGCATAAATATAATTTAGTACCATAAAATCCTTTGTGTCGAATCATGATTCGGATCACGTGTCAAACCGCCAAACCGCTGATATCACGTAACTGTGGCGCTCCGAACCGCTGATTCGACACAAAAGATTCATACGGTCCGAAGCTTCATGAAGCAGCGTTTTGAAATCGGCCATCACTATATAATGTTTTTTTGGCGCACCAAAAATATTCTCCACTGTACTCACATGAACTGATTTAAATATGTTTTTAGTACATTAATGGATCATGAGAGAGGAAATGTCATTGCTGGCTATGCAGGCCTCACTGAGCCATCGGATTTCAACAAAAATATCTCAATTTGCGTTCCGAAGATTAACGAAGGTCTTACGGGTGTGGTACGGCATGAGGGTGAGTAATAAATGACATTATTTTCATTTTTGGGTGAACTAACCCTTTAAAATCAAAAGTTGTATATAACATTAGTTAATGCACTGCGAACTAACATGAAAAAAAAAAAAATTACATTTTTACTTACAAAGATAATAAATGCTTTAAAAATATATTGTTCATTGTTAATTTATGTTAGCGAATGCATTAAAGGGGGACTCAGTGATATTTCAAATCCACTGTTTGGAAGTTAGTCGGGCCGAGTCCAATAACAAACGTCTAACCAATCAGCATCAGGGGGCACATGACGGTCGAGGAGAGAGAACGAGCAAGAGGGAGATTTGAAAATAAGAAAAAACAAAAAAACTGCAGAACGAGAAATGGGACACAATACAAAACAGCTCAAAAGAATATCAATGGAATAAGGGTTTATGCCTGGACAAGTGCTTTAGGACCCGCGTTTATATTAGAAAAGCTTTCCAGTGCTGGAGAGAGCTAAGAGGGAAGGCCTGAAAACTGCTTTGATCCCGCTTCTCATGTGAGTACACTGGATTTTGATTGTCTGGAGCTGCTGTGCTGTTTGCGACTAACAACGAACACTTTGTATTTACTTGTGTGTACTGTATGTTCATTTTTTGTGCTTCCTTGTCGTTCGTTCATCAGAGCAGAGTGGTTAGAATTGGAGTGTGAGTTTTGGAGGTGGAGCAATGAAGAGAGGGGTGTGTTTGTTTGGGTTGATTTCTAAATATCAACAATGTCCAACAGCGTAGTTCAAATACCACTTACTGCACCTTTTAAGTAATGTTTACAAATGAGACTTTATAGTAAAGTGTTACCAGAAAATCTTCATGTCAGAGTTATTATAGTTAACTAAAACGAAAACCATAAAAAAAATATTTAGAAGTTATTTAAATAAAATAAAACAATTAAACTTATTTCATTTAGCTTTTTGCCAAGGAAACATTTATGAAATAATTAAAACTAAAACTGAAGTAAAAATATATTTTTATACATATTTTCTCAGTATCTCAGTGATACTAAAATAACACTGTAGTGCTTCATGCAGATCTTTTTCATATAATGACCAGATCAGTAAATTAATTGTTGTTGTTTTTATGCCAGTTCTTTTCACAAAATAGACTGAATGATGATTCACTGAACAATCAGACTGAATCACTTACAAAGAGCTCAGTGACTTAATGATCTGGTTGCAGTTCTAGAGTTAACAGAGAAAGATTATCAGTGAATAACAACTTTGTCTGTTCTTTATCATATGACTTCAGAAAAGTTATATAAATAAAAATATGATCTGTCGTTGTTATATGGAAAAGAGCGTGAAGATTCTTAAAAATCTCTTTTGTGTTCCATAGATTTTGAGCAATATGAGGGTGAGTAAATGACATCATTTTCATTTTTGAGTAAAATATCCTTTTAAATTCCTCTAAACTTCCTGCTGCTCCAATTAACTCTGTGTACATTACTCTGGGGGATTAGTGTTAGCTGTCTTATAAGTAATTAATGTTGTCCTAATTACAGAAGAGTCCTAACTGGTTAAGCACACCAAATGCTACCTTCATCCTGCATGATCATCCACTTCATTGCACTCTCAGTTTGACTTAGGTCAAGAAATTTTTATTTCAATTAAATGCTATTCTTTTGAACTCACTATTCATCAAATAATCATTGTATCATGGTTCAGTGGAAAAAAAAAAAAAAAAAAATCAAAGAAAAAATGTATCATGGTTTCTACAAAAATATTAAGCAGCACAGCTGGTTTCAACATTGATAATAATAATACATTTTTCTTGAGCACCAAATCAGCATATTAGAATGATTTCTGAAGGATCATGTGACAGTAATGATGCTGAAAATTCAGCTTTGCCATCACAGGAATAAATTACATTTTAAGATATATTCAAATAGAAAACAGTTATTTAAATTGTAATAATATTTTACAATATTGCTGTATATTTGATCAAAATATCAACCTATTAAGCATAACAGACATCTTTCAAAATCATTATACAGTCAGCTTTTAATTATTTTTAAACGATTTTAGGCCTACATTCCTTAAGTGTATTTATAAACAACATTTATCTGGCTTTATCGACCATTTTGTCACAACGTGACTGGGATTTTATTCTCCATGATGAACATGGCCAAAACAAGGTATCTTAATTAAATTAAGGCAGAATCTTTTGGAACAATGCCTGAAAATGCTCCCTTTTCTGGCAGCTCAATAGTTTTGGGATCAGAGCGAAGCATCAAGTGAGTGAGTGAAGTGAAACGTCAAGGGGAAAGTTTTTCAAACAGCAGTACATTTCTGTTGTTATTCCGGGAGACAGATGGAGTTGTGATATAAGCAAGCACCAGTAAATATCACAGGCCCTGAGGCGAACACCCATCTAACCACAATCAGCTGATCTGGAAACTGTATGCTCTTTGGACACACATTTGAGAGAATGGAGGAAAAACAGTTCTGCCTGAATGAGCAAACCCTCAGGCTTTAATCAAACAGTAATGAACAAAGCTCAATGATCCCAGCAGACAAATGATTGCCATAAACAAAACACAACTTTATGAATAAATAAATACTTCTAATAAACTATATTAGCATTTTATTTTTCTACAAATATTTTGTTTAATGTGAAAACAAAGACTTGTAGTAAGATCTTATGGATAGTTCTTGAGCCATGTAGCCCTGCCCACTGTGAAATCTCATTGGTCCAAAACCTGCTCTACTTAGCTGTATATTAAACAAACACATTCTGATTGGCTGTGATTTGTCACTATGCATAGTACATTTTCTCTTTTATCTTTCTTTGTGAATTATGCTGTATAATTTTTTAAATAAATGTCTTTCAAGATTAACTGTGAGTTAAGATGACAACAAAAATCCTAACCCTAAGCAAATGTAAAATTAGGGGAAATGAGCACAAACAATTAAATATCCACTGATACCAATTAATTAAAAAATCTATCTGTCAATATGGTACTAATATATTGTGCATCCTTATGTGAAATATTTGTCACACCAATAAAGTACATTAAAATTGAAACTGGTGTTAAGAGAGACTCAAACTCACCTTCTCCAACCATTGACACTCCTATGGACATGCCCATGAATTTGCTTTTAGTCCAGACATGGGTGTTGACACATGTCCGGCGCTCTTTGCACTCGCAGTAAAATCCAGAGACCGGGGGGTGGTGGGACACCTGTTCAGCCACAAAGCGTAGCCGATAAGATTCTAACCCCTCATTGGAGGTGGTCTGGGCGGAATGAGCAGCCGTAGGTGCTGGGCTTGAGCTGGTAGTCCTGAGGGGCCGCACCTTATCTCGCGGTACGTCCCATGTGCAGTGGAAGCTCTCCCCCAGAATGGGGTTGTAAGGCTTCTTGGCCACAGCACCTTTTCGACCCTCGTGGAAAGCGGTCAGGTAGTATTCCACAAACCGGATCATGCGTTCCTCTGGTGTCGCTCCAGACGTGATGGCCAAAAACACATCCGGGTGGGCCATGAAGTTGGCGTACATCTCCAAAAGGGAGCGCTTCTCTAGGATAAACGTGGGCAGCACCACCTGAGAACAAAAGATATAGGCCTACATTATCTGACCAATCTGTAGATACAGTTTTGATGGTATTTGAATGTGAGTGAGAAAAGATTTCACGGATGTTGCTGAATGTGGTCCCTGAATGCATTTTGTATCAAATGAATTACAAAATGAAGAAGTTTAGTTTGCAGATACTGCTGATATGCTGACATGTAATAGGTATTGAGAAATCCACATACTGTAAACAACTGTAACATGTTGCAATACCAAATGCGAGGAGCAGAGGCCATAATATTATAATAAATTATATAATATTATATTATATTATCGCACTGTTTGTACATTCCAGTGTGCACTGGGGATTTTTTGCGTCCTAATGTGCATACTATCCATCCTAAATAGTATGTGAGATTACAATAAGTGTGTCCCAAAGCATTGTATGTTGAAAAGTGTATGCCAGGTCCCCGGATGGTCTACTATTTCTGGTAGATTTTCGAAGTGTGGATCCGTGCACACTATAAAGGCTAATATTACCCACAACCCATTGCACTTTGGAGGAGGAATGAGATGGTCCTCACTGCAGAACACAAGATCCAGGGGGCGAGGTTGGATCCTAACCCTAACCCTAACCTAACCTAACCCTAACCTCCCACTTTACATACCCCTAAACTTACCCGTCTCCACCTCCTGATCCCTAAACCTACCTGTCTCCACCCCCTGGATCTGGATCCTGGATCTCGTGTTTTGCAGTGAGGAGCTACTGGGAGGATTCAGTTCAGAACTACAAAAATGAATAAAGTGTTAAAAACTACAAACATGGCGGACGTGTGTGACCGATGGTTAAATAGAGAGGTTTAGATAAAGGGGTTTGAGTGACTAATAATCAACATTTAACCTGATTAAAAATATTTATTTAATGTTATCCGTGTTATATTTCATCTGCAACAACAATGCAGACTTTTATAAAGATCTGCTAGGCCATTAACTTTAAATGCATCATTATGCAAACACAAATGAGTTGAGTTCTACACATAAAAGACCCACGACTAGCAGATCGATGCTACTTGTTTTTTCTCCAATAAAGTAGGAAATGAAATGAAATAAAATGTGGCGGATTTTACAAGATGATTGACAGTCCAGTTTACAGTGACAAGATGCATGTAAATATGTGACAGAGAGTCCGTTAAAGATGCAATTTAATGGCGTGATAGTATGACCCAAAGCTTGTCTACTCTTTTGCTACACACTCAAAAGTATGTACTTTTTCTTCAACAAAAGAGTACATACTTTTAGGGTGTAGAATAAGTAGGCGAATTGGGACGCAGCATCTGTCTTTTTGTGCAAGTCACTGAATTATTCACTCAACCATTTCAAAACGCAGGCTTATTCAGGAATGAATCGCCCCTACTCTTACTAAGTCACACAATGGCTCTGCTGTGAATTTGTTCTCAGCTGTTTCTGTTGGTGGAGCCAAAACAGACAAAGCAATATTGTGCCTAAATTTACTCTATTCTTGATTTTTTATACTTGTGTATAAAAGCAATATACTTGCAATTGTGCTTTTTCAAATATTATCAGCATGGCTGTGATTACCCATGGCACTCACATCTGCGCCAATATTAAAAAAGAGCATATTGTTCTTCTAATATTGCTAAAATATTATTTCATATTATTTAACTATGCAATGTGATGTCAGTCTAGACGCACCTTATTACTGGTGCTCAAAGATAATATAATAACTCTATGCTTGTCTTTGTAACACAGATTCTGACTCCATTAATGCTCTGTCCCTCCCCCTGAGGCCTACAGTACACATACATCACTGAACTTCATCATCTGAGCTATCCAAATGACTGCTCAAATCCTGCTGAACTATAAACACAAGCCCAGAAGGAAATGTTCATATCAGAGAGACTAAACAAAGATGCTTCTGTAGGTAGTAGAGAAAAACGTATATCAAAACCAACACTAGACATTCCTGAGGCTGATGAACCGTAATTAGGACAATGATATCATGACACCTCTCGACACGCTTGAATCGGTCAATTAGATTCCTAATCACAAGGACGAATAGGAACATCAAATCAGATAGCGTATCCTGTTAACTGATTACGTAAAGTATAATTATGAAACTGAATTTCCCCTGAGCTATGATTATGTTAATAATATTCCTTGCACGTAGCATGGTACTGTAACGGCGTGGTTCAATCAAATGAAGGAGAATTTCAAAATTCCAAGAATTAGTCTTTAATAATAAACCAAAATACTCAGGAGGTCATACAAATATGCAGAAGAACAGTAGTGTCACAAGTAGTGTCAACAAGAACCGACAAGAGACTAAACGGGTATATATACACAGGACTAAACAAGCAAGTTGACAATAGGCAGGTGGACACAATAAGTTACTATGGTAACAGTACACACTAGAAAACTAGGTCAACTAAGTTAGACAGGAAATGAACACAGGAACTGGGAGCAGGAAATGAACACAGGAACTGGGAGCACAAAACTAAGCCAAAATAGAACATAACCATGGCATGTACATTCTAAATCAGTGTCCAAGACTGGACAATGTCCATGCAAGACTACAATACATAGAAAGACATATGAGGTCATGGAAATGAGGCACAAAGCCTTCACTCCAGTTATGCACAACTAGATCACCTGAGCACTGTCTAACACACATTTATTTCTAAATAAAGTCATAAAATACACCTTTGATTATACTAAAGATTATTAGTTTAGATTATTAGCAGATTATACTAAACATTTTGCATTTTTAAAGTAAAAAAAATTATTTTAGATCTTTCAATCAATTAAAATATTCAATTGTGATTAACTGCATACTTGTTCATTTATTATTTCTTAAAAATTGATAAAAACACTAAGAAAATGTAATAAAAAATATATTAAAAAACAAATATATAATAAAATTATATTGGTATACATTATATTAATTTTACTGGTATATAAATTCATTGTGTATTCCAAAAATATTCCAAATATCTGTGTGTTTATGGCATGTGTGCATGTATGGCAAAATTTCCAAATCATAAAAAGCTGGAAAACCCATCCTTTGTTCCCTGAGATTGAGAGCGGATAAATAGTCTTGAGTGGTTCCTGTTTGTATTTGAAAAGGAAGAATAACAAATACAAGTAGGGAATGACCGAATTCTTTCAGCACCATTAACTTGATGATTAGTTTGGGTGGGACAGCAACTCTGTGAGTGTGTGTGTGTGTGTGTGTGTGTGTGTATACCCGTGTGAGGTCCATGCCCAGTTTGAGTTGGGACAGCAGATGGAGGATGATGCTCCTCTGGTCATCCAAGACTCCGAGGTCTTCCTCCTCATTATCTTCTGTGTCTGTGATCTCCTCGCTGGAGTCCACCGATTCTGGGCTGGAGTTCTGCAAATCACACACAGGATAATTTACAAATGTTACTGAACAAAGATCACTTGTGATTTACTCTTAAGTATATTTTTAAACCTAATTTCTGTGCACCACATCTGTGGCATGCTATGAAAGCCCATATAAAACTGACAGTGTGAATGTAACCAGATACTAAAGCTATGTTCACACTCAGTTTTTGGGACTGACAACCGCATTTGCTTACAGGTGTGAGTTTCGAAATGTCTTACCAGTAACCATAGCGACAGTGACAGTAAAGTAATAACAAAGATGGCAAAGTAATATCCAAAAAACTGAAAAGTCTTGAAACTTTTGATATGCCAAGAGTCCAATCGAGCCTGCGAGTTCATCCATCAAATCTTCATTAAATGACAGCAGCTTTTATATCTGGTTGGAGAGCATTTGAGTCTCGCGTCCTGATGGGAACGGCTCCGGTGGAGAACAGTGACTGTATCTAAAACCTTCAGATGACACACAGCTCATATCTCTAGCGCTGTAAGTTACCGAATACAAAACCACACACGAAAACCTGAAACAAATTTGTGCAAAGCATCTCTCTCACACTGTATGGTGTGACAGACAACTAGTTGTTCAGTGTGGTTCCATTCACAAGGCATGGGTTTTCTGAGAATGCGGTTGTGAGTCCTGAAAATTTATGGGTGTGAGTTCAGTTATAGAATGCGGTTGTCACTTCTTAAATAACTGTACTGTGTGAACATCACCATATTAATGACTCAAATACAGGACTGACAACAGTATTCTGCTGCTGTGTGAACATGGCCTAAGTCTTAATTATCAAATAAAAATATTATATACTAAGTGAAAATATTATATACCAAGTCATAATTATGACTTTATCTCATAATTTTGCCTTTTTACAGGTATGTCATAATTATGATTTACCAAAGCATGATTTATTTTATTTGTATGTGGTACAAATGGGCTTCCATACCATGCTGTCAGTCACCACAGACAATTTTGACTTTTGAAGGAACTTGATTATGTAATTGTTTTCTTGAAAACAGCTTTCAATATTCCTTTAACTATAGAAATGCAACCAAAAAGAGAGAACATGGTGGAAAAAAAGATCAATTTTATTTTTAAATTTAATTATTTTAATTTAATTTGAAGTTGTCATCGTTATATTTAGTTTGCCAATTTTTGCATGTAAAATTGTTGAAAAAAATATGATTATATAAAATATATCAAAAAAATTCTCTCCAAATGACAGATGCTCTTTGGTTGCAAGGCAACTGTGCATTTTTATGCAGTCTTGGGTGGCTAATGTAGTTGGTACCTCCTGCAATCGCTCATGCAAAAACGTTAAATTGTTCTTAATGCATAATGTAAAGAAGTGGTCCAGAAGCGCCTGCCCCAAAGCATCATGGGAAGTACATAAAAAGCCCCTTCCTCTAAGGGCTCTACGTAGATAGTGTTGACAGATGAGCGGAGCAGATCACATGATCCTCTCTCAGTGGATCACTCCTTTTTCCTTTCCAAGGCACACGAATGTGAGTAACTGAGGGGCAGCAGATGGGATCTAAATGGGTTACGATATGATTAGACTGTAAAGTAAAACAGTAGGGTTTTGTGGACTAGCTGTAATCCCCGAGGTAACACTTACGACTGGGCACATACCATTGCCAGTGGCGTTATGGCTCTATTTTATTAGATTCTCTTGCAAACCATTTATCATTTTTTTTTCTCTTTCCTTCTGTGTTCTCTAATAATGGTAAAAGGGAATATTGTGTTCCCAGAGAAAGTACGGGAGCTCAACGTGCCGGATGGAACGCCCTCATTTCGAGCTGCAGCGATCCACCTGAATATTTCATAGAACAAGTACAGAGCACTTTCTCCTTCCCTCTATGACATCACAGATATAATTAAATAAACACATGCGAATGAGGTCACATGCAAGGTCACGCATCCAGCGTGACCACAAATCTATACACACAAATGCATCATCAATACTAAATACAATGTTCCATGATGGCATGTTGTTCAATCAGCATCCTACTGTCCTTTAATGATTTGCAAAGGATCATGTCAAGGACACTCACAATTAATTTGTGTCCTCCTTTCTCTGTGGAGGCTCAGTTCGGTGGTTTTGTTTTGTTGGACTGTGGTAGCTACAGTAACTAGCCAAAAGTTGGTTTATGCAAATCAAATCAGAGATAATTAAATACACAAAGATTTTAAAGATGCAGCGAAACGAAGAGAAAAAGTACTTCGAGGTTTCTTCTAGAAAACAATCAGATTGAAAGGAAAGAAAATGGAGGAATCTCACATGTCTCCTTTAAAGTTTCAGAAGAAATCTTAATGTCTCGAGCTGTGCTCAGATTTACCCATATACCAAAGTCTGCGATCAAAAGCCAGAGATTTCAATATGAACTCAAGTATTTCTCATCAAACTGTCCCAAAACCAAATTATCTAAGCATTACTATCCATATTAATTTTATAGCTCTATCACTCTCTGTTACAAATGGTCTCTTGAGATAATTTTTTTCCTACATTTCTCCTAAGGAAAATTTATTGAGAAACATCTGAGACAAAGTTATACATAAAATATTTTATACATACATAAATCATAGAACACCATTTTGTCTCCTGAGTTATTAAAGAGCAACCACTGAGCAAGGATATTTTCCTCTGGGAGTCTTCATAGGCTAAAAACTGGCACAACAATAGGACCAATAGGAAAACATTACAACAATGAATGAAAGTTTCCAACTTTCCTCACTCCCAGCAATCCAAAGGGTCACCCCTCCCTCTCGCCAACAGGATAAACATGCTACCCTAACGATTAAAATGAACTCAAACTTACATTCATTTCAGAGCTGGTTCAGAAATACGCTCTTGGGTGTTCATCTCATAGTTTCACTATGGTGGGATCCACAAAACTCTCTCTTTCACGATCATTCACTAACTCTGACACTCTTATCTTGCTGCCCAGCTGTCCCTGAGCTGAGGAAGCACTGCTCCCTCCCACTTTGCCAGCCTGTACTCTCTCTCTCTCTCTCTCTCTCTCTCTCTCTCTCTCTCTCTCTCCCTCTCTCACGCTGCTGCCACACTACAGATCGCTTGTTTAAAATACAGCTGAACTTCATGAGCTTTGTTTGCTCAGGACTATGGGGAATGGAGACACAGTAGAAGAGATGGAAATCATGACTGTTGAGAAGATTAAAATTGAGTCCCCCCCCATATTGTCAGAGCCCCTCCCACCACATTCACTTTCACAGTCACCTCTGCCCCGCCCCCGTTACAATGCAACCAATTGTACCTATTTTTACATGCATTACCTCTGTTTCTCAGAGCATGCACACAACGCTGAAGACAAGTGTAGTTAGCTTAACATGTTGGAAAATTCAGTACAATTTCAGTCTAAGTAAAGACAAATTATTAAAATCGAACTTTTCACAGTGCAGGTACATTTATTAAGTGTGTCCAGTCACTACCAGTTTTATCTGCAGTCATCAAAAAGCCCCTTTAGTTACTGTACTAATACTAGTCAACACACCTGCACTAACCCAAACTTTTACAAGTCTCCAATAAATACACAAACCCTTGGTGCATTAGAAATGTACTGTAATGCTTTAAAAAAAAATTTGCATTTCAATAGATTCCTGTGATGGCAAAGCTGAATTTTCAGCATCATTACTCTGGTCTTTAGCATCACATTATCCTTCAGAAATCATTCTAATATGCTGATTTGGTGCTCAAGAAACATTTTTTTATTATTAAAGTTGAAAACAGTTGTGCTGATTAATATGTTTATGGAAACCATGATCATTTTTGTTCAGGACTATTTGATGAAAGGTTCAAAAGAACAGCAATTATTTTAAATAGAAACCAAATCAAAGCTAATTAAATACACAGAGATTTTAAAGATGCATTGAAATAAAGGGATAAAGCAAGAAAAAGTACTTTGAGGTTTCCTCTAGATACGGAGCCCTGCACATGACACGCAGGAAAAAAAAATAGTCGGCTAAATCATGCGCACGATTTGCTAATTCGTTCCCTTGATTTGCTAAATCATGCGCATGATTTATAAATAGAGGGAACGAATTAGTAAATAGTGCGCGCGATTTAGCAAATCGAGGGAACGAAATAGTAAATTGTGCGCACAATTTAATAAATCGAGGGAACGAATTAGTAAATCGTGCGCACAATTTACTTTTTTTCCCTGCATGTCATGTGCGGGGCTCCGTATCTAGAAAACAATGAGATTGAATTGAAAGAAATTCTTACATGTCTCCTTTAAGGTTTCAGAAGATATTTACCCATATACCAAAGTCTGCAATCAAAAGCCTTTGGTCAAAAGATTTTTCATTCATAAACGTCTTTACTGTAATTTTGGATTAATTTAAAGCATCCTTGCAGAATGAAAGTATTAATTTCTTTCAAAAAGAAAAAAAAAAGTCTCACTGACCCCAAACTTTTGAATGGTAGTCTATAAATCATGGTAGTGTCAAAAAAATAAAATAAAACCCAGTGTCTGCCATGATGATAGTTGATAGATGATAGTTCACCCAAAAAAAAAGAAAGAAAATTCTGTCATCATTTACTCACCCTCAAGTTGTTCTAAACCTGTATGAGTTTCTTTCTTCTGTTGAACACGAAAGAAGATATTTTGTAAAATGTTGGTAACCAGACAGTTGATGGTAGACCTTGACTTCCATAGTAGGAAAAAAAAAATACTATAGAAGTCAACGGCTACCGTCAACTGTTTGGTTACCAACATACTCAAAATATCTTCTTTTGTGTTCAGCAGAAAAAAGAAACTCATACAGGTTTGGAACAACTTGAAAGTAAGTAAATGATGAAGAATTTTCATTTTTTGAGTGAACTATCCCTTTAAGAGTGTGATGTGTTCAGTCTAATTTCAGATGATGTGTTTAATCCCCATGTGGTCCCATGACATGGTCTGATCCGCACATGATTCCACAGGAACCTCCTGAACCTAGTGTGTGTATACGTGACTATGTTCATAATGGAATACTAGAATACTGCTTATACTGCACAGAATACACTGAATACTGCCTACTATTTGTTTAAAAATAGTATGTGAAATATTTCAAAAACTGTTCAATGCCAAGCGATTCAATAGTAGTACGCTATATAGTTACAAGACCTCATTATGCCCATATCTCAGAAAATGAAAAAAGGTCTATTTGGATTTTTAATCCAATTTTCTCTAAAAATGCTAACAAACTGTTGAGAGTGCAATCAAATCATGACTGGCATTATCACGACCGACATCAACTTTCATTGGTTTTAATTTAAAAAAAAGGCACCTAAAAAGCTCCCGATCTTAAGCCTGAAATCCTAGAATCAGCCCTGCTTTATACTGCAGAAATACTAAGAGCAGTATTGTCAGAAAACAGCCTCAGTGTGTGATGAGCAACAGAGGAAAGAAAAAAGGGAAGAGAAAATGAGAAAATCCCCTAGTCAGAGGATTAAGTGTGGACTATAGACTTCACATTGGCCATTGGTATGATCTCAGATTATACTCTGCTATGTCTCGTGCTTTTAATATACAGCAGAGAATAGAGTTCACAAACACAACTCAAAGTACAGCTCTGGCTCCAGGCTTCAGCTTAGCATACAGAGATGCTTTTTATACAGAAAGCAATTAGCTCTGTTATACACTCTATGAAATACAGTGGGGTTCAAAAGTGTTGAGAGACACTTGTGCTTAGACTTTAAATAATAGGAGACACTGTTTGCGGAAACCTTCCTTTTCAGGGCCCGATCATAAAATCAGCTGACTTTGGTCAGGTGACCTGACATCATGTTAGAGCTCCTGAGAAAACAGTTGAGGGAAAGCACTGTTTTGAAACAGCATCACCTTCATGAATTAATAATCAGCGGCAGTACGTTGTCTTCAGGGACACGGTTAACGGGAGTGCCTACGCACTGAGAACAGGATGAAACCACGCTGCTAAGACAAAGAGCCTTTAATGAACTCTACCATGTTGAATTAAAATAGCAGTAAAACTGTCTGCAGAAACAAACAGATTGCAGGGGTGAATACAATGATAATGAACAACACAAATGCAAACAAAGAAGTCAAACCATTTGAATTCACCACTCCAAAATTATCCAAAAATATATAATATATATACTAGTAGCATTAAACTGAAGTGTATAAATAATGATAATAATAATATAATATATAAATCTTAAAATAAACTACAAACTACATTTTACTTTTTACTAGGGATGTAACAATTCTGTATATCGTGTCACAATATCACAATACAAAAATGCAACAATATCGTATCGTGGATAGTGACAATATGTGTTGTGCATAGTTCACCCAAAATGAAAATTACTGTGTGAGAAAAAATTCAAGTTTACAGAGTTTTAGTGTCAATACTACATTAAACTACTATATATAATGTTGGATATTATAATAATGCAATGGGGCATGTAGGTCCTGATAATGCCAAATGTCTTATGTTGCCAGTAAAAAGTGGCCTACATTATTTTAAATAATGTAGTCAGTGACAGAGTACAAGCACATTCGAAAATAAATCTGTTTCAGCATTAGAATCATGAATATTTTTATTCCGGCATCACCATTGTCCTGTACATTGGGTTACCAGCACCAAGTCCAAGCTATTCATTTCCACTCACAATGTAATAACAAATTTATCATTTTAATCAACAGTACATTTTTTGTTATCCTTTTACCATATGTCTTGGAGTATCGCAGTAATTTTATATCGTGATATGTATCGAATCGTGACATGAGGGTATCGTTACACCCCTACTTTTTACAATTTAAAATATTATTACAATATTATTTTACACTAATAAATTAATATGAATAAACACAATAATAATTTATAAATATTTAAAAATACTTAATTTAATTTTTTTTATTTTAATTTTACATTACAATAATAATTATCATCATTTTAAAAACTTAAAAAGTAAAAAACTTAAAAAATAAACTACAAGCTACATTTTACTTTTTCATATTTTTAATCTTATTATAATATAATTTTATATTAAATTAATAAAATAATACAAATTTTAAATACTACTTAGTAAACTATATGCTACTTTTTTACATTTTAAAATCTTATAATATTATTGATATACATTGATAAAATAATAATAATCATTTAATGTAGCACCTTTGTAATGTAGCACGTAGATTTAATCATTTTAGTGATAAATTATGGCCAAATTTAGTAAAATATTCCAAGAAAATGTAATCAATCAAGTAAATTATTAAAGGCGCATTTAGATATTAAAAAATTAACACTTTACAATAAGATTTTGTTTGTTAACATTAGTTAACTACATTAGTTAACATTAACTAACAATGAACAATACTTCAACAGCATTTATTAACCTTAAAGCTGCAGTCCGTATTTTTGCCTCTTTGTCGCCATCTCTGTTTGAAACCTGCAATTGCAGTTGTTTGTGGAATTATTATTTGTACGTGCGTTGTGCCTCGGCACGGTTCCACAGAATGAATCTAATGTTTGCTGTCAATCACCACATCGGTGTGGATACTGTACTTCAGAATCACAGGTTGTAATCTTGAAGTATGACGAAAATAAGATTTTTCACCGGAGAATGAACAAGTCAACATCTGAACAACGACGAACATCTGAACAAGTAAGTAACATTTCTGCCACTTTTGTTCTGACCAACTGAGGGAAAAAAAGTATTACAATAAATCATGCTGCCAATGATTAAATCTAACGATCGCTTTGCAAATTATTATTATTGTTATACTTTGTTCTCAAATTGTTAATGTTAACAACATCAGCATTGCGTGACTATGTGTATTTAGTGTGTATTAGCGTTACCTGTAGATTTCAATTTCTGTACAGTCTAATCATCACTAACGTTAATTTGTCATACCATACAATCCGTCATCAAAATGATAAGTTTAATTATTGCAGCTGCTGTGAGAAAAGGCTATAAATGATCCGCCTCACATGCGATATAGCCTAGTCAGCTGGGACTCGTTCTTTATGTAAACAGACGTGACGTAATGACGCAAAGACAAAAGGAGACATGCACAAATTTCCCGCGAAAACCCACCAGTACCACCTGAATAATAAAACATTATTACAAGCTTACTGTTGTGAATCGGGCTAAGGTAAGGAGATCGTTTTGAATACTGGCTGGTTATGTACATGCTCAAAAATTGTAACAGACATTAATGTCCTAAGACACGAAACGATCGGTTTGTGTGAGAAACCGAACAGTATTTATATAATTTTTTTACCTCTAATACACCACTATGTCCAACTGCCTTAAGCTTTCTGGTGTGTGAGGTCTGAAAACGCGCTCTGATGCCGGAAGAGATTACTTCCGGCGTCAGAGTGCATTCAGACCTCACACACCGGATGCTCAAGGCAGTTGGACATAGTGGTGTATTAGAGGTAAAAAATGATATAAATACTGTTCGGTTTCTCACACAAACCGATCGTTTCGTGTCTTAGGACATCAATGTGTCGTCACGAGCCGCAGGGTTTAATTTGGATTTGTCTGTGCATGTTTTTTGACTTTTATAGATGGAGTTCCCATTGACAAGCATTATACGAGTGACAGAATGCAACGGTTGGAGTTAAAAATCATCATTTGTGTTCTACTGAAGAAACAAAGTCACCTACATCTTGGATGCCCTGGGGGTAAGCAGATAAACATCTCATTTTCATTTTTGGGTGAACTATCCCTTTAACAAACGAGAACTTATTGTAAAGTGTTACCAAATTAAATAAATAAATAAACAAACAACAACTGTAATAATAACTTGTGCTTGTGGGAGTTTAACTACAAAAAATCCATTAATGGACCTTGAATGTCTGCATTCTTGTAAACCAGAACTACTGGAATCAAAATATGAACCAAATCGATATATTGCATATATTCCATCCCCACTAACACCTGTCTTAGCTGTGGCCCAATATGTCTGGTGAACTGACCGCTGTAAAACCTTTTCTATTTCCAAGAACACAAATTCAAACCCTGTTCTGTTTCTGAGAGTGTTACCTTTCTGCCCCAACAGTGACAAGGACAGATGTTTGCCTTCTACTCACACGCACACAAACACCTCACCCGAGAGACACAAAACACCCATACACACACCAATTGGAATCTCGACAAGGATTTGCACCGCTGCCTCTCCTGTCAAACATCTGGGATATGTATGCTTGATGGGCCATGTCTCATAGCTCGGTTTTGTTTTTCTGTTCCCTGCAGTTTTGCTGCCGTTATTTTTTTCCTCTGACAGCGCAGAAGAGCGAGCTGTCAGACCATGAACAGACAGGAAAGAAAGGCACGCTGGTCCACAGACATCACTGAAATCTCTCTCTCTCTCCTTTCTGAGTTGAGACTGCTGACAGCCTAATTTCAATCCCAGTTGTCCAAAAATCCAATAAAAATCATTGTTTTAAAAAAGAACCAGTTAAATGCTCTGTGTACATTACACAAGCCTACTATACTTCCTCCCCAGACAGCTTTATTCAGTCGTGACCGCTAGTCGTGACTGCTTTCCTCTGCGGTTCACTTGCAATCTTCAATCACTGCAATCTTTTCTGCTCTCTGCCTTCCTCTACTGGTCATTACGATGAAGTACAACCATTCTAATAAAGAAAACAACAGGCAATCTGCCACAAGAGATTGTATTATGTTTCATTTACATCAGAGCAAACACAATCTGCAGGCATTCACACACAAAGGTATATATTTGTCAATTAAAAGACTCAGACGAATGCTTTGGCATTTGGCCAGCGGTGATAAAGGAGAAGTCCCCTCCGTCCAACTCCGAACGCAGCCAAGATTTATAACCTCTCGAGTGGCACTGTTGTTTTACAGCATGTCTTGCTGTTTCTGCATTCAGACAAGAAGAATCACTGGGGCGGCTGCTGAATAAATCGCTTGGCTAATCATTTGTTGTGTTCCCCCCATATCCTTGAGCAATTCCTGTGAATGTTAAACTGTTATGGCTGGACTACCGGCCAGGTGATTCTCATTGAGTGAGTAGCTATGGGATCGACCCATGGCCCTGTCTGTCAAAATTAATTACAATATCCCAAACTCACGTAGAATAAGTAATGATACATTCTTATGTGTCTACTTTAATAAGAAAGTAGGATATCCACAAAATCTAATTTTAAATAGGTATGCCACTGATTAGGTCAAGGTCAATGTATTATAAATGTTATACAGCAGTTAGTTCTGGTAATTTGATCATATAACAAAACTGGACTGTTTTAAGTAAAAATAAAAATTATGGACATGATGTATCTGAAAGGACAGTGGTAAATATTAAAGGGATAGTTCACCCAAAAGTGGACATTCTGTCAGAATTTATTCACCCTCATGTCGTTTCAAACCTGTATGATGTGAAATCTGTGAAACACAAAAGAAGACCTTCTGAATATTGTAAATTTCAAGTGTAAAAAAGGATGTAAAAGCATCATAAAAGCATCATATAAATCAGGAATTCCCAATATGTCAGGCGAAACCATAGACTGTATAAAAAAATAAAAAAATAAAATAAAATTTAAAAAAAGATTGACGACGCACCTTCACTCTCTTCAATTGTAGTAAGTGAAGCCGCCAGTGTGCCAAAATGGCACTGACACTGACGTCTCATTTTGAAGGCCTCGTCCTCCGGAGATCGCATTTGAAGGCTGCATACATCATTGAGGCGGTCTCATTTAAGAAAAGTAACCATTAGATTTCATAGTAAGAAATAAATTACAGTATTTTACACCTCATGAGGAATAACAGTCAATTTTATTACAGTTACTTTTTAAAAAAATAAGACATCCTTGATGACGTATGCAGCCTTCAAATCGACCTCCTGAGGACACAGCCTCCGAAATGAGATGCAGCTCTTGAGTCTCGAGCCTGCGCCGTAGTGAACTTGGAGCCCGAGTCTGCGCAGCAGTGAGTGCAAAGTGGAGCCGCGATATCAAGGTCCCACCCACACTCCTGCAGAATCAGTTAATACAGTTTACTGCAGAACAATGAATTATGTTGGTGTGAAATAAACAGTTCTGGAAATGTAGAAATTAAAGTTAAAGCTCCAATCTCCTCCCGAAGATCCAGAAAAAAAGTCAGTTGGTACTTCAGTGACTACTTCGCTCAGAGAAGCTGTCAATCTAAGCTGTCAATCATGGCATCAAAACCCATGTTTTTTTATAGCATCAAATAACTAACTAAAACCAAACTTATTTAAAGAACGAACACTTGAACTAACATCAGGAGTGATAAAAACGGCCTAAAATGGCAGAAACCATCTTTAGAAAAAATATTTGATGTGTAATATAATTGTTTAGTTTGTCTCACGTCCCATTACATTACATGGAAAGGGTGGAGTTTATGACCTATACTGCATCCAGCCACCTGGGGGCGATCGAGACGCTTTGGCTTCACTTTTCGGGACTCGTTTGGGACGCTCATGCAAAACATTTTTGACCTAAAATTTTACTTGAAATACCCCCTAAGTGGCCGTTCACACAGAACACGTTTTTCTATTCCAATGTGCTACTTTTCCATTGTTTTTCTATGTAAACAAGCCCTAGATGGACGTGCATTACCGTTATGCTTGCGTCTCTCGTCTTTTGACCAATCAGAAGAACTTGCGAGAGAAGAATATGAAGAATATGAAAGTACGGTTTTGGCGGAAGCACTTGGAAGGCGATCATTTGTTTATATAAAGCATATACATTTACATTTTTTTCGAAAATGACCGATCGTTTCACTAGATAAGACCCTTATTCCTCGTCTGGTATCGTTTAAAGCCCTCTGAAGCTGCACTAAAACTATAATTTTGACCTTCAACCGTTTGGAGGCCATTCAAGTCCATTATAAGGAGAATAATCCTGGAATGTTTTCATCAAAAATCTTAATTTCTTTTTGACTGAAGAAAGAAAGACATGAACATCTTGGATGACATGGGGGTGAGTAAATTATTAGGAAAATTTTATATGAAAGTGAACTAATCCTTTAAATCGAAAACAGCAACCCAGATATTCTTTAAAAAGTCTCCTTTTGTGTTCCACAAAGGTAAGAAGGTCGTATGGTTTGACTTTGAAATGACATAAGGGTAAGTAAATGATGACAAGGTTTTCATTTGTGGATGAACTATTCCTTTAATTCCCACAGCAGCTGAAGTGGCTTTTCGCAGATGGCAATCACATTACACAGTGCGAAGACTTCAGATAATTACGTATCTCCAGGGCTACAATATCCACAGTGTGATAAAAGATCACCAGAGCACTCCTGTGTGACGCAGGCACATAGGAGTATTTCACACAGCACCCATACAGCAGCAGAAAATGTAAACGCACTGCACTTTCAGAAAGCTTGATGGGATTGATTGATGGGGCTCATATGAACTCTTTTCAGACCTCAGATATCAGCATATTTCACTGTCTTTGCTGGTTTCATGCCCAGATAATGCATGAGCTATGCAGTAGATACTGATGTTGCATGTATAAATCTGCATTTGTTGCTGGAAGTGCCTTAAAATAACTAAAGTATACACGTACCGTGCATTTGTTTTATACATCAGCATCGGCTATCATCATCTTTTTAATATTCAACAGCACGAACAGTGATTTAAAGGTTTAATGATATGAGTCACAATGTTAAATTAATTAGATGCATTATACCGGGTATATCAGAGAAAAAACAAAGCACAGATTCTGTCTGTTGCATTCTGGGAGCATGTTCATCCTCATAGGGTGCCGATTTAATGACAAGCACACACAAAGCAACCGCAAAATGAATTCGCTCTCTTCAGGCACACGCACACACACAAATGAACCAGTATTTATACATACGCCATTGCATGCATGCAAACAAACAGTTGCACACGCTTACGCTGAAGAAACAGCAGCCCTGGCCTCTCTCCAGAGGAACGCAGGCGGATAAAAGGTTTCCAAGAGGGACGGGCTGACTCATTCAGGGCTCCAGAGGGATTGTGGGTATCCTCAGTCACCCGCCACAGATGTTAAAACTAGAACATGTCCAATTAGTGCTCCTCTTCCACTCCTTCACTGCAGAAGTCTGGCAGGCGTGTGTACAATAGCGCAGCCGCTTTTCTAAAACTTTTCAAAGACATGCCTACTCTACGGGAGACTTTAAATGAGTCAGAGACCATCCTGATTTTTGGGGGGCTGTTATCAGATAGGCTGAACAGATCCCAGTGACAGATTTTACCCCTGAAAGATCGTTTCCCTTTAAAAGTGATAAGCGGCATGTCACAGAGCTGCCAGCTTCAGAACGATAATGATGGGTGTAATGATGACTATATTGCAGGGGTGTTTTCTTTGAGGAGGCGAGGAAGAAAGTGCTGCCTCAGAAATTTGGATGAGAAAACTATTAGCAGTCCAAAAGCAAAATAAAATGAAATATGAGACCATATAGTGTTTAAACTACAAATTTTTCTGAAGTTACGCTGTCTAACAGTGACTGCGGCAGATAATGTTTCAGGCAGCATCTAGATGAAAATAAAATAAAATAAAATAAAATACTGGTTTCTCTACCAACAACTGCTATACAAAATGTAAAGGATGCTAGGAAAAACATAATATATCTGTGTCCTTTTCTAAAGTAACACTGTCCAAAATTGACACCAATGGATAAAGTTTCAGGCAACATAAATAAAATAAAATAAAATAAAATAAAATAAAATGTTTGTGAGTACCTCCGTGTCTTTGAGGCGTTCTTTGTTCCTGTGAACAGGGGAGTGGGGCTGATGTCTAGTTGAGGTGTTGTTACGTGCCAATTCACCATTCTTCACATGGTCTTCTGGGGCAGTTTTGGGCCTTGACCAAGCAGAGATGTTTTCTGCACACAGGATGACATCAGTTATCATACATTCACTATTAGCAAAATTTGTGAACACTGAACGTCAAATGAAGCTTACAATACTATAAATCAGACTATATATCATATATGATATCAACAAGAGGACACATTTTGGCAAGCTGAACTAACACACATCACACACTTCAGAAGAGACAGACAGTGCCATATTCTTGCCTGTATTCGATGCCTGCGTGTGGCTGTGGGTGATGTGTTGGGCCGCCTGGCACACATTATGCTGAAGGATACTCAGGCATTCTCCCAGACAGCTGAGTGTGGCTGCAGACGTGGCTTTGAGCAGGAGCAGGTCCTGATCCAGGGAGGACAGCGGCCCGCGGCTCGGCAAGGACTCGATGGAATTCACCAGATTCTTCTGTTGGCCCTCCGCCTGGGACATGACCTAAAAAGCCAGGTCAACAGACAGACTTCTCATCGATTCCATTTGGACTTCAAAAACATCTTAATTAAATCAATTTGAACAGCACACATTTGTATTTAGAGCTACTTCAGTTGGGCTTTCCATTATCTACAGAACAGCCCTCGAGTAAATGAATCCTTGATTAGAATACACTTAAAATCTAAAATTAGTTCTCTAATATTTCGACAGGCACATGCTGCCAGCTTGTATACAGCATTTATAGCTCATTTTACTTCTGTAGAGTGAAATATTTCTGTAAATCTGAATATTCAATAAGAAAAAACTAGAGCATGACCTAATTTTATTCTTTAAGAATTGATTAGATCATGAAAAGTAGGTGTTCCAAAAGTAAAGCCATTTCAGAGCCGGAACAAGTTTTGATTTCATATTGACTTTAACAACAAAGTAATGTAAAAATGTAACATTATTATATATATATATATATAAAAAAAGGATGGACAGCTGATCAAAGAAACAAACAACACATGCAACATGACATGCATATACTGTATGTATACACACACACCCATGTTAAATGGTGAAAACAGTTGCGCTGCTTACTATTCTTGTGGAAACTGATACATTTATATATATAGTACATATAGTACATTTATACATTACAGCTTCCACAAGAATATTAAGCAGCACAACTGTTTTCAACATTAATAATAATAAGAAATGTTTCTTAAGCAGAAAATCATCATATTAGAATGATTTCTGGAGGATCATGTGACACTGAAGACGGAGTAATGATGGTGAAAATTCAGCTTTGCCATCACAGAAATAAATTACATTTTAAAATATATTTAAGTGGTATAAATTTAATTTAAATAAATTGAATTGTAATAATATTCACAATTTAACTGTTTTGTATTGTTGATTAAATAAATGCAGCCTTGGTGAACAGATATATACACACACTCATTTAAATAACAAAGAAAAATAACAGATATTGAGGTAAAGTAGAAATGAAAAGTGTAGTACAATAATCTAATATTGTGGCTTTTACTCCAGGTGTCTGATTTAGAGCAGAATGAGACACCTGTAATCCCCCCGGAGTGAAAGTAATCTCCTGGATTAGCTCAATCCCATTTTCCCAGTGTTCAAAACAAACCACATCCTGTCAACTGCAAATCCCTCTCACTGAGAATACATGGCATATTTGTGTATATGTTGCTCAGTTTACCCTTATTAAGTGTTTATGAACATTTCACATGATTGTGAAGCAAGTCGTGAGGGAAAGTCTGTAGTGTTTGCCACCCCCGTTTGAGTCCGTCATGAAGGTAATAACCATGGGCTTTTGTGGTAGTGTGGATATTGGGCAGCTGTAATGAAAAGCAGACACATAGCCAAAGAGGAGCAGAAACTTGCAGGATGTGACTCATCACTGTAGGCCGCTCTGTATGTGCATATTTCTCTCTCTCTCTTTCTTTCTCCTCCCTCCATTTCAACACTTCAGTGATTGCAACACTATTACAGCACAGCTGTAGTTTTAATAGAGGAAACATATACGCACACTTAAAAGGAACATTAGAGTCTCCTCCAGATATCTGCTTCTCTGAAACCGATCAGGTTTTGTCTAAATATATTAATAAACACTCAGAATCAAATAAGATTATACAAAAGATGCACATTCACCATTCAAAAGTTTTGGGTCGATAAGATTTTTTTAATGAAAGCAGATTCTTATGTTCAACAAGGCTGCATTTATTTGATCAAAAATACAGTAAAATATTAATATTGTGAAATATTATTTATATTATTTATAATTTAAATAACTTTTCCATTTTTAAAATCAAATTTATTCCTGTGATCAAAGCTGAATTTTCAGCAACATTACTCATCTTCAGTGTCACAAGATCCTTCAGAAATCATTCTAATATGCTGATTTGATGCTCAAGAAACATTTCTTATTATTACCAATGCTGAAAATGATTGTGTTTAATGTTTTTGTGGAAATCATGATACTTTTTTTAGGATTCTTTGATGAATAGAAAGTTCAAAAGAACAGTATTTACTTGAAATTGAAATCTTTTGTGACATTATAAAAGCTTTAGTGTCATTTTTGAACAATTTAAAGCATCCAAGCTGAATAAAGTGTCAGTTTCTTAAAAAAAAAACTCTAAACTTTTAAACAGTAGTTAACCTTTTAAAGGAACAGTTAATTGAAAAATAGAAATTAATGTCATTATTACTGATTGCAAACTCATGCTGTTACCTTTAAAGGAAAAGGTTAACTGTTAAGGCCAATTCACACTGCACCGAGTCCGACAGACGAAGACCAGCGGCGACAGTCACCAGATTACAGCACATCACTTCTCAGACATTCTAACTCCGACTCAGCATGTTCAATCGGCGACAACAAGCTCCAACAGACAGTAACAGATTCCAACAGGGGTAACACACTGATCCGACAAAGTGTCTGTTGCCGTCTGTCTGTGCGGTGTGAATTGGACTTTAAGGCCCATTCACACCAAGAATAACTATAAAGATGAGCATAATGATAACTATATTAGCGTCTATCACACCAGTGGATGAAAACATTCTGTTTATTCTAAGCGCATGGTGCAGTTTTGTCATCTGCCGCATTAAATGCTTGAGCTCAGATTCGAAACAAAAGATTTGTAAAGCTTCAAAGCAGTGTTTTGAAATCGGCCATCACTAGATATTGTTGAAAAGTCGTTATTTTGGTATTTTCTGGCGCCAAAAAGTATTCTCGTCACTTTATAATATTAAGGTTGAACCACTGTAGTCACATGAACTGTTTTAAATATGTCTTTAGTAACTTTTTGGGCATCTGAAAGTGTTAATTATATTGCTGTCAATGGAGGCCTCAGTGAGCCATCGAATTTTATCAAAAAGATATTAATTTGTGTTCCGAAGATGAACGAAGGTCTTACGGGTGTAGAACGACATGAGGGTGAGTAATAAATGACATAATTTTCATTTTTGGGTGAACTAACCCTTTAAAGCAAGATGGATTCTGATTGGCTGTCAATGTTTTTATCATTCACCAACTTATAAAAAAAGTTCTGAAAGTGCTTACAATGATTATCTATTGTTATAGTTATGGTGTGGACTCTGATATTCTTTTATATTTAGAACAATTTTTAGAGCTAGCTATATCTTTATCGTAAACTTGTAGTTGTTGCCCTTGGTGTGAATGGTACTTTATATGGAAAAGGGCTGTGTGAAAATGATCCAACATTTTTCCTTATGTGTTCCATGGATAAAACAAAGTCATAAAAGTTTAGAAAAACATGTTGTTGAGTAAATGATGACAGATTTGTGGTTTTCTGGTAAACTATGCCTTTAATGTGGTTTCACAGGTTAGAATGTGTTTGGTCCCACAGACATTGACGTCATCTTTAAATAATTCACTGAAACAGGATATCACTGGTGGCTCTCTCTACAACAAGTGAAAGACTTTAGGGGTTTTTATAATAACTGCCCTGTCTGTCTGCTACAGCATGGCAAACTTTGAGCAGAGAAGAGATTTTGAGGTTGTTCATAACCCAGCTCTCATAAAAAATTGATCAGTCTCTTTATTCTCTCCCCTTGAACCGTTTCTCTTTTTGAGTGAGTATTAAAGGAAAAAGACAAGCATCACAGCTGTCACCTGCTCTCAGCACAGAATTCCCAAGGATCCCTGCACACAGGTTTAGTACTGATCAGGAGCTGAGAGATCAAACACGCACAAAACTGTTGCATAATGCGGAGTGAAAAAGACCAAAATAGCATTAAAGGCACAGTTCACCTAAAAATTTAAATTCCGTCATCATTTACTCTCTCTCATGTCATTTCAAACCTGTATGATTTGCTTACTAACATGAAACACAAAAGAAGAAACTTTGAAGAATGTAATCATTAGTTCATGAAATGCAAATGCAGCTGATGCAGGTTTGGGTCCGGCTAATTCCTCATAATTCCTTTGTTTTTTATATATTCTTGAGGTGTTGACTATATTCTTGAAGTACTGACAGAAAGCAGAGATAATTTTAGCACGTCTCTTAGGGTATGTTTCTCATGAAATGAACAGAAAATCTATTTCTTGTATTCCTGCTACTCTTTTTACCTCCTCCTCTCTGGTTCCTCCTTCACAAAATTAGTCTTTCTTGTCATGTCTTTTTCATTTTTCACCGTCAAAATGTTCATAGTAAGAAAGGTTACAATTCTCTCAGTCACTCTCCATCACTGTCACTTTTACATCATTATTTCTCTCTCGCTTGCTCTCTTATAGGACATGCAATGCCACTGGATCTTTTATTTTGTAGCCAAAGTTTTAGACCTTTTTAAAGTTTGGGGTCTATAAGTCTTTTATATTCTTGTGGAAACAGTGATACTTTTTACTGGATCCTTTGATGAATAGAAAGAACAGAATTTATTTGAATTTTAAATTGTTTGTAACATACAACCCGAATTCCGGAAATGTTGGGACGTTTTTTTAAATTTAAATAAAATGAAAACTAAAAAGACTTTCAAATCACATTAGCCAATATTTTATTCATAAAAGAACATAGATAACAGAACAAATGTTTAAACTGAGAAATTTTACAATTTTATGCACAAAATGAGCTCATTTCAAATTTGATGCCTGCTACAGGTCTCAAAATAGTTGGGACGGGGGCATGTTTACCATGCTGTAGCATCTCCTCTTCTTTTCAAAACAGTGTGAACACGTCTGGGCATCGAGGTTTTGAGTTTCTGGAGTTTTGGTGTTGCATTTTGGTCCCATTCTTGCCTGATATAGGTTTCCAGCTGCTGAAGAGTTTGTGGTCGTCTTTGACGTATTTTTCTCTATAGGTGAAATATCTGGACTGCAGGGAGGACAGTTCAGCACCCGGACTCTTCTACGACGAAGCCATGCTGTTGTAATAGCTGCAGTATGTGGTTTTGCATTGTCCTGCTGAAATACACAAGGCCTTCCCTGAAATAGACGTCATCTGGAGGGGAGCATATGTTGCTCTAAAACCTTTATATACCTTTCAGCATTCATAGTGCCTTCCAAAACATGCAAGCTGCCCATACCGTATGCACTTATGCACCCCCACACCATCAGAGATGCTGGCTTTTGAACTGAACGCTGATAACACACTGGAAGGTCTCCCTCCTCTTCAGCCTGGAGGACACAGCATCCGTGATTTCCAACAAGAATGTCAAATTTGGACTCGTCTGACCGTAGAACACTTTTCCACTTTGAAACAGTCCATTTTAAATGAGCCTTGGCTCACAGGACACGACGGTGCTTCTGGACCATGTTCACATATGGCTTCCTTTTTGCATGATAGAGCTTTAGTTGGCATCTGCAGATGGCACAGTGGATTGCATTTACCGACAGTGGTTTCTTGAAGTATTCCTGGGCCCATTTAGTAATGTCATTGAAACAGTCATGCCGATGAGTGATGCAGTGTCGTCTGAGGGCCCGAAGACCACGGGCATTCAATAAAGGTCTTCGACCTTGTCCCTTGTCCTATTGTTTTTAAAGTATTCCACAATCTTTTTACGCACTCTTTCACAGCTCTGCCCATCTTTACTTCTGAGAGAATCTGCCTCTCTAAGACATCCCTTTAATAGCTAATCATGTTACAGACCTGATATCAATTAACTTAATTAGTTGCTCTTTTCAAAATGTCTTGCTTTTTCAGCCATTTGTTGCCCCCGTGCCAACTTTTTTGAGACCTGTAGCAGGCATCAAATTTGAAATGAACTCATTTAGTGGATAAAGATGTAAAATTTCTCAGTTTATTTTATTCCATTGTGAATAAAATATTGGCTCATGTGATTTGAAAGTCTTTTAGTTTTCATTTTATTCAAATTTGAAAAACATCCCAACATTTCCGGAATTCGGGTTGTAATAAATGTCTTTACTGTCACTGTCACATCAATTTAATGCATCCTTGCTAAATAAAAGTATTAATTTCTTTAAAAAAACAACAACAAAAAACAACAACTTTTGAACAGTAATGTACATCCTTGTTAAACCACAATTTTCTATCTAAATGTGTAGTATATTTTGCAGACATGTTTTTAGAAGCAAATATTTGACTTCATGCCTTAAGAATTCACTACTGTACAGAAAGTACCAAAAGGAAGGTGTTTGGTAATAAATTGAGGGTCAAATAATGTAAACTCAATGTTTCTATGGTTTTCTTTAAGTTATATACAGTATACAAATTCTGTTATGCATAAAACATTCCATCTATGAATCACTGGAATATCTGATTATGAATGGTCAATCCCAGCATTCTGCAATTACATATTTTTGTAAATGATTATGCAAAATAAACCCTTAAGACCAAGTCCTGATCACCCTGAAACAAAAACAGACACAGCAGCACATCCCTATGAAAGCGATCATCTCTAATACTGGCTAATGATTTCTGTGTGAATGCAATTTCCACTCACACTTGTTGAGTGGAAACAGTGTGACTAATTGCACATCAAGCCATGGATAAAAATAAATGCAGCAGGATAATTAAAATGCCAACAGTTTCACGCAACTATAACAGCAGTCACTTCAATTCAAAGAGCCTTTCAAAACCGTATCTAGAGGTGATGCGTGTCATTTCTTTCAATACTGCAATACTTTCTTTTACAGCTTAAAATCCAGGCTATACACTACTATTCAAAAGTTTGAGGTCAGTAAGATTATATTTTTATTTTTGAAAAAAAATGAATACTTTTATTCAGCAAGGATGTATTAAATTAATCAAAAGTGACTTTTACGCCGTTATAAAAGTTTTCCATTTCAAATAAATGCTGTTCTTCTGAAATTTCAAAGAATCCTGAAAAATATTATGCAGCAGAATTGTCTCAATATTGATAAGAAGAAACAGTAGTATAATATATAACAATATTACTGTTTTGCTGTATAAGCGCAGCTTTGGTGAGACTAAAACAACCATTAAATGTTAAAATTCCTTACCGACCCCAACCTTTTGAATGCTAGCGTGAGTAATTAAGCCATTTGTAGGTTGTTTCCACAAATGAGTATAAACTCTGTGGAGCTATCACAACATTGAAATGTTTGTTTGAGCATCTCAAGTCCCGACACAGCAATATTGGTTCAACCAATGACGTGAAATGGAGGCGGGACTATCTATGTAGCCGACCAATGGCAGATGGGGGAGTGTTCCGAAAAATGGTTTGAAAACAATCATTATTTTTGCATAAGTATTTTTCAGTTTTGGGACTCTAGTGGTGCAGAAAAGAAAACTTTGAACATCAAAGACTTTAAGTTAATACATCTACAGAATATGTAGAGCTGATGGAGGGAAAAAAACTTTTAGCCAAACCTCAAAATGTACGGCAAAAGATTTCCACCTGCTGAAAAAAAAGTATTAGAGATGAAAGAAACTGGTGAATATGAAAAAGAAAAAAGCAATGCATCTCAGTTATCTCCAGTCGGCAGGGGAGAAGAGGTCACTTTATGTCTGGACTTATTTTCAAAAGCACAGGCGCTAGCCACATCTTGATTGACAGCCCAAAGATTACCCTCTTTGTGCTCTATATCAGCAGGTGTAAATGGGCCAGGGTGAGTTTAAATACGTGTATTGGAGTGGACTGGCTCCAGGACCAGGAAAGATCGGCTTGACTGAAGACGAATGAGAGGATGACTGAATCCACCACAAAATGCTACATATAAAGAGAATGTTATTAAGCTATTGCTCTCACTTTAGAGGGATAGTTACCCAAAAATGTAAATGCTGTCATTATTCACTCACCCTCATGTCGTTCCTAAGAAAGTCATACAGGTTTACAATGACATGAGGGTGAGTAAATAATGATAGTTTTATATTTTATGTGAACTATCCCTTTAAAAACGCTTGCCAATTTTACACCCAGTAATATATACGCTGGCAAGATATTCAGAGAGATTGCTAATAATAATTTCCACCTCATTGCTTAGATGCACACACATTTTGAAAGCACATTTTATGAGTCTCAGCTGGTTTCCAATGACTTGCTGCATGTTTCCTTTGTACTGTCATTGAAAGTGACAGTGTTGTCTAATTCGAGGACAAATATGTGGCCTAAGAGCCAGAAAAAGCAGCTGGTTGTCACGAAAATGTCACACCAGGGCAGGGTCATAGAAACTGACAGTTTAAAACACAGTAAAAATAAAGTTTCTTAGATACGATTCATTGATAAATGTGAGGGACCTCGCAAAAATAAATGCTATTTGCCTTTATTTAAAGATCCATTTATACTATGTAAGAGTGATATTATGAAGACATTATTTTTTCACATATGTCCACAACCACTGTAGTCACGGCGACGGTTTTAACGATGTCTTTAGTATCTTTCTGGACCACAAAAGGTACAATGTCGTTGCTGCCTATGTGTGGATCAGATACCCTTGAATTTCATCAAAAATATCTTAATTTGTGTTCCGAAGACAAATTAAATTCTTTCAGGTTTGGGACAACATGAGGGTGAGTACTTAATGACAGAAATTTCATTTTTGGGTGAACTAACCCTTTATGGCACATCAGCTTAGGACAAACTAAAAGCCTCAGATCAGATCAAATAAGAAACACCATGGCAGGTATCAATTTAAATGTATGCCATAAGTATTTTTTTAATTAAGAATCAATCAACAAATAAATAAATAAAAATTATATTATATATATATATATATATATATATATGTTTATGTACACACACACGTATTATCAGTATTATTATTAGTCATTAATGTACTACATCAAAAGAAAGTAGCAGTTTGAGGTGTTTTCTAGCACAAGCAGTACTAGGCGAGTTACGTGCCAAAGTTTAATACTTAGGGTTAGGAATTCATCCAAATCCTAAGCATGAGCAATAGTAACAGTGATGTTAGTCTTAGCAATTAGCGCTAAGTACTGTAATCAAGAAATTGTAATTACTGTCATTTCATTCAGTGCTGAAACATGAATGAGAAAGAGTGTAATTCACATAGTTCTGTGTCAAAAACTAACAATTTCTAACATTCTCACTCCATTGTGAGATATCACTGCAACAATGTCAAAACAATGTGATGACAGAAGCTTCCTGCTGAACAGCCACTTTCTGATGCTGACGCAGCACTCGCAGGCCAGCTGAGGTTGAGACGTTCCATAAGGGAGTCAGCTCAACACTGTCAGTGCTGCATTTTGAACCTTTGTCAAGCCTTCAAAGCTTAAAGCAAGAGACAGTGTGCTATGTTTAATAACTAATAACATGTGAAACCCAAAACTCCTCAGCAGAACAGACAGACATTTTATATTTAACCCTTTGATGCATAACTACTACTATCTATAATATCTACTACAGACAGATCTTTAAAAAACATTTTTTAATCATTAATCAATATTTTACATCCAAACCATGTATCTATGAATATATATTTTTTATATAAATATATATACACACACAAATATTATATATTTACAAACTTTTATGTTAAATGCGATTAATCACAATTAATCGATTTGACAGCACTAAATATATTATTTTTATAGGTTATTTACATATATAACATATAAAACATGTTTTATATATATATTTATATATATATATATATATATATATATATATATATATATTTACTTTATATTATAAACAAATGTAATAGATAAATATTTTATATTTAATAAGTATTTTCATTATTTTAATACTAATTTAATAAAAATACATTGCTAAAAACAAAATTAGTAATCATTGTGGTGCAGCTGGTGAAAATATTGACAGCCAAAAAAAACCTGAACTTCTTAAAAAAAAAAAAAAAAAAAAAAAAAAAAAAATCTGCATCCAAGGGTTAAATCAAATAAATAATAATTTGTTTAATTGTTTAATAACAATGGCTAGCTGGCTCTGTCTGACGCTGTCCATACCTCTTTGACCTGGTGCAGTCCTGCAGGGTGCTGACTGCAGGCCCGGTTGCTGGCGGTGGGGGACTTGTGGTGGGTGATGGTGATGACAGAGGCGGGCGTCCCGTGCTGGGGGGTCTGTCTTTGGGTGGAGATGGAGGAGCACTGTGGGACGGGGTGTGGGTGCAGGGAGAAGCTGCGGGTCCGGCCGGATGAGGAGGAAGAGGAGGTGTTGCAGGAGGAGGAGGATGTGCAGCCCTGAAAGAGACAGCAGCAATGGGAGCAGCAGGAATGAGAGGGAGAGCAGGCGCCCTGGCCTCGCTTCCCCACGGGCACAGAAACCGGCCCTGTGCCACCAGCACGGTTTGCCATCACACAAAAGAGCATCATCGGCCTGACACGACCAAGACAGCAGCCACATACAGACAGGGAGGGGGAGAGGAAGCAAGGGCAGTGCATGGTGGGAGTGCAATATGAGACGGCAGAGAGAGGAGGAGAGAGCTTCCTGTGCAGTACTGTTCTCCGCAGCAGAGAGATAAAGGTTGTCACTCGTTTGAAATGCTTTCATCTCTAAAAGCTCTCTGGTACAACCTGAGAACTGCAATCTCATTCCATCAAAGCTAATCAGAGACATCATTTTTCCATGATTCACAAAAGCATTTAGTGTGCTGCTGATGAAAAATGCACAAAAGCAAGTGTCTAAGGCATGCTTTCACAAATGTCACTAAATTGCAAGTCTAACTAGATTTATACTTTTTTTTTAAAGACAATGTGCAAAACTTTCTTCTACAATGCTTCTGGGGTTACTCAAGGGTTGGGAGTGTTTTTTACCACATTGCTTCGTGGCTTCTACAAAAGATCTTTCAAATATTCTCATCCATATTTCAGGTCTAATATTTAATGTACATTACCATTGAAAAGCTTGGGGCATTTTATTTTATTATTACTATTACTTATATTTCAAATAAATGCTGTTCAAAAATATAAAGCAGCAAAACTCTTTCCAACATTGATAATAATAAGAAATGTTTCTTGAGCAGCAAATCAGAATGATTTCTGAAGGATCATGTGACACTGAAGACTGGAGTAATGATGCTGAAACCATCATAGAAATGAATTAGATTTTAAAATTCATTAAAATACAAACCATTTATTTAAAATTGTAATAATAATTCACAATTTTACTGTCTTTACTGTATTTTTTTATCAAATAAATGCTGTTCTTTGAACTTTCTTTTCATCAAAGGCTCCTAAAAAAAAGTATCAAGGATCCCACAAAAATATTCACAGCACGACTATTTTCAAAACTGATAATAATAAGAAATCAGCATATTATAATGATTTCTGACTAATTTTAAACTGTAATAATATTTGACAGTTTTTACTGTATTTTTGATTAAATAAATGCAGCCTTGGTGAGTGACTTCTGTGAAAAACATTTTAAAAAATCTCACTTTTGAACAGTAGTATAAAGCCGTGTTTCCACCGAAATCACCTGGAACAATTTGTCCCAGGAACTTTTTTCCCCCAGACCTATTGCTGTCTGCATTTCCATCACGGTCTAAAGTACCGTGAAGATTAGGCAAATTAGTCCGGTGACGTAGGGCTGCGCGCGACTTTCCAGTTCCCGCTGAATTTCGTCCTCCACATCTAAGCTTAATAAAGCCTGAACCTCATCGTCAGTCCATCGGTCGTATTTTTTAAACTTCATTGTTGATTCGAATAGCAAACAACTCTTACTTCACACACACCGCAACAGACTTTTAAAAATGGTGGTTGAAATAAAATGCTGTGTGGAGTCACCAAAATAAAATGCTATGTGAACTCAACCTATCAGCATGTTCAGCACCCAAGTCCCACCCCTGAAAGTTCCTGAACTTTGAAAAAGTACTACCTCGTGAGCAGAGACTTTCTGAGGGTGACATTTTTACCCGGAACTTCCATTTAGACCAGGGGTGTCCAAACACGGTCCTGGAGGTCCAAGAGTTTAGCTCCAACTCGCCTCAACACACCTGTCTGGAAGTTTCTAGTATGCCTAGTAAGAGCAGCTGGTTCAGGTGTTTAATTGGGGTTGGAACTAAACTCTGCTGGACAGTGGCCCTCCAGGAGCAGGATTGGACACCCCTGATTTAGACCCTGGTCCCTGCAATCGAAACACACTGAGTACCACCCCAAAGTCCCCAGTTCCTGGGGAAAGTTCCTGCGGTGGAAACGCAGCTTATGTCTATTGTGAGGTTTTGGCCTTAGTATGCACCACTAATAAGTACTGAATTGCCACAAAACACTGGGAATGTAGTTGGTCTGAGACTAATTTCTAAAGCCATGCTCTATATCAAAAATTATTCATATCAAACAAACAGAGGATGTGCTTAGGTAAAAAAAGAAAAAGAAAAAAAGGAAGTTAATAGCACCTGTGCATTCATAAGAAACTACATGGAACACTGCTCCCCTGGGTGTTTCAAAATGGACTCTTAGGCTTGGAGGAAGATCGCACTCTTTGATATGGCCCAAAATGAGACTGCACTATGAGGTTTTCTGTACAAGCTGGAATGAGTATTTTATTCAGGTCTGATGGAGCTCCCCCAACCTCATTCTTGCAGTCAAAAGGCAGTCCATTTTCAGACATCTGAGATTTCAGCCGTGATCTAAAACCATAATATATAAATATATATATCCCGTAATGCTCACCAAGGCTGCATTTATTTGGTCACACGATCATGATCAATGTTGAAAACAGTTGTGTTGCTTAATATTATTGTGAAAACTGATCATTTCTTTTCAGGGTTCATTTATGAATAGAAAGTTCAAAAGAACGGCATGTATTTGAAATAGAAATCTTTTGTAACAATGCACTGGAAATGTCTTTTGATGAGTTTAATGCATTCTTGCCTAATAAAAGTATTAATGTTTTCCAAAAGTGCAATTTATTTCACTAATTATTCAAAATTGCATAATGCACCTTTAAGAAAAACACAATAGTACACTGCTAACACTGCAGCAGATAATAATCAGTGCAGTAAATAATAAAATATATACACCAATTTTTACAGTTATGCTAAAAATAAAAATAGATACACTGAGTATAGAGAATCCATGGAGCATCTGTTGCATGCATTATGGATTTAGTCATTAAATGAATAAATATAACACACTGGTAATGTAATTGGCCTTAGGCCGATGATGAAGACAAGGCCCAGATTTGTGTGGTTTCAAATTGCTTTGCTTATAATGTGATTAATTAAAGAGACTGCAAGGATTTTTCCTTCTTTTAGAGCGCATTAGCAGCTAACACTAGGTTGTGTTATTAGACCACCATTTGTTGGTCATATATTGAAAATGAATGCTAATAGAAGTCAAACAATGTTTTAGCCTCAAGGCTAAATTCCATTCCATTCCATTTAACCCACACTCTAAATTAGTGGATAATGCTGGTCTCACCCATATGTAAACACTCATTTTCAGATCTGACTGGAATTATTCTGCCACTCAAGAGCACTGAAAATTACAATAAATAATTGGACACAACACCATCTGCCTTAAAGAGTCTGTCGAATGCATATTTCAGCATTTAAACATCCATTTCAATCTCTTCCAGGCTGCAAAACAAATATTATGCATCTTGAGGCATGATTTAATGACATGTTTCTAAGGAGCCGAATGCTTAAAGATTAACTCAGTAAAGGTTAAACAAATCACTGTGTGTTCAAAGTCAGACAATAGTGGGAAATGGAGTGTGACACGCAATGTGTTTGTCACATGGTATGTGAACTGACACAATAAAGATAAGTCTGTTTCTCCTCTCAGTATAAAACTATTGTTTATATTTTTGGACAAAGATAAACCGTGCCATGTGGATAAAAGAGAAATGAGACTACACTTACAGTAAATGATCATGTCAGGTGAGCTGTCACCTGTATAGATCATATGTCTCCGTACAACTACTTGTTTTATTGCGTAAAATTACAATAACCATAACTGAAACCTGTGAATAACAACAGCAATCCTGTATATATGAGCATGATTATAATATTAAACTTCTTCACATTTTCTGAAGGAAATGTCACAGAAGTCACCATCTATGTAATGTTGTTATTTGTTAACTAAAACCAAAACTACTAGTCACTTAGAAAGGTTAAAGTACATCTCAACCAGATAAGCAAACTCAAGACCTCATTGAAAATGTCACCCATTACAATAAGCCTTATATCCAATGTGATGAACTTTATTCTCTGCTGAAAGGAGACAGAGAAAGTAAACAGCATCACAAATCACACAACTAGAGGGCAGTTTGTCATCGGAGTAGCGCCTGGAGAGGCCAGAGGAAATGGAGAGCAAGTCAGTCAGGACAGAGAATGTGTGTGAGAGAGAGACAAAGACTGGAAGGATGACAAGAGGCACTTACAGAAAGGACAGTAAGTACATCATCGATGACAGGGTGAACAAAATCAAAGGATGAGAGCCTCGAGACAAACACTGTGCTATCAAAAGCAAGAGGGAGCGAAAGAGATGTAAAGGAAGGAAACGAGAGCACAGTGTGCCGAGTTAAATGTAACTGGGTTACCTTGGCACTGCCGTCTGAGTGGCGACGGGCACACAGCTGAAGCTGGGTCATCCACATCTGCTGCTCGCGCGCATCACAAGCTAGAAGAAGATAACATAGCCTATAAATGGCCACATTCATTCATGTTATCTCTATGGCTAATTTAATTAAATCAGTAAGGAATAAATGACGACGGGCCGTTGAATTATTAGAAAATAATGCACACCCGAGGTGGTAATGCGGCCACGATGCGAAGCTGAGTAATTCAACGGACCAGAGTCAATTATTCCGCTTATACTACGGTTTCCACACCTCAAGATATTGTTCAGATGATGTATTTCAAGACATTTGGCCTTAAAACGCTCTTGTGTGTAGGTCTAACTTCTAACGCATCTCCATTCCTCCGTTGCTAATTCAAAAACGTAATTTTAGAGAAAAGCGCGGTTTTTACCTCGCTATGTGAGAAATGTCATGTAGCATTTAAGTTGCTGAACTAACGTTATTTTACTGATAAAAATGTAAGAACAGCGCTGACAACACGTTTCTGTGCAGTGTGTCTGTGTGCGTTTAAGTGGGAGAGAGCGGGGAGTATGTGCTTTCCGTACATAATAAAACGTAATTTTGTGGCAAAAAAACATGGAAATAATTTGTCATTTTATCATTTTACTATATTTATTTGCTTGGTCAGTGACGTTGTGGGTTTTGGTTCTTTTGCTGTTGTAGGCTGTAAGGATCTTTGAAATAAAATCATTTGGCGAAGTGATATTATGGACATGTAATGAGGCCAAGACCTGCCTGGAACTACTTTAGCCGTGCGTTTCCACTAGTCTGAAAGAAGGCATGGTTGCATCAGAAATCGCATACTTCTCTACTATATAGTAGGCGAAAAACAGTATGTGACAAAAGAAGTATGTCCGAATTCACAGTATTTATGCTGCGTTCACGCCACCTCGTATTTACCGGAATCCTGAGATGACAACACGTGACGTTATATTCGGAGCTGTTCACGTCCTTGGACTGGGAATTATGCGTTTCCATGGCACCACTATCAACGCCTAAATAAATCTACAGCGGTCAGGTAGTACAGCGGCCACGTGGTATATCTGAGAGCTTTCAGAAAACTCCCAGCTTACAAGCTGTAATTACGAACTCTACGAGGACGTGAACGCTTTTTACAGGCGTTGGTAGCTAGAATCTGAACGCACCTTTATAAAACAGTATGCAAAAAGTACCCAGATGACCTCCTTTTTCCGGCGAGATTCTGAAGTATGCATACGATGGACACTTGGGCTGCATCCGAAAACTTAAAAATGCTTCGGAGGACGCATTCCAAGGTAGGAAGGCATCAAGGCACGTCCAAATCCAAAGTTAGCTTCACGTCCTGATCGATTTTTGAAGGCAGCATAGCTGTATCCTTCGCTGCCTTTGATATCCCATAAATAATCCTGCGCTTTCCATTCTGTGCTGATCTAAAAAATAAAGATGGCTCTGAAAGTTGAGGTTGGTGGTCAGTTTGTGTGTAAATGTACGTTTTTTTGTAAGTTGTTCCAAATGTACGTTGTTTTCCACAACGTTGATGTCAACGTTGTTTCCAAATGTACGTTGTTTTCCACTTTTGATGTCATTTCTAGCAAAAAATTACTATTGTAGTAATTAAATATACGCTTAGTTATCAACAAAGCTTGCGATATTTTGCTGTAGATCATTAAATCTTTACGCTGCCTCAGAAGTCTGTCCGAAATCAGTTTCGTGAGGTGCCTTCGTGCGCAAATGCTGCCTGCAAAGTCACTGCCTGATAGGGCAGCGAGGCACCATGTTAGCTGACTAGGTTTTCGGATGCAGCCTTTACTATCCCTCGAGGCCACGGAAGAGGATTTGTGAATGGCAGTGAAGCGACACAACTGATGCTGGTAGGTCACGTGATAAGGACAACATGGCGAATGTAGTATGTCCAGACTACATTGCCACTATACAGATTCATACTATATAGAACATACTTTTTTAGCGGTCATGAAGTAATTACTTATTCAAAACAAGTACCTACTCAAGGAAGTATGTGATTTCAGACACAGCCCATGTTATGAAAGAAAAATCTCAAAATTGACCAGTGCATGAAAAAACAATTGTTTTACCTGTAGTGTCCTGCCTTAAGAAGCATATCAGACAGAGTTTTTATATGGCTTATGAAAATTTAGTTTCTTAATAAACCATTAGGTATTGTATGGTTACCCATGTAGAATAAATGCAAGCATTTTCAGACACAAGACCAGAAAACAAATTTGTCGCTTGTCTGTTACCCGGGGTAAGACTGAGAAGGTGTGAAATGAGAAAAATAGCACCTGAAGATTTTCATTTCAGAAGACTTGAACGCTGGGAGTGGGAGCTGACGAGACTTTGCCCACAGCGAGGCTGTCGGACTGCTGGGAATAACACTAGAGGTGACAGCTTTTTTCCTGCAAAATTCATCCCCTCACAATCTCTCCGAAATTGCCTTTGTTACAAATGGCCGATTTGGCTGGTGGCATTTTGCTTGTAAACTCCTGACAGAGTCTAAATGAGTTCTCAAAGTCGCCTTAGACCGACAGAGAATTTTGAAGTAAAACCATCATAAAAAATTGTGGCATATAGTGAATGCCAACCATGAAAAGACTCTTGGCATACTTGAGACAGAGAGAAAGAGAAGTATAGAGATCTAATCTGATGTGGAAGTCACTGGTGGGAAAGAAAGGGTGAATGTGGACAACAAAATCCAATAAAGGGGGATGCCCGAGGGGAAAACAGATATCAAAGAGGTACTTCTTTAATAGACATAGCACGAGGAGACTCAAGTTAAAGGAGAATGGAGACGGGAGGGATAAAATCGGACACAAATGACCATGTTAAAAGCAAAAGATTAAAACCCACAAAGAGGAGAGGACACTCACCCCGCAGTTTGAAGAGATCTCCATTCGCAGCAAAGACTGTGAACATGAAGGGAAACTCGTCACTTAGGGCCACCGAGGAGCCAATGAGGGGCAGGGACCCTCGTGGCTTCTGGTTCTTACTGTGCTCGTTGATGAAATACTGAAGTTGGCCAAGCTCAGGGTCCAACACAAAGTACCTGCATGATGAAAGACAGAGAGGAGAAGATGATGATATTACAACTAACCAAGATTTTGACAGCGAGTGATGCCTGATGTTGTATTGCATTGGTATGCATTTTCTAGGGTGTTCTCGTTGGTTGCCAGAGCATTGCTAAGAGGTTGATAAAATGTTCTGAGTGGTTGAAAATACTAAATCTGATCGCTTAGAGAAGTAGCAGCACCTCTTCTCAAAATGCTGCACGAATTGAGGTATTATTTATGTTCGTAACAGAAACCTATTGTGTGAGTTACAGTTTGTGCCAAAGTTTAATACTTTAGGGGTTTGTTCAAAAGAATGAGCAGTAATAACAGTGATGCTTGCCTTAGAAAACACAACTACACTGTTATCACAACATTTTTTCTTTTGTCAAATCAACTTAGATAATTAATGTGGTTCAAATAACATAATATTTTGTGTTTCTGTTGATTAAACCAATTGCCTTCAGTGTATTACCTCAAATTTTTCATTTCAATGAACTCAAAATTTTAAGGCAACCAGGTAACTTACTTTTTTAAGTTAAACCAACAATTCTTTTTTACAGTGTACATACTAGTATAACTGGCCTACAACAAAAAGCATATGAGAGCTTTACAGTGGCCATTATTACTGTCTCTCTCCCTTCCTTTCTCATTATTCGTGATGCATTACATGCCATGTCTGGTTCCACACTCAGAGCCAACCAGAGAGGTGCTTTATACGGGATCGTAACTCTACAGGGAATGGATTGTAATCACACGGTTTGGGTGCTAAAACACAACAGCCACCCTCTTAGTAAAAAATGGATGTGCTGCCAGTTTCTTTTCTACAGTCTCTCTGATGGGGTCTCTGAAAGCCAGACAAAGACACATCATTATTTTAAAAAGCAGCTAAAAGTATGAAGATCAAAGCAGCAACAAATGCATTGCTTTTGATGGCGGAGGACAGGCGGTCACTGTGGACCTTTGGTGACATTTGCTTACATAACCTGATTCCCCAGTATGAAAAAAACATGTTATATCCCCTCACCCTTTAAAAAAAAAAAAAAAACCCTGGTTTCACAGGCAAGGCTTAAAGCCGGGCTCACACTACTGGAGTTTTAGGCCGATTTATCCCTGATTTTCCCCTCCTGAGAATCGGAGAAGCAATCTTGTCGAGGACCTTGATCGGTTCCGATGTTCGGCGCAGATTATCTGGTAATGTGAGGCATTCACAGATCAAGTCTTGCAGCTCCCGATCTGCTCTCACACAAATCGGGGCCGCCCCGATCATATCCTAAATATCATACCAAAATTGTTTGATATTTAAGATTTTAAATCGGGAAGATCAAGTCAGTTCTTTAACAACAGCCAATGAGAGAAGTGAATGAGAGCACTTTTAAAAATCGATATCTTACAGTATGTCAGTCTCAAGATGCACGCAAGTTCTGATTTTGCCGAGTTAGACACGTTCCTGGGTCAACATATTTTGTTGATACAGGAACAACATTCCTGTCCGAAAATTTAGTCCTAACCATGTCCCTACCCCTAAACCTAACCCTGCCTATAACTTATCCCTAAAATCAGAGGGAAATGATTGGTGAATAACACTGATGTAGAAGCACTGAACCCTGATTGTTAGCCTAAACTTGATATAAACTGTAAACTTGTCCCTCAAATCTGATTGGTTGATTGGAATGTTGTTCCAGGATCAACAAAGATGTTGATCCAGGAACATGTTGTACTTGGTGAAATCAAGTTCTGCCAAGATGCACACCAGTAATGTTTTTTTCTAAGGCACGTTTATTAAAGCCTAATCCTGGCTTAATCTAAGCCCTGTCTGTGGAACCAAGCCATAGAATAAAAAAAATGAAAATATTTATGAATTTTTTATTCTTTTATTTTACATATTTTACACACATATTTATTTAACATGTTTTTTTGTTTTTTTTGTTTATTTATTTACTTTTGGTCACATTTCATATGCTGGTACTATGGCACAATATATAATACGGTATAATACCATTTCTATATTATACATGCTATTAAAAAATGCATGCTTCTTCAAAGAATACCATGGCATATTATGTGACATAAACAAACTCTAACTGTGCTAACATGCTCACATGTGTGTCTGTCTGTGGGTAAATTAATTACATTAGTGACAGACATTCTCTTAGTGGTTCTTTTCAGTAAGTTATTCTCTCCAAGGCCCAATTCTCATCAGGTCAGAATATTGAGTGATGTGGAAACCTCTGTCTCTCTTACACACACACACACACACACACACACAAATCATTAAGCACTAAACAGTGACTAGTGCTGGGGTTAACGTGAGGGCTATTTCTGAGCCATTGCGGAGGGCGAGTAACCCTCCGGTCCTGATGCTCGTTATATGCTTGGCCTGTTTCCTTATCGATCGCTGGACTAAGCAAGAGAATGAGCACAACATTATGGATGTGAGGGATTTCCCATCACGGATGAGTCATAGTCTCTCCCAGATGAAAGAGCCTTAACTGTGGGCTGTGCTGCACTCAACCCTGCAGAACACACAACCATGAAATCCGACAAAAACAAAAAAAATCTGCTTTCAATGAGAGGCTCTTGCTTTGGAGTGTTTCTTAAAGGACTCATTTCACATTTAGATTCCTGACTACAAATAGACCCTTTCATTATGAGAAGGTACTCTAAAACAGAGAACTGATGTTCTGATTACTGATGTCTGGTTTTAAGATGCAGAAAACCTTAATTATCTCTGATCAGATTTTGTGTTATTATGTAGAGATATAACCTGCATACTAAACATACTAATGAAATTATATTACAAATCTGCAATAAGACTGTAGAGTCAAACCATAAGAGAATATTACATAACACCAGAACTTAGATAACAGGTAGGCAAACTATGAGGTGTGATCTTCTATCTCAATAGATTTCATCAGATTTTACAAAATGCAACATTACCTGAGTCTTATTTGACAAAAAAAAAAAAAAAAAATGACATTGATGGACAGTGATCAAAAATCTTTAGGAGAATCATCACATTTTTTTTACAACTAAAGATTTTCTTGACATTCATGTGTATGTATATATATACACACACACACATATATATATATATGCATGAATGTCAAGAAAATCTTTAGCTGTAAAAAATCTGATGATATATATCTGATTATATATAAATATATTTTATTTATTTTTAACCAAACTGTTTAGTTTCATGCATGATGTCATAACGGATCAAAATTAATTTTATTCTTAATTTTATCCTCTTTTTGACCAAAAGTCGACACAAGCTGATATCAAACACGACGTTGAAGTACGTGGATAAAGCTGCCCATATGCTCAGCATCTTCAATGGGGGAGAAACCCAAAAAATGTAAACAGTGAAACATATGTTTTCATTCATGCATAGCGTCATATTGCATTGAATTAGACCGCGTTCTGTGCATTGCTGGAAGATGACGTGTCTTCATTCTTTGATCCAGATACTGGATGTCATGGAAATGAAGGAATGATATGATCAGAAATGTGAAAAATCTTCATCATATTGAGCTATAAGTCTGCCACGAAAAACATTTCGTATGGGTTTAAAAGTTGTAAAGAGTGAGCAAACGCCAAAAACTCTTTACCTGCTCTGCCAGCCTTGCAATAAATTGGTGTATTTGTTCAAAACCCCCTCCAAGTGTCTCTTCTGGGTCTGCGATGGATGAGTGTCCGAAACAGCCACTGATCCCGGACTATACGAGCCGCTTCTTGCCTGTCTCTGTGCGGGATTCCCCAGATCCGCGGACCACTTTCCTTTACTGCTCCCTGAATGCGACACGTTCAGTGTTTTTTCCATGATTATTCCAAACTCTGGTTCATACAATATGACGATTCAAAATCCAAAGCACAGTTTCAAAACCAAACCAAAGATACTGATTATCATCGTACGAAGAGGACGTGATTGGAGATTACTTTCATTTATTATCTTGCTGCCTTGCCTTGGACTCTTTAATGGGCTTCTCTGTTTCCATTGGAATCAGTGTGTGGTCACTCCCCTCCAGCTCTCCTCCAACAGGAATGCAGCATCAGAGAGGCGAGCGTGAATGTGAATGTGAATACGAAGCCTTAAATCAAAACCACGCCCCCTTATTATCATAGGTACGGAGAAATTCAGAAATAACATAAATAACAGTAATAATAAACAATAAAATAAACAAATTAAAAAAGTAAAATAATATTAAATTAAACGAAATAAAACAATACAAATTAAATAAAAATATACAACAAATGATAAAAAACTTATTATTTATTTATTTATTTATTTATTTAAAGGGTTAGTTCACCCAAAAATAAAATTTCTGTCATTAAGTACTCACCCTCATGTCGTCCCAAACCCGTAAGACCTTCTTTTGTCTTCGGAGCACAAATTAAGATATTTTTGATGAAATCCGAGGGTATCTGATCCACACATAGGCAGCAGAAAGGTACTAAAGACATAGTTAAAACCGTCGACGTGACTGCAATGGTTCAGGTTCAACCTTAATATTATGTAATATTATGAGAATACTTTTTGTGAGCAAAAACAAAACAAAAATAACGACTTAATTCAACAAATCCGTCTGTCCCCTGTCATACTGCTACGCTATTTTCGTTGCAGAGCTTCAGTGTTTACGTCCGAACAGCGGAAAAATAATTTCATTCATATTTTTACATTTTCATATTTTAACATTTGAAATTGTGGGTTTGATTATGTAAATCAAAGTCTTTACATAAAAGGCAAAAACAAATAATGTGAGTGGTAAAAAAGTTTTCAAGTTTTGACCACCACATTGCAAAAAGAAAAAGAGGAAATTGTTGTAAATGTTGATAGTCTGTGAGACAGAAAGAAAGAAAGAAAGAAAGAAAGAAAGAAAGAAAGAAAGAAAGAAGATGCAGATTTTCTCCTCAAAACAGTAATTCTTTTCTTTAAAACTATGAGTATGTATTAATGTAATGATGAGCTATTAGGTTTAATGACTATTGTTCACAATATGTTCACTATAAGCTTTAATCTGTTCAAGTAGAGTGGATAGCCTAGTTCTACAAAAGCGCTATGCACATAAACTGAATTAGATGATCCTCCAATATGTGTCAAGGTTTTTACAGCGACTATTTTAGACATTAAAAAGAAACCTGTAGAAAAAAGAGAAAAAACTACAACTCCCAGAATTCATAGCTGTCGTTGATGACGCAGTCAAAGGTGGACCAGCGCGTTCCCTCTCAACTGCTTGACTTTATAGTATTATTACCTACCGGTATATTGTTTACTTGAAACATTTATCCACTAGTTGAACGCAAAGGTAGTGATGGCAGCTCCGCTGAAAGTATGTATTGTTGGTTCAGGAAACTGGTGAGTACGAACGTGTAATGGTTAGATATTATCAATATGTGATTGGTAATGAGATTAATATACAGAACATATGGCGTGGACCAACTGCTATAGCTCAGACAGTACTTACTTAAACTGGAGCACAAGTTTAATTGCCTGCATATTCATATTGATATTCAGGTCCATATGTTAAACGTTGTTATTCTGGGCAAAATCAAGTGATTAATGACTTGATCTGAAGAGCTGCATGCTGCACAACACTCATTTGACCGCAGCTGGCAAAGCTTCTGCTGTAAACCCTGCTTGAAATGTCTCAGTGAACTGCTGTTTAACAGCACACTGGCATTTTGATTAAAGATATTGTTGTGTTGTCCTGTGCCAAGGGGCTCTGCAATTGCAAGGATTATTGGCTCAAATGCACAGAAACTCCAGTGCTTTGCCACAACAGTCAAGATGTGGGTGTATGAAGAAATGGTCAATGGCAAAAAGCTTTCTGAGATCATCAACACAGAGCACGAGAATGTCAAGTATCTTCCAGGCTACAAACTCCCAGAGAATGTGGTAAGACAGTGGGTGGGGTGCCCTAAGAGTTGGTAAATAATGATGATTATGGATAATAATAAATAAAAAATAGTGTGAGTGGGAGAATTCTGTAAAAAATATTTGCAATAGTTTGTGCATCTCTTTTTGGTATCATTGGATTTAATTATATACATTTAAAAATATTTATATATGCACTTTATATTGGTCATTACCACCCTGCTGTCTCAATATAATTTCTTACATGCTGATTAATATATAGTTAATTCATACAATAATAGATATGAAAATATATATTACACTTATTATTTGATTAAAAAAAAAATCATTTTAGTCTTTCTGATTTGCATGCTTGCCATCTGTTGATCATTATTTAAAAAGCACCTTTTGCACATCGCTATGCATAAATATTGTCTTAAGGAAGTTTGAATAAGTGTCAATTTAATGGTGTTTTTCCGGTAGGTTGCTGTGCCGCAGCTTCGGGATGCCGCAGATGGTGCCGACCTCCTGGTTTTTGTGGTCCCTCACCAGTTCATCCGGAAACTGTGTGATGAGATGGTCGGCTGTGTTTCGGAGAAGGCTCGTGGAATTACACTAATCAAAGTAAGAATACTCAGCATTGTACAGAATTTAAATTGTAGTGCTTTTTGATGGGGCTTCCTAAGGTATATTGAAGAGGTAAGGTTTTATTGTTGTTTGGCTATAAACTGATGCAGGATTGACAGCACCTTGAAGCCTAGTGTACATGGTAACCTAGTTGGTGGCAATTAGGGGTGCCATGCACCTAAACCACACAAAAGAATGGGTGAATGTTGATGGTAGACTTCATGGTAGTCGCCATGAAATCAAAATTGACAGTTGCTGTTTTTTTTTATGGGATATTGCTGTATTTATTATAAATGACTTATCTGTGCACGTAATTATTTATTTTTTAAATCCATGTGCCCTCGTAATCTTTAATCAAAATAACTTCCCCTCCCTCTTGCAGCGACATCTCTTCTCTGATGACAATCCAATTGATTCCCAATAGACAAAATCAAGTCCCGCCCTTCATTTTTTTTACATCACATTAGAGAAGAAAAGACTATCGCAACTTCCATTTCATCCCGACTTTAAGGGAAAATGATTTGTGCAAGGTGCATTTTGACCGAATTTAGACAGGTACTTTCTGCATGCTGCATTTTAGACAAACATTTTCCCAACAGTAATATTATCAAATTAATTTTATGTTTTAATAATTAATGTAATATTTTTCTATAAAATTATATAAAAGTTTATTACAGAGATACAGTTTATTTTTTTATTTTATTTTTTGAAAGTTGCACTCAAAATCAACTTGGCTTAAAAAAACATGATAATTCTTCTCATAATGCTTGCACTTTGTGAAACAAAATGCATTTTCATAATGGACCAATGAGATTCAAACAGATAATAATTTATTCCCATTGTGCGATGATAATGAATGCCAGTATTATATTCAGCTATGCGCCAGCTTTTTGATTTAAGATTCCAAGGCTGTGTCCGAAATTGCCCCCTATAACCTTAAATAGGGCACTAGTAGTGGACGTTATCGAGTGCACTTATTAAATCAAACAATGCACCGCAATACCAAGTGTACAACCGATGTACGCTCAATGGGTAGAGAATTCCCATAATGACTTGTGAGAGTCGTGTGGCGAATGAATTACCGCGTCTCGCAAGAAGATGGTGCCCGCAGCTGAATCTTCCATCCATCCATTTTCCAAACCGCTGGTCCAATGTGGCTACAGCGTAATAGCATACAGGTTTAAATCCCTTTTTAATTGATTATTAAATTGTTTAATTAAGGTTTATACATAGTTTCCATGACAGAGTTCAAGATAAATCTTTTCATCTTACTACTGGAGCTGCCAGTTTGCTAAGTTTCAAATAATTATTGAACAGCAAGCACAAACTATGCAAAAGTGACAGCCCTTCTCACAGTGTCCGAATTTGCTCTCTAGTTTTCATTCACCCGCTCAAGTGAATTATATTAGTGGACTAATGTAGGGAATAGTGAATGAGAATATAGGGGGCAAGTTTTGGTCTATCCTTGAGCATCCTCTTCCACACAGACAGGATGTTCAGGACTGAAGAATGCTGAGGAGTCTCAGACTTGATGTCTTTTTAAAAGCTGAGCACAGTGCACCATATGTGGAGTGACTCATGGGTAAAAAGTGCCCTCTGTCCTGCTGGCAAATTCTTTGCGTGCATTTTATCTCTTGGTGCCAGTTTGTCTCCTCTGTTACTGACTGTGCCACACAGCGCTTCATCTCTATAGTTGTACCTCAACAAATTACATTTATCTTCTCCACTTCGCTATTTGAAGTAGTGGCCTCATTTAATTTCTCAGTGTTCCGTGTTTAATTTTAAAAGATAAGGTTTGTCTGTTCCCTTTTTCAGATTTCTGCCCATTTCTTGTGTACTCATTCCACCTCCCTTATTATTTTTGTTCTGCTTTTGTGTTCCTCCTCATTTTTTGACTCATTAGGCAAAGATGGTCCTCCAAACAGCTGTGCTGCAGAGTTATATCTACTGAGGGGGAAACAGTGTGATGCTACATTAAAAGAGCATTGGTGTTTAGAGAACTTCCCTCTTTTTTCCTTCTTTGTAGGGAATAGATGAAGGACCAGAAGGATTGAAACTCATCTCTGACATCATCCGGGAAAAAATGGGCATTGATGTCAGTGTCCTAATGGGGGCCAACATTGCCAATGAAGTGGCGGCAGAGAAGTTTTGTGAGAGCACCATTGGTGAGTGAATGTAAAGTGTGAAAATTCATCCTAGCAACCACATAAGCCACGTACACACTGCAGTTAAATTCAGTTGTCAATTCATCTTTTAGTGCTTAATCCTGTTCTGTACATTTGTGCGCGGTGCAAGAAAATCACAGGTAAAGAATTACAAGCCTTGACCATAGTCTTTACCTTGAATCATTCATGTTGCCAGATCTTGTTAGAAAAAGCACCAAAACAAGAACAAGCCCATAATAAACTGAACAAAATCCAAATGTTTTATATTGAAAATAAGACAAAAATATTGCAACCCGCACATTCCCACCATAAACTTGATCGCTTTATGAGCCAAGCCCAAACAACAGGTCCAAAAACGCTTATAATAAGTGGACATGGCAACACTTCAAGAGAATGGTCTGGGAAGCAGCCTTCCAAGCATAAACAAAACAAGATGTCTCTGTTGGCAGTTGTTTAGTTGAAATTGTAAAACATAATGGGTCTTTGGTCACTCCCATATTTAAATGCAGTTGTCACTCCTGAAACTTTACAGTGTATGCGTTGCCATAGTGCTGAAAAGCACCATGGGGAATCTCAACAAATATTTTCTGCGATCCACAGGTAGCAAGGTGTTGGAGAATGGCTTCTTGTTCAAAGAGCTCCTGCAGACGCCTAACTTCAGAATCACCGTGGTGGATGATGCTGACACAGTAGAGCTCTGTGGAGCCCTTAAGGTAAATATCAATCTTGTTTCGCTGCTCATCCCATGGGAAATATCTTGATGCAGGCACCTGAGATGCAGGGCTTCGGGGGCACGACTCAGACCTCTGTGTAAAGAAGAGCTTGCTCTGCTGAATTTACAATTAGATGCTCTAAGGCTGCTGTCTTCCTCGTAAATACATTGTAAAAATCATTGTAATATTGGCAAGCTTTGATGAATAATCTGGGTTATTTACAACTTAAAGAGATCATTCACTCACCCTCATTTCATTCCAAACCTTAATGTCTTTCTTTCTTCTGTGGAACATAAAAGAAATTTTTAAAAATGTCTCAGTGGCATTTTTTTTTTTTTTTATCCATACAATGAAAGTCAATGGCCACCAAAACGTTTGTGTTACCTACATTCTTTAAAACATCTTTTGCAGAAGAAAGTCATACAGGTTTGGAACGACATGACTGTAAATTAATATAACAGAATTTGGTCACACTTTAGATTAGGGTCCAATTCTTACTATTAACTAGCTATTAACTTTTTCCTCAATAAACTCCTAATTACTGCTTATTAATACTTGGTAAGGTAGTTGTTAAGTTTAGGTATTGGGCAGAGTTAAGGCATGTAGAATATGGTCATGCAGAACAAGGCATTAATATGTGCTTTATAACTACTAATACACAGCCAATATCCTAGCTGTATGCATGCTAATAAGCAACTAGTTAATAGTGAGAATTGGACCCTAAACTAAAGTGTTACCCAGAATTTTTATTAAAAAATCATGTTGTTCCAAACCCATATGATTTTTTTTTCTTCTTCTGTGTAACATGAATGAAGAATGTACTGAACTTTTTTCCCCCCATACAGTAAAAGTGATTGGGAATTTGGGCTGTCAACCACAAAGAGACAGAAAAGCATCATTAAAGTATCGTAAAAATGGTCCATATGAGTTTTCTGAAGTAATTTGATAGCTTTGTTTGATAAATAGACCCAAATTGAACTTATTGTTTTCCTCTTCCACTAAAAAATTTGAACTTGTGCATCAGCTGTAAAGTTGTTTACATCATCATTTTGAGGTGGGACTACTTTTCTAAGTGAATTATCTGTTGGTTATTTGCTGCCAACACACACCAAATCTAAGATGGACTTTCACTATACAAATATTGTGCTTTACAGATTTACGTTACATTCAACCTACATTTGGTTAAGATGTAAAAGATATAACTTAACACACTTAATCCCATGCTAAATGTTATGGTTATACTTCCAAAAGACGTGTGATGGTTGTATATCTTATATAATTGTATATCTGCCATAAGTCCAGGCCAGAATATGTATGTATAGTCCATCAGCATTTGATTTGCCAAAGTTACCAAAAAGCTTTATGCCGAACATCACAAAAACAAACAGGAAAACGGGTCTCATTGCATCCGCTTGTCGGAGAAAGTGTTAATGGCAGTACGAACTGACAGTGATCGACTTTTAAGGTAATCAGCTAACCTAGCTGGTTGTTTTTATTGTTGCCATTATGATCATCGGCTATGCTCATCTTTGCTCACTCCTTTGAAGGTATCTTGAGTAAACGGCTCTATTTTTAACAAAGCACAAACAAAAGACCCGAACCGGAAGCGATGTGATCTGTTTTACAGAATACAGAAGTTTGTTGTGCATAACCCCCATTTTAGATCTTACTAGCATTCTAATAACCCTTGCTTCACCATTATTTTTAGCAAATTAGAATAATTTTTGAAGGATCATTTGACACTGAAGACTCAAGTAATGGCTAATAAGAATTCAGCTTTGCCATCACAGGAATAAATTACATTTTAAAATATATTAAAATAGAAACAGTTATTTAAAATTGTAATAATATTTCACAATTCTACTGTACTTTAATATAAATACAGCCTTGGTGAGCATAAGAGACTTACTTCAAAAACATTAAAAAAAAAAAGTCTTACCAACCCTAAACTTTTGAACAATGGTGTATCTAATACTGGAATGTGGGATTTGTGCTTTTATGGCTTAAAGTAATTGGACACTAATTTGTACCATATTTATGGAAAGTGCTGGATGCACTGCACCATTCTGGCATTCTAATAACCTTTTCATCCTTATTTGGCCCTGTTTTAGAACATTGTTGCAGTGGGCGCAGGATTCTGTGATGGTCTGCAGTGTGGAGACAACACCAAAGCAGCCGTCATCCGGCTGGGCTTGATGGAGATGATTGCTTTCGCCAAACTCTTCAGCAAAGACGATTCTGTGTCCTCCGCCACATTCCTCGAGAGCTGCGGCGTGGCTGACCTCATCACCACCTGCTACGGAGGACGAAACCGTCGCGTGGCAGATGCTTTTGCCAGGACAGGGAAGGTAAAAAGAAAACCGATCCATTTCTTAATCTCTCCACTTACCTGATGGCATGTAATGCATGTTTTATGGATTGAAGGAAGATGCTGAGCATTAGGCACATTTGCTGATGCAGAAAAGATCAATACAGATTTCTTTTTCTTTCAGAGCATCGAGGAACTGGAGAAGGAGATGTTAAATGGACAAAAGCTTCAGGGACCATTGACTTCTGCTGAGGTCTATCATATCCTCAAACAGAAGGGCCTAGTGGATAAGTATGTGTAACCATTTTTTTTTTTAGTTTTTTATTATTATTATAACTGTATTATTTATAGTATTATAAATTTGCATTAGCCTTTATGTTGGTTGACATTCTCCTGACATGGTGTTCATGTAGGTGACATATGTAGGTGATATATACTGAATAAAAATGTAAAGTTAAAATAAAAATTTAATTTGCATGAGTCCATATAAAAGAGATCTGACTCTGGAATTTTATAAATGTGCTTCTTTTTAATGCATAATTTTATCCCCCTGTGTCTGTCCTTATGCATTAAAAAGGTATTTTTATATGACATTTCCAGAGTGAAGATCTCTTTTTGTTTTGTATGGAATTATTATGTGGTCGGAGCATCTGAAGGGTGTGGTTTTCTAGTAATTCTATTAAACATTAAATAAAAAATACAAATTAAATACATTTTACAAATTAAATACACTTTAAAAATGCCAGAATGTTCCCTCAGTTCAATAGATTGTGAAAATAATAACATGATTTTAATTATTAAAAATGTCCATTTTAGAGAAAGTACAGACATTTGTTGCAGTTGAACTAGCTACTTAATAAAATTGTTAATTATATTTAAAAAAAATTATTTAGATAATTGATCAACACTACCATTCAAAAGGCTACGTTTAATACATTTTTATTCAGCAAAGATGTATGAATTTGTTCAAAACAGGCATTTATAATGTTACAAAAGTTTTCTATTTTAAATAAATGCGGTTCTTTTAAACTTTCTATTCATCAAAGAATCCTGAAAGAAAATGTATCATGGTTTCCACAAAAATATTAAGCAGCACAACTGTTCTCAACACTAATAATAAGAAATGTTTCTTGAGCATCAAATCAGCATATTAGAATGATTTCTGAAGGATCATGTGACACAAGAGTGAAGACTAATGATGCTGAAAATTCAGCTTTGACATCACAGGAATAAATTACATTTTAAAATATTCAAATAAAACAGTTCTTTTAAACTGTAATAATATTTCACAATATTACTGATTTTACTGTATTTTTAATTAAATAAATGCAGCCTTAGTGAGAAAACATTAAAATATCCTACCAACCAAACTTTTAAACAGCAGTGTACCTGATACTAGAATGTGGGATTTTATCGCCTAAAAAATTGATAGGACACTAATTAATTATACCCTACATATGGGAAGTGCTGGATACATTGCACCATTCTTCATTTAACAGACTGTGTGTTATTCAGGGTGACTTACAGAACACTTCTTCTGACAATCCCACTGAAGCAACCTGGGGTTTAAATGACTTTGTGCTCTAGGGCACAATGTTCTTTGTCTAGATGCATTTACAGAATTGGTGACATCTCAAATCTGCATTCATCTCCAGGTTCCCCCTGTTCACGGCTGTTTATCAGATCTGTTTCGAGGGCAAACCAGTTCAGGAGATGATCACTTGCCTGCAGAGCCATCCAGAGCACCTGTGAGTGTCTCACAGGGACACGGTGCCCCCCTTCTCTACCACCATCCCCTATGGTCTGTTAGGTTGTCCTACCTCTAACACTTTTACATACAAACACAATGTTATATTTTTAACTTTTTGTCCCAGGTCCAGTTCTACACTAATGGTTAGACTTGAACTCAGGGGTTTGCTTCTGACCTAGTTAGGGCCCGAGCACCGGTGTGCGAGGACCCTAATAGAATTGCTCCGTTTATAGGTTTTGTTGTTAGCATACATGACAAAATGTGCTCAGAGATTTTTTTTTTTTTTTGGAAAGGCCATTGGTTATCATCTATGGAAGATGTTTTCACCACGGAATAAAACAATTTAAAAGATGATTGCTACTTTTTATCTCACAATTCTGACATTTTCTTACAACCGCGCGTTTACATGTCACAATTCTGACTTTTTTCCTCGCAGTTCTACTTCTTTTCTCAGAATTGTGAAATATAAACTCGCAATTGCGAGTTATAAAGTCCAATTCTGAGTGAAAAAAGACTGACTTTTTCTCAATTGCGAGTTTATATCTCACAATTCTGACTTTATAACTCACAATTCTGAGAAAAAAAAAAAAAAATTATAACACGCAATTGTGACTTTATATCATGCAATTCTGATGGAAAAAAAGTCAGAATTGTGAGATGTAAACTCGCAATTAATTTTTTTTTTTTTTTTTATTCAGTGGCAGAAACAATCTTCCATCGCCACTCTGTTTGAGCCATTATGGAGTTTTTAACTTTTCTCTCTGTCTGACTGCCCTCTTGTGGATGGTCCACAATATCACCTCACTGACAGATGAGATGAAATGCCTTTTTTTTTTTTTTTTTTTCTTTTTTTTCTTAAATGACCATAGAGATCTAATCATAGAGGCTCACTCCATGTCCACATTGAAAGCAACATGACACGACTAGAACGTCTCCGATATAATCAGTGAAGTACTTGCGTTTTAAGATCCTGTCAAACCAGCACAGTACCACTATCCTTAATAAAAAAATAAAACTTGGGAGTTTTTGATACTTTTACACATTGTTCGACAAAAGGGCACAAGCTAGGTTTTAATACTAAGTATACACATTCTTTATTTCAGTTCTGATTGCTAAGTTTCATGTTTATAAATGTTGAAGCTGCCATTTAATCTAACGTTTTGGGACACATTAGATTTAGATTTCTTTAAATGTGAAGATGCCTTTCAACTTCTTACTGGTCCGGAACATTTCTCAGACAGGTCAAATAACACTTGAATGGACTCAGTTTGGGTTTGTGGTTGTTTTGTTTTGTTTTGTTTTAAACTATAATGTATTCTATAAAAGGGGCTCAAATCTGTCATCTCAACCCCCTTTTAAGACTAAGTGCTTTCAAGACAGTGGGAACACGAAAACTTGTTACAGAATTACATTGTTGACTAACTTTTATTGTGTTAGTGTTAAAATAATGCAATGTTACATATCTAAGCTTTGAGTATACATTAAAATCTTGTTAGAAACTCCTAGTCATTGATGCCCTAAGTAGTAATCATTTTAGCATCCTGAAAAACTGAACAACAGTTCAGATGTTACTGTTTTGGTATTCACATCTGTATAAATGAAGAATAGCATTAAAATACTTAATTTGTAGTTGTACTATGAAAAGAATGAAGGAATGATTTAGTAAGATCTGTAGTTTTCAAACTAGGGAGTGTGTTACGAGAGCAGCTAGTGTTTGAATCCATAATGGCCTTTTTTAGCACTGTACTGTGCTTATAGATCTGTTAGCTCATAACTAACACAAAATGTTTAGCTTTTAGCATGTATCTGTTACAGTGTTTCATATTATTCCTGTGTTGTTTTTATTTTTCAGTGTTCATGTAAGAGTTTGAATCATACAAGTATTAAACTGTGCAAATGTTGCAGTGTGCTCAGTGTAACACTCCAGTGGATTAACTATATAAAACCACTCCATGTTGTTTTATGAACCCGTCCTGTATTGTCTTTGCACATTGTTCTAACAATGTCATCAAGGCTGAACAAATGCTGCTTTTGAAATTAACCAATAAAATGTTTGTTCCATTAATGCATTGATCTTGGTTCAATCTTAACTTCAACATTTTAAGATCCTAATGTAGCATAAGTTGTATTTCACAATTTAGACTGTAGCTCACAAGTTATGTGGATGAACTGAAAACTCCATTAAAATATTACTCAAAATATATTTTTATTATATTAATTAAAACTATCTATTAAAATCATTTTTTTTTTTTACCCTCAATAACTATTGTTTTTATTGAAGAACATGCAATTCTTAAAACTTATGGTAGGCCTATAACAAAATACAAGTAAATTGTGGTTAATTTACCTGTATCACTCCCAGTTTCTGTGAACTATATACACCGATCAGGGAACGTTCCTAATATTGTGTTGGTCCCCCTTTTGCTGCCAAAACAGCCCTGACCCATCGAGGCATGGACTCCACTAGACCCCTGAAGGTGTGCTGTGATATCTGGCACCAAGATGTTAGCAGCAGATCCTTTAAGTCCTGTAAGTTGCGAGGTGGGGCCTCCATGGATCGGACTTGTTTGTTTAGCATATCCCATAGATGCTCGATTGGATTGAGATCTGGGGAATTTGGAGGCCAAGTCAACACCTCAAACTCGTTGTTGTGCTCCTCAAACCATTCCTGAACCATTTTTGCTTTGTGGCAGGGCGCAAAAGAAGCCACATCCACCAGGGAATACCGTTTCCATGAAAGGGTGTACATGGTCTGCAACAATGCTTAGGTAGGTGGTATGTGTCAAAGTAACATCCATATGGATGACAGGACCCAAGGTTTCCCAGCAGAACATTGCCCAAAGCATCACACTGCCTCTGCCGGCTTGCCTTCTTCCCATAGTGCATCCTGGTGCCATGTGTTCCCCAGGTAAGCGACGCACACGTACCCGACCATCCACGTGATGTAAAAGAAAACGTGATTGATCAGACCAGGCCACCTTCTTCTATTGCTCCGTGGTCCAGTTCTGATGCTCACGTGGCCACTGTTGGTGCTTTCGGCGGTGGACGGGTCAGCATGGGCACGCTGACTGGTCTGCAGCTATGCAGCCCCATATGCAACAAACTGCGATGCACTGTGCATTCTGACACCTTTCTATTAGAACCAGCATTAACTTCTTGAGCAATTTGAGCTACAGTAGCTCGTCTGTTGGATTGGACCATACGGGCCAGCTTTCACTTCCCACGTGCATCAATGAGCCTTGGCTGCCCATGACCCTGTCGCCGGTTCACCACTGTTCCTTCCTTGGACCACTTTTGATAGATACTGACCACTGCAGACCGGGAACACCTCACAAGAGCTACAGTTTTGGAGATGCTCTGACCCAGTCGTCTAGCCATCACAATTTGGCCCTTGTCAACTCTCTCAAATCTTTACGCTTGCCCATTTTGCTGCTTCTCACACATCAACTTTGAGGACAAAATGTTCACTTGCTGCCTAATAGATCCCACCCACTAACAGGTGCCTTATGTTATGCCTAATCGGTGTATACTGTATGTGTGTGTGTGTGTGTATATATATATATATATATATATATATAGGGGTCCTTTGGATATTATTTTGGACAGTGGGGGGCCTTTGAGTCAAGAAGGTTGAGAACCACAAAATATAAAAGGTAGTTATATATTAATATCAGTGTCTGTGCCATACACTATTGGCTGTATTTAGTCCTTTAGTCCTCTTAAAGTGTAATGTATTTTTCACTCAACCTGACAATGCTGATAAAATACCCAATTTAGATTTCTTTTATGAGATTCCTTCCTGAACAGACACAATTTATATTCAGAATTTCAGTTGTAGCACAAGATAAATGGTGGTAAAAACATTTTATTCCAGAATGCATTTTTTTCTTTCCTCTAAATGTGACACAATGTATAATAAAATACAACTCCAAAAGTCCCAGAATCAGGGATTTTGAGTGTCAACGTTTTGCAAAACAAAACCTAAAACAAAGATTAAAAAGGGTAACTGCACAGCTCCTTCATAGAAGCCATTTATGTACATCCTGTTGGACATCTCTAACAGGACAGTTTCATTTCTATGAAACACTGAATAGCCTCTTTGAAATCAACCTCTATGTTCCATATTCCATCATGTTTTAATTTCCAATTGTTTTTTTGTTTCTCTTTTTGTCCATACGTTCATCACAGTCTTTAAAAAAACTGTCATTAATGATTGATGTTGTTATATATCATTACAGTACTTCCCTCTTCCTGCTATTGATGATCCTCCAGAGGCTCATAATGACTCATACGTTTAACAAAATTATTTAACAAATAAGCTGCATGAATTTCACTCTCACAAACACCTATTTACATCTATCACCATCTACACACAGAAATATATTTTTAAAAGAGCAGATTGGTCATTGCAAGGACCAGTCTGAGACACAATCTGACCAAAAGAAATGCCTGAATCCATATCAGACTAATCTTCCTCATCATCATCATCATCGTCATCACCAAAAGACAGCAGACTGTTGTTCTTCACCTTCACACCAGCTTTTGACTCTTTCTTCTCGCCATCCTCGCTTTTCTTCTTCTTGCTAGAGCTGGCCGTGATGCCTTTGAATTTATCAGAGGAGCGTTTGACAGGCTTCTTAAAGACGATCTTTCCATCTGCTGGAGGCTCTTCATCTGGAGAAAATGAAAGCATTTACTTTAATTAATGACTTTATACTCACTGAACATCAGAACATTAAGGGAGACTGGGTCGATTTTTTACTTTTTCCGTCATAACTCACAGACTGCTACAAATCTACATGCCATCTTTGCTATAAGAAACATTTATATGTGTCACAAGTAACTATCATTAACAGATTAGAAGCCAGACAGAAATAAAAATCAAAATTAAATTTAAAGAAGCTGGAGTGAGAGTTTGCAACTTGGGCAAAACTGAAACTTTAAATTGCATATTTGCTCACCGTCTCTCAAATAAATGCACATAATAAATCTTCTCTAATAGAAATTATGTATGTTACTGAATATTTTTCCTCAATGAAAAGACATAAAATATAAAAAAATGTTGGTTCAATCCATCAAGGTAGGCTATACAATGAGAACCTTTGAGAAGAGCTGCTAAGCAATTTAAATATTCAAAATGTGCAAAAGATCAAAGATCTTTTCTTTATGCAAGTAAAACCAAGTCTGTCATCAACCACGTTCAATCTGAGCAACACTCTTATTTAAAAGTTAATGTATTTAATACATTTAATTAAATATTAAATAAGGATTAAGTAAATAAACACCTAAATATTTCAGTGTCATTAAAAATTTAACTTTTTCTTATGAATAACATCTTTTAATGTGAACACTGTGCCAATATTTATTGTATTATATGAAAGAACTACAGCTTTATTATGAATTTAAATATATATATATATATATGTGACGTACCTTTACTTGTTTATTTAATTTTAACTGAGATAATTATTGCATTTTGAGTACTTGGGTCAACAAGAATTTACTTAGAATTGCATGAAAGGCTTGGTTTGATCACATTCGTACTTATCCATGAAAGCAATGCACGTACAACGCATTACCTGTGTTTGAATCCTTTGTATCTTTTTTGACTTTCATAACCTCTTCAGCACTCAGATCTCCCTTTTTTAAGACCACGACCTGCGGCATCTCGTCCTCGCGATCACTGTCACCATCACTGTCATCATCACACTGCGGCATCTGCTGCTTCTGCAACAACAACAACAACAACAACGTTTACTTACTATTCTATTTCCTACACTAAACATAAATACAATAGAGGCCGTCTGAAAACCTAGTGAGCTGCCTACATGGACAACATGCGTCCGGATAGCATTTTTACGTTGGCATCTCACTATGTTTTGACGCACGACTAATGAGACTAAAAACGCTTACTTTAGTGTCCACCGTCGGCCCTTCTTTATAACCAACATCATTCTTAAATTTCTTCAAAAAAGATGGTTCGGCTGGCTTCACCCATGATACATTACCCTTTTTACTCATTGTTTTTCAGTTAAAATCAGCCTAATAAACGGTAAATGTGCTTTATGTTTTACAAACACTTAACACACAAGAACCAGGCGTGTAAATTTTGCGTCCATGAAACCTCATCAATAAGCGTCTATAAATTACCAATCAGCGCGCGCCTTCACGATTTCTTACATTGAGCGGCGAATGTGGCTTGTTAGTAACATTTCCACAATATTTATTTCCTCAAGAGGCGCTTGGCGGCTCAGAAAGCCGAAATCTCCATTGAGCCCCGCTCATATCACAGAGTGTTTTTGCCCTATAGATTTGTATAATCTAATAATCGATTAAATATATAGAGTTTAATAGCTATAATTTGTTATACAAATGGAAATTTCGACAAACTATTTTTTTTTAAAATTGTGATTATGCCGTGCCAACAAACGACTGTGATTGGTCCATTATAAACAGCGTTGAGAAAAGAAACACTTATCACATGACGCTGACAAATTCTTCAGCAGTGGTCTAGGTGATCATTTTAACGTAAATAATTACACTTCAACATTAAAAAGCAATTACACAGAAAATACACGGTGAAGACTTAAAATACGACGTTTTTATTTAGGTCCACAGCGCATGTTTTTATTAGTCCCGCCCATTTATTGACTACCGTTTCATGCTGACTGCCACTCTAAGCTACCGGTTTGATTTATTTCTGTGATGCACAGTAGGTAGTTTCATTATCATTTTATGTCTTAAAATGTTAAAGATGGCGGTAAAATAATGGTGTTACCGTAGTCAAGTCTGAGTGAGTCAGTGGGACTGAGCTGGAATTATGTTGCCTGGGGTGTTTTATGCGTTGATGGCGGGGTTTTTGGCAGCTTTAGCATCATCTTCTGCTAAGTTGTCCCTGGGTGCTGATTACCTGAAAGATGTGTGTGAAACAGGGCTAAAGATCTGGACAGATGAACAAGGAAACACTGCCGGAGTTGATACCACAGCTTGTGACTGGGTAAGAAGTGTTCTTTATATATATTATATATATATAACGATATATATATATATATATATATATATATATATATATATATGTATATATATATATATATATATATATGTGTGTGTTTCAATGACCATAATATCATTTTAATGTTGTCATTAATCATAGTTACATATACCTCTGCGCCTGCTTTGTGGTGGTCTTCTGTTCACCTGCAATGCTGTGATGTGGACCTTCTTCGCCAAAGCCCTCCGACACTCGTCTTCCTCTGCCCGGGCCACTGTGACCACCACTGCCTCAAATTTTATCTCCTCTGTAAGTTTTCTCAAACCTTCAAGTTCATTTCAGAAATTAGTCACTTAATGATTTAATATGCATTGTCTTTTTTCCAGGCTTTCCTTGGACATGTGATCTTTGGTGAAACTCATGCCACGTTGTGGTGGGTTGGTATCATTTTAACCCTGACAGGGCTTCTTGTCTTGCATGGATCAACTCCTCAGGCTCCACAGGAAAACGTGGATAAGAAATATGAGTGACAGAACAACACAGGTAGCAACAATGCCTTATCTAATGCTTGAAGTTTAATCAATCAATCAAGTCAGATGGTGTGAAACTTAAAGCATGTAAAGCTAGTAAGAATTATGCACGACTGTATAATAGAAGTATCTGTGCTACAGTAAATATATGTATTTCTGTCATGGGATTGTTTTATAAAATCTGTGTAGTTAATTTGTTATTGTGCATCATGTTAATGTGATTAATGACACGATGCAAATCCTTGAAATGTGTCTCACTTTGTGCCTATAGTCATGCAAGGGCCTCGATCATATAGGTCACTGCATACTTTAGCCGTCAAGGGCATATTATGTAAGTTTATAATAGATCAATTCATACTCTTAGTTTCTACTATGAACTTAAATATGTATATCAATATCATATTGTATATATGATACACAAATACTCTTTAATTTTATTTTATTTTTATTTTTTTGCTGGATATTGGACCAAATACAGCTGTGGATTTCATTTTGTTTTGCTGATACATCTTTTTTTAAGTCTTCCAAAGTAAAACCTATTTGAACTCACTCCAAGTAATGAACAGGATGCACACATGGATGTTTAATGTTCAATCATACATTCATTTTCTAACATTTTTTAATAATCATACATTTTATTGTTTTATCATACACTACACTGGTTTAGTTCATATGAATTATATTTGGATTAAATAGCACCTTATAAGCAAAATGGTATGTTTTTTTAATAAAATAAATAATTTACATATATAATGGTTGCAGAGTTCATGTGTTTTAAAATGAAATGTTCTTCTATTGTGTCATTTTAAGCAAACCACTGACCTGAGGCCTCATTTATAAAACTGTTCGTAGATTTTATCCTAAAAGTGTACGTACTCAAAAAAGCTAGATTTTGTGTCCTAAATGTGTATATCAAAGGGAAAACAGAGTTTGAAATCATTGTGTTCACTTCATTACATTTCTCACACCAGGAAAAAAAAAAGAGTTATGCATGGTCTAGAGTTTCCGTACGTAGCGCACATATTTACGGCAAGTTTATTTTTTATAAATCCTGATACGTGCGTGGAAAATTGCGTACGCTTATTTTTATGCCCATTACACCCAAAATGGGCATAGAAATAAGCGTAATCATTTTTGGTTATAAATGTGGCCCCTGGGCTCTATTTTAAACCCAACCACAAAAGCAGCAACTGTTGAGCACAGCTGGCCATTTTCTGCCCAGAAATCACATATGAAAATTGACCTGGTACTATATGGGTGTATAATAGTCCACCTGCCACCATACAGTTTTATTCAAACAACTATGGACTTTGTGAAAAACAGCATATTTATTTGAAGAAGCTTAAACTGAAGTTGTGCAGCCATGGGAAACATCAGGTAATTTAAAAAATCCAAAACATAAACAAAAAGCCTGTAATGGAATTTTTTTATTTTTTTATTTTTAAAAGATTGTAAATACAATGGAAAAAAGATATGACATGGAACAACAATAAAAATAGGTAATATATCAATCAGATCCTGGGATGGTAAATCTTACACGTGTTTTTACTAATTATGGAAAAGTCTCAACAGGTCTACATATGAGCACCATAAATTTACATTATCAAATAACGCACCGGAATTTGCATAGTCATGAGTGCCTTTCAATGCCAGGCCATTTTAAAAGTGTTGTAGTACATTAAGGCAACATTTCAGAGATTATATATATTTTTTAACTGATGATACATCTTAAAGGTCCTAGAGGAAAAAGTTTTCTTGCAGTTACTTAATAAAATATTTTTAAAACTAAAACTATAAACTCCTGGGCAAAAAATGGTTCAAGCCAAAAGTGGCAAAATATTTATTGGTCGTTTAACGGCCTTAACCATTTTATTCACAAATCACTGGTCAGGAAATTAGCAAGAATTGCACAAATGCTGTAGATAAAGTAACTTAGCACAGAATAGCCTTTCCCAAATTGTAGATAGCTTTTTAAAAGAAGAAGAGTCAGTGTTGTTCCACTCAATGATAATGGCTTCAGACAGTTCATGAGTAGTTGAAAAATGTCTCCCTGTTTGTTTGAGTTTAATGTGAGACTAAATATTCACTATATGGTTCAAATCTGGACTTTGAGCAGGCCAATATATGAGCCTGATGGACTTGTTCTCAGGCCACGTATTGGTTGTCTTTCCAATTTGGGCAAAAATAACATCTGATCATTCCTCTTTAGATAACAACTTTCAATTTGTGGAAGCAAGCCATTCTGTAATATTCTCCTGTACTCTAAAGCATTAAATGACTTTTCACAGTGAAGTAGCTCACCAGTACCAGCAGCTAACAATGACACCTCTTCCTCCATGCTTCACTGTGGTAGAGATGCATTTATTATTAGATTTCTCAGCAGATTTATGAAGACACCGCTCTGGAGCATCACCACACAACTCGGGTTTCATTGTGATTCATCACTCCACACACAACTTCCCATATTCTGCCAAAAACTTCATTCTGTCTTTGATGTTTTTCTGAGACAGCATTGACTTTTTAAGTAGTTAATTTGCTTAAATTTCGCCAATTTCCAGACCAATAATTTGTGGTTAAAACAATCGAAAGCTTAGTATTTAGCCATTTTGGACTTGGCCCATTTTTTTTTTTTTGCCCAGGTGTGTAAACATCACTGCTCCAGGAACAGCTTGTATAACGAGCTCCTGACAAAGTCTCGTCTCTATGCATGACACAAGGTTCTCTTTAGAATAGTGAGATGTATTTTTGGTTGTAAATACTGTTTCAAGGCACTTTGGTACAGTACAAAAATGCTGTTTCCATAGGTTAAAAAACAATCCAAATTCAAATATTCACAGTATTCTCTTTGCCAGTCCAAGGCAGGAAATGTGCCATTTCAGTCACCAGGATTTAAGCAGCAAACACCTTGTCATCTAATAAGGCTCCAGAGGAATTTCAATCACATCCTCCTCAATGATCTCACCCTGTGGGAACATGGGAACAGGATCCGAAGCATCTTTCTGGCACGAGAGATCTGTGAAAGGGTTCAACCAGGCCACAGAAAAAGGACCTCCGAATGCCGACTTCATAGCTTCCCAGGATGTAGTCTTCTCCCATGTAGGGTCTTCACGCTTTAACTTTTCAATGCCCTGCATAAAGAAAAACAACACATCTGTGACTCTCAAAAGAGATATGAAATAATATAATCCATATATGGAAAACAACATCCATATTGCCAAAAAAACTTACATTCCATTGAATGAACTGAAAAGAAAGCAAATGGTTACCATGGTTAAAAAAAAAAAAAAAAAAAAAAAGGGGCATGGGAAGTGAATTATTTTACTCATGCACCTGCGTGCTGCTGGTGTTTAATCTTTAATGAGAGAGAACCTGACTGGAAGAAATGGTTCGACTGTCACTTTATGGAACAAATTAAAACACATGAAGCATGCAGCATGCCTTCACATTCCAAAGGTGATATCTAAAGAAAAAGAAAGACAGACCATTTTAAAAAGCATGCGATCAGGCAAACGGCACATTGAATGTGTTTGAACGGCCTTTATATCGGTAGCAATCAAAGCTTACCTCCATCACACCAATCAAACAGGGACATCAGCCTAATTTAATACTAAATATAATTAGTTGCTTTTAGATTCATTTTAATACCCAAAACCATGAAGGCTGGATATTTCTGAGCAAGGGAACCATTCATAAGACAACACAAAAGAATAGAAAAAATATACAAGGACTGTTTGGGGAAACTAGGTTAGTGTCAAAGACAGAGAGGAAATGGACAGGAAAATACAGATCAAGCAATTTTGAAAACATTTGAACTTTTTGACAGATTTTGCAATGCGTTTCAGCTGCTGAATTTCCTGTAATCCAATTTTAAATTTTCCAGAAGCAAAGACGGTTTTGCGTGTTGCTGTGCATTTAGGAAATCCAATGTCAGACACTTTAGAAGTGATGTGTTGTTATATAAAGCACTAATGACCAAGTGTTTCAGGTTTTTAATTCACCATTTGACAAAGAAGAACAGAATGATTGTCTTTTTCATACACACTTAAAGCACATATCATCTGTTCATCATAACAAAAATGTATATTAATAAAATGTAAAATATATGCAATTAACCAAAACAATGGCAACAATGGTGAATCAGTGAAGTTGTCGAAAACACATTTTATCTGACATGTAATATTCAGATATTTAGATTTTTTTTATATATATACTGTTTATAAACGTAGTTTATCTTACGGTCAAATTCCTACAATTTCTTAAGCCTTTCTTATACAGTTCTGCAAACCAGGTTTATGGAAACATACCAAGTAAATTAGCTATTTATTTCTGTAATGGAGTACCGTAAGAGCTGCTATGTATAACAGCAAAAGTACTTCTGATATCTCAAAGAACATTCTGTACATTTATAAAATAATTATTTCAATGGAATTATTTATGCTTTAGAGGTGTAAAAATGATCTGACAATGCACTGAGTGTGGAATTTAAAGGGATAGTTCACCCAAAAATGATCATTTACTGCCCCTCAAGTTGTTTCAAACCTATATGCATATCTTTGTTCTGCTGAAGACAAAGGAAGACATTTGGAAGAATGTCAGTAAGCAAACAGATCTCGCCCCCCATTGACTACATAGTTGGAAAAAAATACTATGGTAGTCAATGGGGGGGGGCGAGATCTGCTTGGTTACAAACATTCTTCCAATATCTTCCTTGGTGTACAGCAGAACAAAGATATGTATATAGGTTTGGACACAACTTGAGGGGCAGTAAATTATCATTTTTGGGTGAACTATCCCTTTAATATTTAATAATATCCAATCTACATGTTAAATTCTGTTATACAATACTTGTGAATGCAAAAACTGGTAGATCACTTTGTTAATATTCAACTACAGTATGAACAGTCCTTTTAGTTACATTTCTGTTTATTACCATTTTCAAAGTTATTCTAAACAAAAGTTATCAAACCAGATTGTGATCAAATGTCACGACCGCATCATTTAGTATAGAATCATTTAGAATCCAAGCTTTGTCAGAACAAATATTTACACCCCTATTAAACTTCCTATAATATTTTATACTATTTTGTATACAGCCAAAGTCAATAACCCATGGTAAAGGGATAGTTCACCTAAAAATTAAAATCTCATGTCGTTTCATCCAAAGCCAAAAGACTTTAGTTCATCTTTGAAACACAAATGAAGATATTTTTAATGAAATCTGAGAGATTTCTGTCCCGCCATTGAAAGTCTATTCACTCAAATCTCTGACAGTTCAAAGCATTCATAAAGAGATAGTAAAATAAAAAATAACCGTGTCTCTTCAGAAGACTCAGATTAAACCGCTCGATTCATATGGATTTCTTTTACGATCTCTTTATGAACGTTTTGATGCATCAGCATTTTAGGTCAATAGACTTTCATTGGAGGGACAGAAATCTCAGATTTCATCAAAAATATCTTCATTTGTGTTCTGAAGGTGAACGAAAGATTTATGGGTTTGGAATGACATGAGGACGAGTAATTGATGACAATTTTCATTTTTGTGTGAACTACCGCTTTAAGGCCTTTTCACACCAAGGACCATAACAATAATTATATTGGCATCCACACCAACAAATGATAGTTCTCTGTTTATCATAAGGGCGCACCGCAATTATGTCATCTACCGCTTGAAACGCTCAAGCTCCTTAAAGTCGTGTGGATTCCGATTGGCTGTCACTGTTATCATTTATCACCTTGAAAAAATTTTTTTTTTTGAAAGTGATTCTAACAATATTGTTCCTATGTGTCATTATCCTTATACAGTAACTGTGGTGTGGACTTCCCTACTCATTACAACGATTATTAAAACTTTATAGTTACAGATATCATTATGGTTATCATCCTTGGTGTAAACGGCCCTTTAAAAAAATTTTGTATCTGTAAGAAAAATAATCCTTTTTAGTGAATGGTTGTCAGTGCTCTTATGCTGTAAACCAGGAAAGAACAGGGGTTTTATATTGTAGATAGGTATAAATAATTAAAAAGGGTGTTTGAAGGTATTTCAGAAAGTAGGTTATCATTTTGGACAGTCCAGCAAGATTCTGAAGAGATTACAATAGTGATTATATTAGCATAAATTGGCTTCTATTATCTGCGCATCATTCATCTTTATTTCTGTGTAGCTAGGCAGAGATGCTTGAGATTTTGACATGATGAAGCTTCCACTTTCTGTTTTTAATTCAAATAAATAGAGGCAAGGATAATTGGATATGCAATAATTTGTTCCCTGAAAAAAAAGAAAAAAAAAAGAAGATGAAGGTGATTTAGTGTCACTGGTAAATGCTCCGCTCAAGTCGGGATTACAAACAAATTAAAAGACGCTGTTTATAAGGGCAGTCCAAGTGCACTCGAGTCTCTAGCTTAAAGCTTCCTGAGCTCAGACCACATACTGGTAGGGGTCAGCTTTCCCGTGGTCAGGTGTGGAAAACGGGCTAAACCATGCTATCGAGAAGGGGTGTCCGAATACCGCCTTCATGTTCATCCATTTTGTTTTTTTAGCCCATCTTCTCTCTTCCTTTTTCAACTGCTCTATGCCCTAAAAACAAGAGATAACCGAGACTTCAGAGTGTGTGAATATTAGGAAAAGAACAACTGACCCATTCCATAAAACAGAACTTTAACCATATTTTCCTCTTAGAGGAGTTAATTTAGTGATTTTCATAGTGAAAAATCATGCCATTAAGTTTATGTTCAGAATAAAATACTAGCATACTGCTTCAGTGCAGTATACTGTACACTGCCCACTTATTTTATAAAAAGATTGTGAAAAAATGCATTATGTAATGGTATGTATTTCAAACATACCATTACATAAAGTAGTATGCTACAATTACATTTTATTTCTAAAATGTAACATTTCTAATCCAATTTTATGTAAAATGCCTTAAAGAGATAGTTCACCCAAAAATGAAAATTCTGTCATCATTTATTCACCCTCAAGTAGTTCCAAACATGAATGAATATCTTTGTTCTGCTGAACACAAAGAAAGATATTTTGAAGAATGTCGGTAACCAAACAGTTGATGGGCCCCAAAGACTTCCATAGTATTTATTTATTTATTTATTTTTTTTCATACTATGGAAGTCAATATCTTCTTTTGTGTTCAAGAGAACAAAGAAATTCATACAGGTTTGGAACAACTTGAGGGTGAGTAAATGATTAAAATGTTCATTTTTGGGTGAACTATCCCTTTAACTCTCAATATTCCAAACAAAAAAGGATTCAAGAAGGCTAAGAAGGTTAAAAAGTACATCTGACATTACTTCAGGTTTATTCGCCACACTAGGAAAATAGGTAAAACTGAGTGCATTGCGTTTTGGTATGATGGGTCACATCCAATATTCATCTTTTTGGAAATATTTTATCAATTTTTTTTTCTAAAACTACAATTATTTTAGTTCATTCATCAGTCTGGAAAAGGAAGGTCAAGTTGAACGAATTGCATTGTTGGAAATTTGCTTACTGCACACAATATACACTACCATTCAAAATTTTAGGGTCGGTTTGATATTGTAATGTTTTTTTATGTTTTTTTTTTTTTTTTTTTTTGTAATGTTGTTTAATCAAAAATACAGAAAAATCAGTTATACTGTGAATATATTAATATATATTAAAGATTTAATTTATTCCTGTGATGCAAAGCTGAATTTTCAGCATCATTACTGTCACATGATCCTTCAGAAATCATTCTAATATGCTGATTTGCTGCTCAAGACACATTTCTTATTATTATCAATATTGAAAACAGCTGTGCTGCTTAATATTTTTATTTTCTTAATATTTAAGATTCTTTTTCATCTTGATCATTTTCAAGACCATTTTGTAATGTTTTTAAAAACAGAAGTCTCATGATGGCATTTATTTGAGTAAAAACAGTAAAAGTAATATTGTGAAATATTGTAATTAATTAGTCTTTACTGTCACTTTTGACCAATTTAATGCACCCTTGCTGAATAAAAGCATTAAAAAAAATTGAACGGTAGAGTATATACTGCAGAAATAGTACACTACAAGTAGTATGATAGTATGCTATTCTGAGCAGATGCTACACACCTGCAATTATCAAAGGCATCTAGTGGATACAGAACATCAACACACACCACTGTAGTCCATCAAAGAGAATCTGATGGCATTGTCAAATATCATCCTCCTCAGAATAAGATTTAAAGGATATTGTTGCATCTTTACAACAGGAATATGTCTGTATTGTGTTTTCCAGGTCAGTTGTTAGAAGTTCACAAGAACATGTGTTATTGCCCAAAGCACTGGATCACTTGGACTCATATGTGAAATGCCAATATGGTGTGTCATCATGTACAGCATATTTTAATAATAACTAAAAAGGAACAGTATGTGCCAAATAACCAGCGTGGATATATGTAAGAGTATTACTATTCAATACACAATGACCTAGTTATACTTGTTGTATACAAGTCACATTTCACTTCAAGCATAGTAGCATTTTAGGTAAAACTGTCCACACATTAACCTAAAAATAACAGTGCATATCAGGCCACAAGCACTACCTCCACCACATACGCCCACTGCCGAAAGGAAACGATCTCTTACCGTCTCATCTGTGCAGATGGAATGGACTTGGGTGCCAAACATCACAGAGGTAAAGATGAGGAAGAGGAGGCCCTCAAAGCACAAGAGGATGAGAAGGATGACAGTGGCTGGAGGGGAGAAGGAACTGCACTCTGGGGTCAAGCGGGGAGAGGGAACACACACATACACATGGCCTTAACACAAGTTATCCAATATACTAACACAACTACTGTATAAAATATTTGTAACCAGAAGGAAAAAAAAGGGTTTATGGGAATGAATATCTGGCAACACATATATATTTGCATGTACAAACTAGGACAAAACACGGTTGGAAAGCATCTAAACACATCTGAACATGGGTTAAGAGCTTTTAGCCAAGCTTGGTTAGCAATATACCAGTGACCTGTTTGAAAACACCATTGATTACACTATTTTCACTGTTTGGCGTATATATATATATATATATATATATATATATATATACACACACAGTTTGGGGTCAGTTTTTGGTGATCTCTTATGATCATCAAGACTGCATTTATTTGAACAGAAATAATGTAAAAACAGTAATATTGTGAAATATTATTACAATTTTAAATAAGTGCTTTCTATTTTAATATATTTTAAAATGCAATTTATGTAATGGAAAAGCTGAATTTTCAGCATCATTACTGCAGTCTCCAGTTTCACATGATCCTTCGGAAATCATTCTAATATGAAACAGTTGAAAACAGTGCTGCCTAATATTTTTGCGGAAACTGTGATACATTTTTTTTAGGATTCTTTGATGAATAGAAAGTTCAAAAGAACAGCATTTATTTGAAATGGATTTTTTTTTTTTTTTGCAACAGTATAAAAGTCTTTTGATCAATTTGATCATTTTAATGAATCCTTGATGAATAAAAGTATTACTAAAAATCTTACTGACCCAAATAATTTAAATGGTTGTGATGATGAAAATCATTTGAACATTCTAAAAAAACTCCCAATAATGCTGAGTATATTCACCAGCACACTCAACATTAAACATAGGTTAAAATGCATTCCTGAGAGGAAACAAAAAAATTAATAATGCAATTTTGAATTAAAATTTCATATAAAAGTGTCACTGGAGCTGTGGTAAGGAGGCTAGCACACATCCTCCAACACATTGAGTCGTGGTGCTCATCTGTGCAATCTGAGTTTGAATCTTACATTTACTTATATCACTTCCCCATTTTCATTACCTGTCCTTTGACCACCTGTAGTACCAATAAAAGTGGCGTTATATTATATTTGCAGAATATAGTTTGTCCGTCATAAAAAGAGGCATAGCAGCAATTTTCTGTTCTCACACCAAAGGATCAACTTCCCCAAGCACACAGACTATATCTACTTTTATGATGCTTTTGCATCCTTTTTGGAAATTAAAAGAGTTATTTACACTGTAAGTGAATGAAAAAAAAAAAAATGACCAGTATATTAATCACAAAAAACACTTCTAGAATGAGGGTGATTAAATGACAGAATTTTCATTTTTGGGTGTACTGTGGGATAGTTCACCCAAAAAATGAAAATTCTGTCATCATTTACTCACCCTTAAGTTGTTCAAAATCTGTATAATATTCAATTTTTGTTGAACACAAAGGAAGACATTTTGAAGAATGTGTTAAACTGAACAGTTTTGGGGCACCATTGACTTCCATAGTAGTTTTTTTCCTACTATGGAGGTCAATGGTGCCCCAAAGTGGCCTTGTTACAAACTTTCTTCAAAATATCTTCCTTTGTGTTCAACAGAACAAAGGAATTTATACAGATTTGGAACAACTGGATTTGCAAAGTTTGGACTTCTTTTTCCCAGTAGACAACATTCCAAATTGCATGCTTGCCATCTGACCCTGTCATCTAGAGGTCACTGGGGTCAAGTTATCTGTCTTGCTAACAATAACCTGCTTTTCTCACTTACTTGTCCAGTCATCTTCAAAGCAGTAGAGAAAATGAAAGACCACCATGACCAAGGTATGCAGAGAGATCAGGCAAATGTACATCTGAAAAACACATCAGCATCAGCATTAGATGTTTGTTAGTGATGGTTTCAAATAATCTGAATGGAATATGAAAGAAAATATACAATTAAATCCCTAGTGAAATCATTAAAATCAATTTAATATTATTAAGACTTCAAAATTCAGAGGGGAGTAATTAAAGTCTTATATCAAGACTACCTTTGTAACCCTTGTAAAATGCTTGCAACCTGTGGCTAAAACAACTGTGTTTGTGGTATTTTTAGAAGTGTGCAGGATGAGACTTTTTTTTAGTACTTACTGTGAAAAGCACAAAGTACTTCTGGTTATTTTCCCCGACACAATTGTTTACCCAAGGGCAATGATGATCCATCTTACGTATACAGCGCTTACAAACACTAAAATGAGTTTGAAAAGAAGGTTGGAGAAAGAAAAGAGATGAAAAAGTCACTTTAACACTGTGAAACAACTGAAAGATTGTTTGTAACTGAAACAGTGCTTTGAACTGAAGATAGAGCTTTTAAAAATATTAAGCTTCATATATGTAAATATACACCAACTCAAAACATGCCTATGCTGTACGAAATGTGCAAATGATTAAAAGATGGATGGATATAAAGCATCTAAAAAACCAAGCAGGTCTCGTCTCGACTGACATTCTTCCAAATATCTAATAAAAGAAATTTATATAGGTTTGGGACTACTTGAGGGTGAGGAAATGATGACCAATTTTTCATTTTTGGGTGACCTATCCCCTTTAATGCAGAAAACAACAACAACAAAAAAAAAAAACTTGCAGATTAATATGACCATGATGTATAGTGCTGCTGCCGTTATGCATATATGGGTGTGTTCACACTTGTAGTTCAGTTCCCTTGGTTCTTTTGGTCTGAACCAAAAAAAATGATACATTTAGTCCTGGTTCACTTAGCATTCACACTGTCATTTTTAACACCTAACCTAAAGACTCAAAACAAACAAACAAAAAAGGCTTTTATGACGTATATTTTGCGACGGAACTTGTCAAACATCCAAAACAATGCTGTGTGCTGGGCTAAATGTGTGCATATGATGGTATATGATGGAGCTGACAACTCATGGAAAGCTTATTAAATGTGTAAAGGAGTCAAAACAGCAGCAGGAATCCCTCTGTCACACACACAAGCGAAGATCTGCTGCGAGGAGATGCGGTTCTGATCCTGTACCGAACTGTGATGAGCAACATCACAACTATGATGAGAAAAAAGCTTGAGCATTCTGTCCATTTTAGTGTCGAATCTTGTGACATCATGTTCTGTCTTTGGTTCGTTTACGTCTATGGTCGAACCATAGACTGAGACCACTTTCAAATCTTGTGGGGTTCAACTGAAATATGTACGCAACATTTGTTTGGTGCACAGCAGGGTTCGGATGGCAGCGTTCACACTCGCACTAACAGAGCAATCGTACCAGAGTTTGTTTTAATTAAACCAAACCTGCCAAGTGTGAACACACCCTATGTCTCCATATGTTCCTCTCTCACCTGCAGTGGTGAGCTCTATCCGGTTTAATGCTGCAGCACTTGGGACATTTGTAAACCACCTGGCCTGGCTTCAGCTGCAAGCTCTCGATGTACTCCTTAGTGGCGTTGCCCTTTGGCACGGCTCCCTAAGAAAGCATCAGGCAACTTCAGCAACATTTTAATAGTGGTATGGAAAGCATTTATGACACCATGCTGAAGATTTAGGGGAGACTGGGGGCAGATATCAAACACTAAATCACTTAAATTGCAAACATGTGATGACATTTATGCCCATTATTTTTATTCTGCTGTGTAAAGTTTTGATACCTACTGAATTCAAATGAATGTCTATTTTATATCTAGGCTTGTTCTGTTGGTTAAATGGCCCCTATTATGCTCATTTACAGGTTCATAATTTTGTTTACAGGGTCTACGTTAAAAAAAAAAACAAAAAAAACAAAAAAAAACAAACAAACAGTATTTTTCTTGTAATTTACATTGTTGCAGCACCTGTTTTCACCCTCTGTCTGAATGCTCAGTTTTAGTTTCAGTTTCTTTAAAACCCGCTTTGAAAAGCGTAAAATGCTGTGATTGGTCAGCCGTCCCCAGTCTGTTGTGATTGGTCTACCGCTTAGAGCGTGTGACGGAAATGTAACGCCCCTAACCAAAATATTAACATATAATGAAACAACATAATATTAATAATTAACATTTTCATTAATATTAAGCTGTTAATAATAATAATAATAATAAAAGTAAATAATATATACATATAAATGTTAATTATACAAGTAATAATTATAAGTATATATAATATATAGATATAGTGGTAACACTTTACAATAAGGTTCATTAGTTAATTACATTAGTTAACATGAAGTAATAATGAACTGCACTTCTACAGCATTTATTAATCTTTGTTTACGTTAATTTCAACATTTACTAATACATTATTAAAATCTTGGTAACATTAGTTAATGCACTGTGAACTAACATGAGCAAACAATGAACAGCTGTATTTTCATTAAATAACGTTAAAGAAGATTAGCAAATACAGTAACAAATGTGTTGCTCATGGTTAGTTCGTGTTAGTTAATACATTAACTAATGTTTAACTAATGAACCTTATTGTAAAGTGTTTCCGATATAGTAAGTTAATATCATTTATAAGAGTTATAATTCCCCCTATATACTGTATAAAATCCCCTCACAATGGGGATTTTGTCTCCCCTACCCAGCAGGCACCATGAAAGCATTTATTACTGTAGGTACAACCCACCGGGTCTGTGCACATGGCTCTGAAATGAGACGCCAAGGCAAGGAAGGCCAGGCTGTTGAACAGGGTGCCGTTCACCAGGCTGTAGGCGAGGTTCTTCGATGGAATCAGCATGACGAACAACACGACAAACTCAGCAAAGAAGACAAGAAACCAGGTGATGATCGCACAAACGATGCCGCAGGCATCTCTGATGAACCACATGTTGTTTTGTCGCTCATGACAGGGAGGAAGACACTGTGCGGGCTGCAGGCCGCCAGCCTGCCTCTCGACGTCCCTGAAGCGCGGCACTGGACTTCTCATCCTACCACAGAGATGCCATCCTGTCGGGGATGATGGAAAAAGAGTCAAAGATGAATAAAACAGCCTAATTTCATCGCAAAAGTTAGTGCACAATCTATTTTTAGTTCACAAAACCAAACGTTAAGCAGAAGTATAGATGTGTTAGGACAGCAAGAGGAATTAAAATGATTAAAGTAAGCTAAAACAAACATCAAAAAGATATTATGGCCCAGTTTCACAGACAGGGCTTAGCCTAAGTCAGGATTAGGCCTTAGATCAATTAGAGTATTTAAGTAGCTCTTATGAACATTTACTAGAAAAAAATATTACTGGAGTGCATCTTGAGACAAAACAATGGCACTGACATATTTTAAGATATATCAGTACAAATTGCTTTCAGTTAAAACGGCTCAAACCTGCATTTTAGTCTAGGTCTAGCTTAAAGTGATAGTTCACCCAAAAATGAAAATTCTGTTGTCATTTACTCCCCCTCAAGTTGTTCCAAACCTGTATAAATTTCTTTGTTCTGCTGAACACAAAGGAAGATATTTGGAAGAATGTTTGTAACCAAGCAGATCTCACCCCTCATTGACTGCCATAGTAGGGGGAAAATACTATGGTAGTCAATGGGGGGCGAGATCTGTTTGGTTACAAACATTCTTCAAAATATCTTCCTTTATGTACAGCAGAACAAAGAAATTTATACAGGTTTGGAACAACTTGAGGGGGAGTAAACGATGGCAGAATTTTCATTTTTGCCTTGTCTGTGAAACCTAGGGTATATGCCTTCAGCTTTGATAATTGGGGGACTTGGAGAAGCTTGAGATCCACTGGTTTAGGAGACAGGGAAGGTCATATTTAGTGGACACAGCAATATGGGAGCTGCAGTCTGACAGATACAGTCACTTGAGCAGAAACAACAATGTCAGTAGAGGACACACTGTAGTTCCAGTCTTTTTCTCTCTTATGGCCCACAAATCAATACATACAACTTTTATGCCTACTGATGACATTCCTATCTACTTGGGTCCACAATGAGACAGTCAAGCATTGTTCAAGAGTGCCAGTTATTTAGCATGATCACTATGCGTTTCAAAATAAACCTCACCAAACAGCCCAAAATCTGGTCTGACAAGCCAAAGCAGCAGAAACAGGACAGAGTAACACAATGGCGTAAATTACGCACTGACTGTGCCAACTGCCAAGACATCAGCAATAACACATACAGCATCCAAAAGCACTGTTTATCATATAATTACATCTCATGAAATAGAAAGTACGTAACATGACAGTTAATAATAACACGATATTGATTGAATAACACTGAATTCAATAAGCCAACTGTGTGTAGAAACCTGCGCTACCTGGCCATGGCGATACTTACATATTTGGCGACATTGGTGCTCCTCGCGTTTGTTCGCCCAACCAAGGCCGAGAAGATCCAATAATGCATGGATCACACTAACAGTGGAACATGTTCCAGTTTAGTTTTAACTAAAAAAATGTGGTTTACCCGATTAATGCACGGAAGCTGGTGAAATGGTGCATTTTTGTGTGGTGCCAGCTCCTCCCTTCACTGGAGAAACTGATAGCCACACCTCCCTTTCACTGAAGGCGCAACTGGATCACGATCCGAAATGGAAACCACTTCCAGAAAATGAACCATTGGACTGCTAGGCGTTGCTTAGGAGACTGAAACTTGAGTTCTTTTATTAGGGGGCGCTTGGAGGCTCTGAAAGCCCAATGTCCCATTGACCCGCATTCAAATCTCTGGTTGTTTTTATACTATTGGATATATTTTGTACTAATACAATTATAATCCTTTAAAACTGTTACTTCATAAAAAACCGAATCAGATACACAAATGCATATCACCGCGATAACGTCTTGTAAAAAGACTTTTAATGTAGCACTTATAGTGACCACAAACGACTGTGAATGGTTCGTCCTGACCAGCGGAGAAAAAAGTAACATATACCTCGTGGTATCGCTAGACCTACAACACACCAATTAGAGTTAACCTAATATTTTCGCTCATATTTTAAGATTGCTGGTTGCCATTCTAGCCTCTTATTTTATTTTTTGTATATTAAATCGACGTACACGGTCCATTATAATGTGGGCCGTTGATTATTTTTGTGAAACACAAACAGAGCCAGAAGTGTATTGAAAAACATTGCTTTGATGATATTTATCCTAAATATAACATAATATATTTATAACGTAAATAAATAATTTCAGATCAATTTAATCACTGATCACTGTCATATATATTTATCTCGTATAATTTTATCATCCACTGTCCGTTACTAAAATTACTGTGTGCGTGAATTATATTTAGATTTTTTTGTATTTATATTTTGAAAAAAAAATGAAAAAAATTTATATTTTCAAGCACGGACTTTTATTCTGTGGTATAGCTGAACATTTAAAACGTCCCTTAAATATTGCGCAAAATAGCCTAACATGCGGGTTGCCAGGTTGCAAATCCGTTCTAACCCACGTTGTTGAACAAAATCATATTGTTTGACAAAACCTTACAGATGATTTTATATAAGTTTATTTGAAATTGTAATTTTATTTTATATTTCAGTTTCTCTGCAAGAACAACGTGACTAAGTATTCGTACAAAACAACCCTGGTTAATTATTCTTCTTGCCTATATATCACTGGTCTATGTAGCACAAATACAGAACCAGTACGAACAGGTGTGTTTCTTTTTTTGTGCAAAAACAAATTTTTTCTTAGTACAAATTGTGTATTTGCGTCTTTTGCTGACACCAAAAATTATTACACGTTTTAATCCAGGGATATTATTTTATGCGGACAATCTGGCAACCCACGGACTACTGATCAGTTCCCTGTTGGTGTGAGATGGTACAATGAAGAGACGATGGCTGCCTGCATCAGAGTAATATGGATGAGATTGACCACCTTGATAGCCGCCATTCATGATGGTTCTGCTCTCCTAAACTCTTTCTTTGCCAAAACACACTAATCTCCCTGTTCGTGCCATCTGTAGAGATCAAGTGTTGTATTTGCATCAGTCTGCTAGCCCCGTGCTATGATTCTACCCACATCAACTCTCTTTAATTGACCTGACGGGTAAGTAACTAGATGGATCTGTACCATTTGGTAATTAATTTACCCATACAAGATCTGTGAATGAAAACTAAAGCGAAGTTACCTCATCAAGCAACAAAGATGTCAGCTGGCTATGTTAGTAGCTAACATTAGCAATTGCTATTGCAGTTCATTTGCTTCCTTGATTGTTGCTGGTAAAGGTCAATATGGCAAAATGGATGAAGCAAAAGTATATGATATAATGCTTAGTTTTTAAACCTCAGAACGGAATATTTGCAAATCCTGAAAATAACATGTTTCCAAGGACTTGGACATGGATTTTTTCAGTACCTTCATATAATCCATATGTCTGGATTGCTAATGTTGCTTGTCTTCATTTGTTTGTTTTTTAAAATTTGATGTTTCTTCTTTGAAAATATTAATTAACACACCCTCTGTGTTCTCTCTTTCTCTTTAGATATCACTCATAACATGGCCATCACACAGTTTCGCCTTTTTAAAATATGCACCTTCTTAGCATCTATCTTTTCATTCTTGAAAAGACTGATTTGCAGGTGAGAATAAATTTATTTTGTTAATTTGTTATTTTACTTATCTTGTAGATTGTCAGTCCTTAGGGCAACTGTTGACATATGGACGAGGATCCAGAGATGAACGTGACCCTTACAGAAGTGATGCTGTGATAATGCGTTTCCTCTGCTACACTATGTTTTGACTGTTGTCTTTTGTTAATGTAGGACTGGAAGGTCACGCAAGCTGAGTGGGGATCAGATCACCCTCCCGACCACAGTTGATTATTCTTCACCAAAGCAGGTCAGAAAATGCTACGTTGTAAGAAAAAACGCTATATACAGTATGGCAAAGCTTAGCTTGTATATTTTTTAGAGCTGCAAAATGAATCGAAAATTAATCAAAATCAAACACCCATGCAACCTTATTTCTAAATGACAACGATTCGGCAATGTCTGTTAAACCTTTGACAAGTACGATCAGAGCGGAACATTCAAGTCTGTGTTCTGAACCAGACAGAGCAGTTGTCAGTGTTAAGGTACGAAACAGCTTCATAAACAGCTTCTTTTCAACAACACGGTATCATTATTTCTGTGTAACAACAATTCATATTATCACAGAAGTAGGCAAGGGATAAAAGTTTATAGTTCAGATATAAACACTGATGTCTACGGTTGCAATAAAAATAGAGTAAATCGCTTTTTGAAAGTAACTTGACACTTCAAATAAAGATTGTATCATTACATCGCTACACCAGTAGGTGGCGACAAGTGAATGTATTTGTCATTGAATCATTCATTCAAGAGATTTGTTCAAAAACGCTGATTTATTCAGTAATGAAACAAGTGAAGTCTTTATGAGTGAGCCATTAAGTGTGTTCGACCTGGAAAGATGACTGTTACTAGTATTGACCTCTGCTTGATTAAACAAGTGAATATTTGTTTGTTGTATAAATAGCCGGAGATTGAGGAATGGAGCTCATGGGATGAGGAAGCTCCTACGAGTATCAAAATTGAAGGTGGTAACGGGATAGTTCCACCTCCACAAAATGAAGGTGAAGAGGAAGAGCCGGACTATTTCAAAGACATGGCTCCCACCATCAGGAAAACACAAAAAGTAGGTTCATTATTTGGTTTAATGGAAGAAATTCAAGAAAATCTTGTGGCTTTGTGAATAACAGTTTTCATCTTGTGATGAAAAACGGGGCAAATGTTGTAGCCCTGGTGCAGTGGTAGTGCTGACCTTCTCAATCCCATTTTTCCGTTCAAATATATTATACACTTCCCCAAACTTTTGTCTATACAGTATTATTATTATTATTAATAATGTAGAATATAATATATATTTTGTGCTTTTTTTTCCAGATTGTCTTGAAGAAAAGGGAACCTCTGAATTTCTCTATGCCAGACAGCTCCTCGGGTTTCTCCAGCCGACTAGCCGCCACTCAGGACATGTCCTTCATTCAGCCCTCTGTGAGTACAAAGTAACAATTGATACGAAGTAACAATGTTAGTCACACAGTTCTTGTGACTCTAGATCAGCAAAAAGAGAGAATTTATGGAGAATAATTCTTTATCTGACTGCAACTCCATCAACTCACATTACTTTATTTGGTGGACCAAATTATACAACATTTACAAAACACTCTCTGTGGGCTGTAGGCGGAGCTGGGGGACCTTGACACCTGGCAGGAGGACTCCAATGCCTGGGAGGATGAGGCAGATGCAGCCTGGGATGCAGAAGAAGTGCTGAGGTATGGTTCATTACCAACAGACTGTGAGGTGTTCCCCAATTTTATATTGGGTTAGACAATGAAATTTAAAGAGCTGGTTTTAGACTACAATAATTTATTAGTATGGTGTAGGGCCTCCTTTTGCAGCCAATACAGTGTCAGTTTGTCTTGGGAATGACAGATACAAGTTCTTCAGGCTGGCCAGAGGGATTTTGAGCCATTCCTCTTCTAGAACAGTGGCCAGGTCACTATGTGATGCTGGTGGAGGAAAACGTTTTCTGACTTGCCCGATCATGAATATTGACATTGTGGAGCTCCCCACAAACCGTTTTGGTGGAAACAGGAGAGTCGAGGTGCACATTTAATTCTTCAGTGAGTTGGGCAGCTGTGGTTTTATGCTTTTTTGGATATAATCCGATGTGGTTCATCCTATGTTGTAGTTACCCGAAATTACCCTGGATACCATAGCTCTCGAGTCTCGATACACCACAAAGACTTGCTGTCCTGGTCACAGATGAGCCTGCTAATTGCTTTGTTAATTCAACCTTCACACTCTGCTCTTACTGATGGAATGTAAAATCAGCGGTATCAAATTTTCATATCACAATAATTGCAGAAGATTTTATCACAGTATACGGTATTATCGTGATATTGAATTAAAAAAAAAAAAAAAAAAAAAAAAATTTGTTCTCCTAACAGGTTAAATAACTCCTTAAAACAAAAAGAACTCTGAACATTTAAATACAATAAAACAGTACACTAAAAATGTATAAAGTAAACAAATGTTTCACAGATTAAAGTGCTAAAGAACAATTTGTAACACTAAGGTCAATAAGGTCCCATTAGTTAACGTTAGTTAATACATTAACATTAACTAACTATGAGCAATATCTACATTTGTTACCATTTGTTACAGAAGTTATTATTCTTTGTTAACGTTATTTAATAAAAATACAACTGTTCACTGTTCATGTTAGCTCAGGTCCATTAAATAATAACAGATTCAACTTTTGATTTTTATAAAGTGTTAGCAAATGTTAAAATTAACATTAACCAAGATTAAATAATGCCTTTAGAAGTATTTTTCATCGTTAGTTCATATTAACTAATAAATTAACAATAATAAAGAATAAGAACATTTTCAATCAATATCTAGGGCATGTTTAAGTCCAGATTAAAATGTAAAAAATGTTTAAGTTCGAAAATAAACAGTTATTAAGTCTTTAAGATTTGGTGCTGAACAGCTGTTTGGCTGTTTAAAACATTTAAATACCTTTCAGAAAAAGAAAGCGCAGCAGCTTTGTTTACAACGGCTGCGTTCTGCTGTTCCACAAGCGCCATCTACTGTCAGACAGTGAACGTCATTTTCATTCAGTTCGTCTGCTTCACTCGTTCCGCCATTTTGCTCATGCGTGTTGGGGTTGTATTAGTGTATATCGGCACATGTCTAGTCAGACGTTACAGTTGTTTAGAAATCAGCTCAGCAGATACTGTGCGAGCCTGGCAATAACACATAATTCACTCTGAGGAAGAATTTGTTTGTGTTCTGGTTGTTTTTGTCCACTAGGTGTCAGTGTACAATCACAGATGATTTCAATCTGCACTGCATTGTGCCAGTCCTTGACTAAGCTTTACTTTGATCTATCATGTATCACATCATATTTGAAAGGTCATGCTTGTTTATTGTTTTTTCCCCCCTCAATTTCACTGAAATTACGTGTCTACCTATTTAAGTGTCAGTACTTTAATGTGAAAAGTGCACTGCATACATCATAAATATCTCTCTAAATTGACCATAAATGCAATGGAATTGATCTTTCTCTGTCTATCCTGAACACAGGCAGCAGAAGTTGGCTGAGAGAGAGAGACGGGCCATGGAGCAACAGAGGAAGAAAATGGAGAAAGAAGCACAGAGAATGATGAAAAAAGAGCAGAAGATCGCTGTCAAACTTTCATAACATTAATATAGCGCACCGGACACTCAAAACAACAGCCAAACAACTGTTCATATTACATTTTACTTTGTTTTGTCCTGCCCTCCACACTGCTGTCTTCAACTCTTCCGGATAATTTTTTTTTTAGTCCATCAGATGTCTTTTTTGTGTGTGTGTGTGTATGCGCGTGTGTGTGTGTGTTTGTTTCTTTTGGGATTTTTTTTATTTATGTTTTTTTTTTTTTTTTTTTTTTGCATTGGACAACACAGCACAAAAAATCTTTCCTTTCATTTATGAGTTATGACTGTTCTCTGACTAGAAGTTTTTTTTCTGTCAGTATTTATAACACTTGAACGATTTTGTCCAGAATAATTTTAGATAAGGAATTCCGTTCGTTTTGGTTTGTACATTTTTTTTTTTTTTTTTTTTTTTTTTTTTTGTTGTTTTTGCCTTTTTTCCCACCTGTTTTTCTTCATCAAAGTCTTGTAATCGTGCTTTAAACACTGAACCTCACTAGAAATGAGTGATTTCAGTATTTCAAAATAATCAACAAATTTATGCAACCTTGAGTTTCTGCTCTCCACATTCTATTTAATCTGGTACCATTCAGTTTACCTGATAATCATGCTCTTAATTGTATAATTAAGAACTTCAAGACCTTATATTTTGATCTTGATTTTTATAAACACAAAATTGATTTGGGTCATCTGTGTATAAGAGTTAAATAATTGTCAGTGGTAATGGAGAGCAGAGATGTACAGTATGTACTGAGACTCGAGGAGAGCGCTTTTTAGAGATGTGGGTTGGTCGTCATGGAAACGTTGAAATTTTAAAATATCCAAATTGGCAACCAAACCATCTTTTATCTTTAGTAAGACTGGAAAGATCATTAACTGAGATGAACATTCACCATTTATTTTAAGGGACTTTCACCAGGGGAATAACTTTGTGTCTTTAACTATTAAAGAATTTCCCATCTCTTAAAAATATATAAATTGATCATGGTTTTTTGATAAAATGATGATGGTGAGCTGAAATTAATCTCTGCATGCTGTGATTATTAAGGAACGAGAAGCCATGAGAGCCACATGCACAGATAAACTGAATGAAAAACTGAATAAAATCTCATTTTTTGTTATCATTTATGTTTCCCCCTCATGCATGCTCATGCCTTTTTAAGTTGTTTTTACAATTTTGCACAGTCCAGCCTTAGCTGTAATAAACATTTGGATATCTGTTCAGTGGTTTATTTGTATTCGGAGGGTTTCAGAATCTTCTACATTTCTTCATCAAAAAAAGAAAAGGAAAAAAAACCATGCTCATTGTGCTATGGTAAAGATGATGTCTTGGGGTTTTTTTGAACATAATCAGCAATACAAGACTTTATTCAGTCTGTTTGTTCCCAGACTGTTAAACTGTTCAATCAGCATCATAAAGCTGTCATAATTTGTGATATTCAAGGTCAGACGCATTGTCCGGACCGGTGGAATATTCCAGCTCTGAGAATGTGATGTCATAATCCCCATCTGCCTCAGCAACGCCCCCCCGGCCGACCAATCCTCCCACAGCCTGACCCACTTACACGGAGAGAGGAAAATAAAGTATGACTGAATTATACATTACATGCTGTCTTCTGCAGCTCTGCGCATCTTTTCGCACCTCACTTGGGTTTCACAAGCGTTTGTCTTTGTAATCAAGACTTCTGGATCATGCTCATTAAATAAAATGTATATAAACACTGTTCAAATATTTTATGCACCAAAAATGTAACATACAAATGCAACAAGAGGGGAAAAAACACCAACAAAATCATATTAGCACTGTTATCTTTTTAACAGTGTTATCAGATTTCCCCATTACTTATCTACAAGCTAACTGTAGTGTCTAACTGGGCTAACAGTACATAACAGCAAGCATTTGCTCAGTCTTGACATTTTGTGAATGCAGGGCTGCATGTTATGCAACAGTCAAGTCCCATCTGTTAACAGATGCACTGTGCATTCTTCAGGCAGCCCAGGGTTCCACACTTGCTGTGTAATGGTTGGTCTCAGCTTCTGAGTGTAGCAGTGCTTAGGTTCATACTGTATATTCCATATATTTTGTATTACATGTATATATAATGTTTTGGTTGTGTGTGTGTGTGTGTGGTCCTGGTATTCCCTACTTTATGGGGAACAAATGTCCCCACAGGAAATACCAGTACATTTTGACCTTTTGGGGATATTGTTTTGGTCCCCATGAGGGAAAACAGCTTATAAATCAAAGAATAATCTTTTTTGAAAATCTGAAAATGCAGAAAGTTTTCTGTGATGGGTAGGTTTAGGGGTAAGGTTAGTGTAGGGGGGTAGAATATACAGTTTGTACAGTATAAAAATCATTACATCTATGGTCCACATAAAACATGGAAACCCAACATGTGTGTCTGTGGGGGTCCTGAGCAGGTCTGTCGCTGCCTACAGGATTTCTCTTAAAACATATTAAAGTTTAAAACCTCTGAACAGTTGCTTCATCAAGTAAGGGCACTTTATGTCCCAGGGGGCATTTTTTATTATTATTATTTTATCATTTTTGTTATATGAAGGTCAAAGTAGAACAGTCTTACAAACTTCTTAAAAAAGGCAACTATCACTTATATACAGAACAATTTCATTTTTTAATCAGGATGTTGTCAAATGATGAAAAAAAGTGTAAAAAAAAATATTATTTGTGTACATAAACAAAATGCTAGCTATGAAATTCATTGGCAATTTTATTATATTTAAAATACAATGTTATGAAACAATGTTGGAAAGGCCACTGTAGGTATGGCACAGACATGACATAACTATTTTCTGGTTTGTTAAAATATTTCTTTTATAAACAAGTAGCTTTCTAAAGAAACTTCATATTGTGAACTGCAAAAAATTAAACTGCATTAATCTAGGATTAAAGCTAATCCTGGAGATTAAGACTCACTTTAACTCACTTTGCTGGGCAGATCACAGCATTAAACCTTTTTCTCTAGAATAAAACATCACTTTCATTCTTGGGTTTTGGAGATTTTTGTTATATTTATTTAAAAATGTATAAATATGAGATACAGCTGAAAAGCAGGCCCAGATAATCTACCAACTGTTTTTGCAAGAAAACATGCAAATAGTTGGGGATGTGCACTTTATAAATGACACTCATTAAATTCTGTAGAGCAATCCACGGGCATGAATTTACAGTGTGCCTACCTACTAATAAGACAAGTTTAAACATTAGACAACTTTACCACACAACAAAAAAGGCCAAAATTGAAGGGGTTTTCCATGCTTTAATAATAAATATAATGATATACATTTGATATAAACAAAAATATTGCACATAGCTTAGGCACATAACAAGTGTTCGCTTTTGCAAGTACTGCCTTTCAGGAAAACGTCAGTTTACAGAGCAACATGTAAAAGCTCTAAATCCAAGGAGAGAAATACGGTTTCACTTAACACAAAACGCTGAACACATTTAAGCTTTGGCAGAAGGTTTTAGTTCTTTTGGAACACAAGTGACATTTTAACTACAACAAAAACAACGGTCAACTGACAGTCAACCCCTATTGTCACTCCAAATGCCACTCCAGTCAAAAAGCAGGGAATAGCAGTCAGCAAAGAACAAGACTTGAGCAACATAACCACCTACATGATCAGATTCTGCAAAAATATTTATATATATTTATATATACACAAATATAAGGGCAATAAACAAAAAAGACAAAAGTCCCTTTATATCCCCTTAAATTCATCCATTGTGCCTCAGCTGGCAAAAACACACAGTGCAAAGTAGGAATGTCACAACTAAACGAAAATAAGTGTATGCGTATAATCACAGGTGTGCAAAAACACAATTTCTACTTGAAGATGAAGTTTAAGTGCTCTTGTTGTACATGTGGGTGAGGGCCACTAAGTGTCTGGCCCGTGAGAGACATGGCGGAGTGAGTGCAATCCCATAACGCAACAGCCTCGAATCAAAGCTGCAATGTTGTACACTGGAGCCCCTCCAACCAAACCGTGCTGCGAGTAGAGCCACGCTACGGTGGGCAGAACAGGTGCTGCCACAGCAACCAGATCGACCAAGAAGTTGTTGCTCCAGTGGCTTTTCTCCACCACTGCCATGCTAGATGTGTTCTTTGAACTCTTCAGGTCGAAATTCAGCTCCTCCATGAACTGGGGACTCATTTCGGACTCGGAAATGCACAGACCGGAATCACTAGGAGCATTTTGGGCAGTGCTGGAGCAAATGAGGCCAACATCTTTGACTTCTTCATCTCGTGCATTAGGTAATTTCTCCTTCTTTATGGGTTTTTGTGCTTCAGGCAAGTCCTCAAACTTTTTGGGAACCTGAGCTGAAGGTAATTCCTGGGATTGGTGGGGAGAAGTAATAAGGAGGCCAGAGAAGCCACCACCCTGGAGCTTTAGCAGCTGGAAAAGGAGAGCTTGGAGATCAGCAGTGTAGATCATGTCATCCGTCTGGACACCTTTATCTTCTGCACCAAAGGGGTCGCTTGAGATATGCTCCTCTGTGCTCTTTTCCGAGACACTCGGCTCCAAGGTGGACAGTCCTGGTTGGGGAATGATCTTGGTGCCACCGTCCTGGCTGGAATCGACTGCAGTGGACATGAGAACCTGCTCCAGAATCTCTGCTCGGTTTGCCATCTCGTCACTGGCTAGCAGCTCACTATCAGCCATCTCCTCCACTGCTTGTTCTTCACCATGTAGCTCCATCTCCAGCTTGCCTTCAGTAGATCTTTCCGGACACTCACAGAAGTCCAACGTTGGCTCATCCTGTAAGTTGCAGCCATTCTGCGCCAACTCCATGCTGTGGAGCAAGGACTCCAGCTTTCTGTTTTGGATGTTTATGTCGATGAAGTACTTCTGGATGCCCTTGTCCTTCTCCATGAGGCTGTTCTTCATGGTTTCCACCACTTGGCGCAGCTGCTTGATCTCTTTGCGTGCTTCTTTAAGAGCAAGCTGAGCTTCCACACGGTGACATTCCTCCTCTATCCAGTCCTCCCTCATGCGCCCCAGTTGGGACTTCAGCTCCTCAATCTCAGACTCCCTGTAACCCATCAATGTGATATCAGTGTTGGAATTGTGTCAGAGCTCCCTAGGGAATTGCAATTAAAAATCTCATTTGTTTCATTTTTAGTTGAATAACTTGACTTCAATGACGCTTTTTCTGGTAGTTTTTGTATTAATTTTTTGTTCTTAAGGGAGTCCCCTAACTATTCCAATCAATTTGAACACAGAGTGATATATTAGCCAATGTATGTCAAAGCAGAGTCTTACCGGTCACAGACTGTGTTCTGTGAGTCTCTGAGCTTGGTCTTCAGGTGTCGTATGGCTACCTCTTTCTGCTGTAGGGGGGTAAGGTACTGCTCTGGATTGGGAGGCTTGATGCCATGATTGTCTCTGCAGGAATGATAGCGCACAGGAGTGGTTCTTCTGAAAGTAAAAAAAAAAAAAAAAAAAAAAAAAAACACGTTTACCTTTTTAAAATGTAATGCAGCATGGTATTATGAAAGCTACAACAAGAGCTTAAAGGGTTAGTTCACCCAAAAGTGAAATTTCTGTCATTAATTCCTCACCCTTGTGTTGTTCCACATCTGTAAGACCTTCATTCATCTTTGGAACACAAATGGAGATATTTTTTTAATGAAATCTGAGAGGTTTTTGTCCCTCCATAAAGATCCGATGCAACTACCACTTTCAAGGTCCAGAAAGGCAGGAAAGACATCATTAAAAGTACTCCATGTGACTCCAGTGGTTTAACCTCAATTTTATGAAGCGACGTGAATACTTTGTTAGTGCAAAAAACAATTTACCACTTTATTTGCAAAATAATATTATCCAAACTGTGTTCACACAACGTCAGCTTTCTCATGAACACAAAACGCATGTGTAGTGGTGCTCTCGTGAACGTGCTTTACAGGTCAATATTTTCGTAAATAAAGGGGTAAATTATGTTTTTAGCACTTGCGTCACTTTAAAAATTGAGGTTAAACCACTGGAGTCACATGGAGTACTTTAATGATGTCTTTCCTACCTTTCTGGACCTTGAAAGTGGTAGTTGGTTTGGATCTCTATGGAGAGACAGAAAGCTCTAAGATTACATTAAAAATATCTTTATTTGTGTTCCAAAGATGAACGAAGGTCTTACTGATGTGGAACAACACGAGGGTGAGTAATTAATGACAGAATTTTAATTTTTGAGTGAACTAACCCTTTAAGTAATAAACCAGGGGTGGCGAACGTCGGTCCTGGAGAGCCTCAGTCCTGCAGAGTTTAGCTTCAACACTGATAAAAACTCACCTGCCTATAGCTTTATAGCAACCCTTCAGACCTTATTTAGCTTGTTCAGGTGTTTGATTAGGGTTGGAGCTGATCTCTGTAGGACTGTGGCTCTCCAGAACCGACGTTAACCACCCCTGTAATGAATTACATGGCCTGTTTCCATCCAAATGCAAAATCTAAAATGTTCAAGCTTTTCGAATATGAAAAATGAAAAACTTCATAGCACATACATTACACAAGTCACCACAACTAACTTTAGTTTGTCAATTAAATTTGGTTTATGTCAGTGGTTCTCAACATGGGTCGTGACACAAATATGGACTGCAGATGTGTTTAGATTGAGTCATGGTCAATAGGGGAAAAAAAAAAAAAACAAAGATAAAAATAAAATAAAAAACAACAATCATGCATTAGATAGCAAAATATAAAAAAAAAAAAAAAGTGAAATATATATATATATATATATATAAAATTTAAGGATATTTCTTTTATGATAGACAATTTTATTACTGTCACCATTTGATCTCAAAAGAAAGAAAGAAAGACACACACACTCCATTTTGCTGCTTTTTTTTAATCCAAGCACAGAATGTGTGTGCTCTGTAATGCCTGCCTGGGCTTCTCCATAGTCCTTGTTTGTTCTTCTATTGTTCCATCTCTGGCACAGATGCAAATTTGACTTCAAAGCAACATAGCAGGTTGCTAGGAGATTGTGCCTCTAGTCTTGTTGGCTGCTAACAGGGCCATTGCTTTGACACTCTTTCTTTCTTTCTTTCTTTTGAGATCAAATGGTGACAGTAATAAAATTGTCTATCATAAAAGAAATATCCTTAAATTTATTATATATATATATATATATATATATATATATATATATATATATATATATATATATGGAAGATACATATATCAGAATAAACCAAAAATCACTCCTTTCCAACATGTTAACAAGAATACCCACTGGTTTTCTTAACCTCATCCCATAAAAGGGAAAGTTAAAAAGTCAAAAACACCACATCATGCTATTTAACAAGCAAAACAACACACCCTGACTGTGCACACATGAAATATTAATGCCTCCCTCACCCTCTCTACAAAAATTTGGCACTGAAAAACACTTTACTCCTATCAGCCAGTCAACGGATTTGCTGTCTGCGTGGGCAAAATGAGAGCAGACAGTTTTGTCAAAATCCCCTCAAAGCCTCGCAGAGCCAAACTGTGACCAATCTAATCCTTTATTCTGCGAAGAGTTTGAGGACATGATAACACTCTCTATCTGTATGGTGCTTGAGCTCTGCATAGAACATATTGGCGATTACTATGTTCTCAACTTCATGTCCGTGTCCTCAGCCTCCTGTCTGTCTGTCTGTTTGTTTGTTTCTGCCCCTGGTCCATACCTTCTGGTAGAGCTTGAGTTGCTACTGCTGTTGGTGATGGAAGGGGCTTTGGGGGGCGTCCTGTATGGGGCATAAAGCTCTGCGTCACGAGGGGCGGTGGGGCTTCCTGCAGGCTTGAATACAGGCAGGCTCCTGATGTGAGGCCCACGGCTGAGGGAGATAAGAGCAAGCAAACAGGACAGGACAGTGTCATGATAGGCAAGACACGTAGGCTATATTTGGAATAAAAAACAACCATGCAACTCATTCTTTCAGAATGCATGGAACTTGAACTTCCATTATCAGCGTGATGTTTTGTAAATTTTTGTATAACTGTACGCCATTTACTGAATTTAGCATGCATGTAATAAGATCATGTGACAACAATGTTGCATTGTTTAATGCATACTGTTTTAAACATATTATAAAAAACGTAATAAGTTTTTTTTTTTGTTTGACTCAACATGCAAAACTGTAATATCCCTTGCAAGAAATATCAAATCAAATATAAACAAATATCAGCCATCTTGTATTAGGCTACAGATACATAAAATAAAGCATAAACCATACCTGCGAGAAGATGAAATCTTCCCTGCGGAGTTGCTGGGCAGAGTTTCACGAGTCTTGTAGCTTCCGGTGCTGCTAGATGAGCTGAAATCTGTCTCGCTGCCTACAACACATAAAAATGGAGATCAAAAGCTTAAAGTTTCTTCTAAAAAGTCTTCAACATCAGCAAAACTTATCCAAGGGTATCCAAAAAAGACAGTGTGGAAGTAGAGACTTCAAACCTGCCAAATGCACAACCCGAGCACGTTTCCAATTAGCATATTTTCAGTAGCCAGATCAAAAAGGCTTGTCAGAGGATATAGGGTTACACACTTCTGTGATGAACACTGCCTGCTTCCATTATGGAAGAACTAAAGCTGGGAAAGTCAAAGACTGAATCTTTCAGAGACAGAGGAATCCTTCACATTGGATTTCTCTCAGACTTTTGTGTAAGCTTGAATATCACCTTACCTGCAGCAACCATTATCTTTTCCAGTTAGCTTTTGCACTTAGACCACTGTTTTTGCTTTGACAGCCATTCAAAAGTAATGTATTCTATCTTGCAAGCAACATATTAATTGCAAAAAAAAAAAAAAAAAAATCTCAAAGTGATCTCAAAGTTTTTTCCAAGAATATACACACCTGAGAAGCATCTCTTTCCTTTTGACAAAACCATGATAAAGTGTACTTTTTTAAATGTGCTAACTATCTACCTAACTAACCAACCAAATAACCAAACAAATGTGACTAACTCACTAACAATTACAAAATTGTGCAGTTGCTCAATACAAATCAAGCTCAAATGCTGTGAATTCTTACAAACAGTGGGAGGAGCCAACTACATTTAATTGCACTGATTGGCCATCTACAAGCCAACCAATCAGTGGCCTCTATGAGACAGGGTAATCAAGCACATGGCACCTGCTGCTTCCTGGATTGTTTTGCCTCCACTTATTTGTTTTCAAGAAAAGACTTCAGAGAAACCCAGTCTCAAGAACACCTAAATGGATTAAACAGGCAGGTGTGACCAACACATTAAATAAATTAATTACTCATCATACTTTTAAAATAGGAAACGGAGAGATGGGAAATAAGAGAGAGAGAAATAAGAGAGTTTTCATGTTTGTACTTGCACCCCAGTGGACGTGCACGCTTGCACACAAGTTGATAAGGATTTCATGCACAAACTGTCCTTGTACTATTCATGGTTGTTTATGTGACTAACCAAACATTAAAATTCTAAACCCAGTGATTCTAATTTGACATACTTTATTGAATGCATAAAACATGCAGTTCTATAAACAAAGTGATTGTAAAGTGTCCTTTAGCACTATATAAAATATCATAATAATAATAATAATATATTATTATCAAGGCTTGACATTAACACCCACCAAATGCGGGTGGATTTCAGCAGTAGTGTGTAACGCATTCACTCCTATTAGCCACTTTCGTGGGTTGAATATTAAATATAATATAAACATTTTTTAACTGTAGTCGTCTAAAAAGGCATCTGAAATAATAAACTAAGTGTAATGTAATGTTGTCAAAAATATAGATTTTTCGATACATATTGATACTGTAATATCTGAAACGCTTCCAATACTCGCTGTCTCGCTCTCTCATCCCTCCGACAGCGAGTTGACACACAAACCTGCCTCCCCTCACTCACTCATTTAATTTGCTATGGATGAATATTGTTAGTGTCACAGGGCATGAATTCCCACAGATTTTGCCGCATAAATCTGCCTCTCAGTACTAAACTGAGTTTTTTTTTCGCTGCTTATTGCACTTAAACAGTCAAATACACACAAAATGATGCCGGTCTTGGCGAGTATTTATGTAAACACAGTCAGTTATGTTTTAAATTAATGCAAACAGTTGAGAAACAAAACGCATGTGTAACAATATAATGGATCTGCGTGTCAGGTCCTAAAGTGACAGCAGCCTAATATATCTGCTGCCAAATTATGAGATAATATTAAAAATATCTATATATCCATTTTTCCTCATAGTATCAATGTCAAAATTGTGGCACAGTGGCTGGTGAGCAAAATAGTTAATGTCAAGCCCTGATTATTACTTTTTTTTTTTTTTTAAATAACTTTTAGAATAAAAAAGTAGCTAATATTGCAGAAGTAAAATTACCTTTATGCATGATGGAGGCACGCTGTTGCTTCTCTCTCTTGTGCTTCTGTGTGGGTGTGCTCCACTCAGCAACTACGTTCATCCGAACTCTCTTCACCTTGACCTTGCGCTCTCCCAGAGAGGGTGAACCCAGTGGGCTGTTGTCAGAGCCTGAGGGGGTTTTGGTTGGCGATGCACATTGACTGCTTGGGCATCCAGTATCATCTGAGAAGACAGAAACAAGTGTAAATACTGCTCTACAATGATGTAACACCCATTTAAAGGTCATGCTAGTGTGCTTTTCCTTATCAGAGAGGTCGAATGTATTAGGAAATCAACACACAAACTCCAGAGCAAATAATGACATTTCAGGGCTCTTTTGTGATCTAATGCTACATTATACTTGGAAAAAAATTCCCAAGTATCCTATCAGGATGGTGTGGGGTCATGGCAACCTCATGTGGCCTACCTGAGGACAGGCTGTTTGGACTGATGGTTCTTTTCGAGTGCTGGGAGCTAATGTCAAAATCCTTGCTCTCCTCTTCTGACAGTGGCATGTTGGATACAGATGACTCCTTCGCTTTAGTACGCAAGGGGTGGAGGACAAATCGAGGGATACGGCTGCGCATGCTTCCCTTTTCCTTCACCTGCAGGAAATGGTGGGGCTATGATTACATAGAGACAAGCAACCTACAGCCAGCATCTGAGGTGAGTTATTTAAAGCTGATATTGAGCTGAATTATGCTTTGGTCCTTAAAGTTATTTGAGTATCCAATGTAAGTCTTGCATGCATGCCACTTGTCTCGCTGTAAGGAAAATGTGTTATTTAAAGTTAAGATAGTAAAGCACCTCATACGTCTGCAAAGGTCCCATTCTTCTTAAATAGGGAATACTTCAAATAAAACTGTAAAAAATAAGGAAACATGTTGCTTGAGCGTGATGGTATGACAAACAAAACAGAACAAAGAAAGATAATAGTGTACAAAAGTAGGTCATAACACAAGATGCCAGGCTGCTTTAACCCAATTTATGAATGGCTCTATAAATAGATTATAGCTTATGGCTGAAGCTAAAGTATGATAAAGTATAATTCTATATTGTCCATAAAATACAATAAAAATTGTCAAGTCTTGTTTTCTATCCCAACATTTTTTTCGCGGTGTCATCTGTTTCAGCCACCCACTAAATCTAAATTAATTTCACTAGTACTTGGAATTTAAACTGCATGAACTCTTATTATAAATTAAACTGATCCAGTGCTCTAATTTAACATGATTCATTTGATGGTCAGTGAATTTACTGAGTGTTATGTAAAAGGCTTTGCACTTTGAGAAGGAAGTAATATTGTCAATTTAATCCTTGTCCGTTTTGAGAGATGATAAAACCCCACCCTTCTGGTTAACTTATTTAACTGCTTTGGGTGTTCCAGATCTGCTTATAACTAACAGACCAAAGCCCAGCGGCTGAATAATTTAATATAATGTATCACGCTTGATTGACTGACGTCATTGGTCCATTTCCTGTTGTTAGTGGTGTCTGTTGTGGTTGTGTGCGACTTGTTTTTCAGCATCTTTTTGATGTTGGTTATATAAGGGTTAGAGTTGCTTTCAGTGCGGATGACGTAATTGACCACTTAAGGTTCACGCTTGTTGCATAGCTGCGTTCTTGCCTCTTTCCATTTTGTATCCGGATGTCATGTTTCATTACAAAAGATGTCAAAGCACAACCTTTATGTAAGTTTCCCATTCCTTTCGGCTATGGAAAACATGCTACTTGATTTTGAGTATCTTATGTCACTGCATTCTTTTAAATTATGCAAGTATTTTGCTACTTTTTAAAAATGTTTATACTTCATTTAAAGAAAAAATATGTTTACTAAAGTTTTTTTTTTTTTAATGTTCTGAAAATGTACACTAGTACCATTCAAATGTTTGGGGTCGGTAATATTTTTTTATTATGCAAGAAATTAATACTTTTACACAACTGTTTTCAACATTAGGCAGCAAATCAGCATATTAGAATGATTTCTGAAGGATCATGTGACTGAAGACTGAAGTAATGATGCTGAAAATTCAGCTTTGCCATCACAGAAATAAATTACACTTTTAAATATATTAAAATAGAAAACAGTTCTTTTAAACTGTGATAATATTTCACAATATTACTGTTTTAGATCAAATAAATGCATGCAGCTTTGCCGAGCATAAGAAACTTCTTTCACATTTATAAATCTTGCTGACCCCAAACTTTTGAATGATATTTTTCCCCCTTATTCAATTAGCTTTAAAATCAAATTGCCACTCATGGGAGCTAGACTGTTCTCTTTTGGAGCCCAAGTCAGAGCCTTAGCAACAGAACCTAGCAACAAAGATCTGGCAACACGGAAAAACAGAGCCTTTAAAGAAGCCAGATAGTGGTCAGTGACATTAGGCAGACATTCAGTCCTTAATTGATGTCTTGTGTCAGGACAAGAAGCTTAGTGTTTTTACCCCTTATCAGCCTAATAGAAAAGCTGAGACTAGTTTCAGCTTGACACAGAAGTTACTGATGTGATCTCTCTTAAATCACCTTATCCATCCTATATGGAAATGGCATGACTGGCTTGAGGTGATAAACAGGAGTGAAGTCACAGAGTTAAAGCTTATATATTCGTTGAGTCACAACAGCTTATGTAATGTACTTCTCATATTTAATTAAGAAGAATGATTTCATGCATAAAACATGACAGTAAAAACCAGCATCATCTTGCATATTATACTTTAACCCTTTTTATTTAAAATATACTGTAAATTTGAACAACTTTTCAGTTCTGACATGCAGAAATATACGTAAACAGGCTGTTCTCCAGCTAAATACCTAGTCAACACAACACATTAGCATCTAGAGACACTTTCAATCAGTTGCCTCAGCACCAGTGACTCCTCATTCTATCATTAGTCCACTAAAGCAATGATGACTCAATGTTATTGGAGACAGAGAGTAACGTGAACAAATGCATTTGCTACTGGCTTTGAGTGCTTTCTCTGCTTAATTGTTGAGCTTGACTACAGAGGACGATGCCTAAATACAGGCTGTCAGCGTACATGAGTACAAATTTAAGCAATTCCTTTTCTCTAGTTGCTTCTCTTTTCCCTAATAATCTGCACTGTGCAGCATTCCTACATTAACTCACTAGGTTTTTTGTGTGCAGCAGATGTGAAATCTCTTTTTCCAGTGAGAATTCAGTGCATCTACTCTGATACTTTTTGGTGATCTTTTCACCAGCTTTTGAGAAGACATGTTGCCCCACAAGTATTTTGCCTGGTTTAACTGAATACTGTTTCATTGGTGTTTATTTTAAGCTACTTTTTCACTATTTTTAAATCAGTTCAAATTAAAGGGATATAAATTTGTTCTGTTGAGCACAAAGGAATTACTATTCTTTTATTTTATTTATTTATTTGTTTATTTATTTTGAAGAATGTGGGAAACTGAACAGTTCTGGGGCACCACTGACTTCCAAAGTATTTTTTTCTTTTTCTACTAAGTCAATGGTGCCCCAAAGCAGCCTGGTTACAAACTTTCTTCAAAATATCGTCTTTTGTGTTCAACAGAACAAAGAAATTCATACAGGTTTGGAACAACTTGAGGGTGAGTAAATGATGGCAGAATTTTCATTTTTGGGTGAACTATCCCTTTAATTCTCGTTATTGTCAAAGGGGATTCTCGTAAAAATTCTATTTTTTATATATATATATATATTTTTTTTTTACTTAAATCAGTATAACATGCGACATATAGGCCTATAGATTATAATAATTAAAAAAGTATAAAAATCTAAACTTGCACTTTTTCTTTGAATCTCAATTTAAATCAAAGTTGATTGACAGTTACCTGACTGACAAACGTTGACGATTCTGCCCCGCCTAAACAGCAACTAAGGAACAAAAAACACGATTTAAAATAAACTCCATTACTAATTGAAAAGAGAACTTTCATTTAATCCCTATCGTTTCCTTAAATTAAACATTAATCTTACTCAAAGCGTTAAACAATAGCAGTGTTATTCAGGTTTAGAGCAAACATGTTGAATTGAGGCTTCCGTATGTCGTTTTCGAATTAAAAAATAGCCTATATCAAATAATATAGAATAACTATAACATTCATTTCGTTAATTTATGTTCGTTAAAAAACCCCGCTATGGAAAACAACAATGTGACGCAGTAAGTAAATACACTTGCCTCGAGATGGGCTGGATGGATTCCTGTGAGTGAAAGTGAAGGATGCGCAGCTCCGTATCCCTTCAAAACAACACAATGCGCGCTCTCGCTCCTCAGCTCTTGTTTTGATCTGATGTGAAGGATTCTCAGCCTCTGTCTGCGAGGGAAGCCAGATTATTCCACACAGCACATCTCAGTGCATCAGCGTATGTGCTCAAGCAGAAGAGACTGAGGACATTGACATGGCCAGTACGACGTTAATGTTCCAAGTGTGTTATGTAACGAGCAGCAAGAATTAACCCTTACGTAGCCGAGTGATATTTAACAAGTAGGTTTTATTGACGTGCACGGTTCATACTAAGCAGCCAACTGAAGACGGTAGGCTAACCAGTCACTTGCCTTAAGCTGTTATCAAAAGTGACTAGAAGTCCCCTTGTTTTAGGGTAGTGATGGTTAATGGATTGGTTTGACCTGCAACCTTTTATTTAGCAGCCTAGTTCTTTCACCTCACACCATGGCGTTTTTTTATTTATTCTTCATTGTCATAGACAGTTTTATAAACTATATAACGACTTTATAACCAAGAAGTAAATATAAATAAATATTTAAAATAGCAGTCTTATTCAGTATCAACATCAGAATGAAAACTACAAAACTTTAATAGGATACACCAGGTAAATGACTTGTTGGTTATGCAATACTTTGCCAACAATAGTTTTTTTTTTTAAAACATGCCAAACCAAAAGTAGCATAATTCTTTATTCATGTATTCTTAAAATGAACATCTGAAGTGTTTAAATCAAGTACATTCTCCATTATCCCTACAAATCCAGTTTACATTTTTTAGGGTCGTATGGGCTGTCCAAGCCTGCCTGCTGAAAAGTGCCCAAAACTCATCTTAGGTTGACCAGTCTGGGAAACCATCTAAGACGAGAGAACCAGCTTAAGCTGGTTTAATATGTTTATTTTCGGTAGGGTTCATACTTGAGTAGCACTGCTGACAGTAAAGACTTGAGTGCAGTGAGTGGAGGCGTCGGCTCTCCATGGTGCTGAAGTCAACTCACCAAACGAGCGTGAATTCAGAAGTCATTCTTCAGATAAGATTCTCCGTGTTAACTCAGGCCGATTGAGTAACATCCAGATTATAACAACACAAAAGACATTATTTTACTCAGTCATTTAGTTTAGAAACTTTGTACATTTCTTAACGTAACAAATTAATGTTACTCCAAGCAAACACGTGACCGATTGAATATATAACCTACTGCTGTTTGTCAAATGACGGTCGCGCAATAATAATATGGTTTTTCACTGCCCTCTGCTGGTAAGAGAGTAGAACGACAGGTGGCGTTTGACTGTTTAAATGATTAAAAGAAACCCCAAATACTAAAAGTGATGAAGTACTGATGCATTTGTTGTAGGCGCTGTCTATCCTAGTGTAAAAAATATCTTTGTGAGAAAGTAGTTTCTTTATACAAATCTGTACAAGGTTTCATATTTAGTCACTAATTGTGTTATAGGGAAAATAATGAAACTATGATAGGCTGTCATGCTGAACTGGACATGTGATTTATATGTCAAAAACGAATACAATTTATTAACTACAGTATTTACCTGTTCTCGTAATTGTTTATATTTTTGCTTGTAGAATATAATGACAGATTCTATTCTGTCAAAAATGGTGCATGCAATAGAGAAAATGACTAAAAATTAGCATTCCCTGAAAAATATTCTAGGAAGTAAATATGACAGCTGTATGTGTCTGCATATTTGTTAATAGCTCTGAAAATGTTATGATGTTTAAATAATATAATCGACCTATAGTATTAACTGAACACGATTTTTTGCTGGTTTCAGACTGGATCATTTGTCTATGCTGCATTTTTCAAAATGCAACGCTATTGCAATGGATAACCGCAAGGAGGCAGTGCAGCGCAAGGTAACGAGGCATTTGAAACCGGAGAATTAACCGAGTGTCTTGCAGCCGGTTACTCTGAGGATAGAAGTGAGACGACTAGTTACAATAGCCAAAATTCTTCAACATATACTGAGACAAGACTGTTTGGAAATATTGACCATAGATTTTAATAAAATTGTATTACGTTGAAGATTGAAACTTCCAACAGGTTATTTACCAGACCAATTATCGTGGACTTAGCCTACACTTTACAACAATATATTCTCACCTGGCCTGCAAATAAGTTCTCAGTTTCGACATTTCATAATAATAGTATTGATTTATTAAGCAACATTTTCGTTCTACGGCACTGGTTCAGTTCTTCGCGAGACGATGTGCCCTGCAGTGAGCTGCTTTTCGCACTATGATCACTAGCCAGTGCAATAGATCTATGAATATTTTTGTCGACCTGTTAACCTCTGTCAACATGTTAGCCTACTTGGAAGACCTGGCATCCTGTTGCCTGGTGCAGAGACAGAGAGTATATAGACTATGACTTATTTTCCTTTCAGGACAGACTCCTGAGACCTAGCAATAATAATAATATAAATAAAATATGAAATTATTTTATATATATATATATATATATATATATATATATATATATATATATATATATATATATATATATATATATATATATATATATATATATATATATAAAATAAGAAATGTTAGATGTACATTTAATAAATCATATTAAATTAAAATATTAAAATAATTTTATATTAAGTAGGCCTACATTTATTATATTTATTCTTCATAATATGATATTATTATCGCTATTAGCCTAAAATTATTATTAATAATAATAATGCTACTGCTACTGTTACAACTACTACTACTAATAATAATGTTTTTACATTTTTATAGCAAATATTAAAATGACTTAAAAAAAAAAAAAACAACTCTGGAGGTTTACAGAGAGTCTGGAGAAGTTCTCCAATAAATACAGGAGCTTCTGTGTAGTGGGCGTGACTCGTGAGTGAGTGTGTCTGCAGCCTCGCGCTCTTGAGCGTACAGCGCACTTCACTTGAGACACGCAACACGGATCTCGCGCTTTCCGCGCTCGTGAAACAAACATAAACCAAAAAACCCGGCTTCACTGGGAGACACGGCTCTGCTTCACTTCTGGGGGGGACAGTAACACCATGGATGCCTTGAGAGCAGTCGCCTTTTACACGCTCTTCATTTTCCTTTGGAGTTTACCTTGTTGCCAGTCAGCTGCGCTTCTATCGCAGAAAAGGAGCAAGGGTGCCAGGAGCGCGTATGATGGACAAAGGTCACCCAAATTTCTTAAAGAGATTTTCGCATCCTCCCCGGGCGCGAGTCGTCGGGATGATTTAAAGGACCCGGTTGTGCCCCACGATTACATGATCTCTATATACAGGACTTACTCCGCCGCTGAAAAACTGGGGCTCAATGCAAGTTTTTTCCGCTCTTCAAAGTCTGCAAATACCATAACGAGTTTTGTAGACAGGGGAAAAGGTTTGTTTTATTCTCTTATCCATGCATTATCTGAATTATGCACTCTAGCATTTTCAGTTTTTATTAATTAATCATTCTTCTTACTTGAAATCTTTATTCTTTAATCATTTTAAAATGATGTGCTTTAAACGCGTACTTGTGAAGCAATGACTTGTTAGTAAAAAACAAGGCAAAAACATTTTGCGCTAAAAAAACAAAACAAAAAACGTATAAATAGACCCGTTAAAGAGGAAAGTAATATCTTCCGTTGAAATTGGATGAATGATTTTCAGGGTTTGTCGTGCTAAGGGTTTGGTAATCACTCGTCCTGCTTGGGCCGCAATTTAATGGTCAGCACGACCTCATATTTTGGCTAGTATAAAGTTATATTGGATTTACATTGACCCTAAGGTAACATGCCAATAAAACACTAATTGGTGCGTTTTCTAAATGAAGGCAATAAATCATTCCCATAACATCCTCGCGTGCAAGCAGTCCGAGCGGTTCTCACAAACCTCATGAGGAAAAACTACAGTTACGCACATAACATATTATTAATTTGCTTTTTTTTTTTTTTTGTACTGAAAGTAAATATTTTTATTTCTACAATACAAATCATTATTTTTTTCTTTTAAAAGTTAAAACACTTTTAATCCAGTTTAGAATAGTTCCCAATTACATTTTTCGTATAAATTGTAGTTCAGTTGTATTTTCTTGCAACAAAGTGAATTGTGTGGAGAAAAACGAACACAGAAACATGCAATAAAAAGAGCAAGGCGGCGCAAACGTACTTTTCTTTTGCAGATAAACGCGTTCGCAGAAAGAAGAGAAGCGCACACTGATTTGATGAAAAAAGCTTCACTTTCCTCACTGATTTTGATTTGATGTGTCACTGGCTATGACCCTTCACTGGACCCTCTGAGGGTTGCTTTGCATCAAACCGCTGATTGGAGTATTTGAACTGGGTGATCTAATTGAGTGTCCATGTCATAACATATCAAAAATTGTCTATTCTCCCGTAATGAACTAGTTCAGCTAGTGGCACATCACCAAAAACTGAAGAGGACCTTACGTCTGCTCAAGTTTGAAGAATTGTTACTTTATGGACATTTTGCTGGCTTTATAGTCTCCAAATTGTGGATAGTTAAGTGCATTGCGGGGTTACAGATCAAAACGTTTTTAAAAGCACCTTAAAGTGCTGTAGCAATCGGTGTGTAACATTTACCGTCAGTGCTTAATGCAAAATCAAACCGTTCCAGTTGCCTGGCTGCACTACAGTGTCTTGGCTATATGCGCCATGCGCGTCATTCGCTGCTGAATGTCATCAAGAATCATTTCCACTCAAGCGCCGTTCAATTATGATAAGGCGGTAATCTTTTTGTGTAACAGGAAGGAATTTCCTCCAAAACAGATAAGACATTTCCCCAAATTTTAGATCGTTATGGTTGCAAGATCAGACAAGAACAAACGGAATGTATGAAAATTACTTTTGGCACTTGTAAGTAACTCATTAAAACGCAGATGGTGCCCCGGTAGCCACACCAAGAGAAGTCTCTTTCTCTCTCTCTCTCTCCCCCCCTCTCTCTCTCTCTCCTACTGATTCGAATTATTGGACAAGAATGTTCATTGATTAAAAGCGTGCGATTGTGTGGCTGTGATGATTTATGAATTTATGTTCGTGGCTAAACATGTTTCAGTTATCTATTTAGGTCGTCGCGTAAACTCGTCCAACTCTTGCTGCATGCAATTGCATTTTATATGCGCAGTAATCACTTTTGAACCGGTATGTTTGTTTTTGGCAGAAGGGAGGAAATATAAGAGGGGTGCATTTCAATGGGGTGGGAGGGAATTTAGTACTGTTAATTATTTGGTGACCTTGTATTCGATTTGTTTGAGGTCTTATAAAAACGCTAATGTGGACCATACTTGCATAGGAACGAAAACAAACAGTTAATTTGAATAATTTGACAAGTTCACGCATGGTCATAATATAGCCTTAATATCTTTAATTTTCGATTTATTTGTTGTAAATAAATAAGAAGTTTTTGAAGGTTTTGAATCGATTTTAACTGCAGTGCATTTTGGTATTTCTGAACATTAAAAAGCAATCGGCTCTCGAACAGCCAAATTAAAATTAGTCTGGTGTTATTCAAAATTATGCACGTATTTATCTGGCATTTTTTATATCTGTGCCCAAGGCGTGTTTAGAGCGATAATAGTCTAACAGTTCAACTAAATTTCTTACATACACAAGCCCACGTGAATTCAGATAAATGCTTCTCGTTTGGTCCGTCAGAGAGATAAAAGGCGGTGATAAAGTGCGACTAGGCCTCTGGATTCCTGAAGGGGAAAGAATGCATTAATTGTGCATTGTTCAACACGTACAGTATGTCGCTTTGTGTCTGGCGCACTCTTTCCCCCCCACTCTCTCTCTCTCGCTCTCTCCCTCACTATGGATACCAGATCTTATTTGTGTTATCACCTGTACATATTTATGACAAATTATTTTGCAAACTGTTTATCTATTAGACATGAATAATGACCACCACATAAAGAAAATATATATATATATATACCCACATGCTATGATGTATTAAAATGGGATATAGTTTCGAAATATGATTCACATAAGAATGTTAAGCTAAAAAACAAACAAAAAAAAAACTTTTTCTTCTTTTTGATTGATCTGACGAACCTGTAGCCTATATCAACCAAGATCTTTTTTGAATCTCCAAATGACCAAATGTAGCCAAAAATGTTTCTTCACCTGAAGAGCGGAGGGAAACCAAAAAGTTTTGCTCCACTGACCAAGCAAAATATTTTATGTCTGAAAATATTTGTCAAAAAAAATTGCTACTGCTACTGCTGTTTCATCATGTTAATTTTTTTCTACTTGATTTTCTCCTTGATAATTGATTTTGTGCAAGTTTGCCCCACACTGTAAAAAGAATAGTTACCTGGTTGCCTTAAAAATTTGAGTTCATTGAAATTAAACATTTGAGTAAATATAATGAAGGCAATTGGTTTAATCAACAGAAACTCAAAATATTATGTTATCTGAACCACATTAATTATCTAAGTTGATTTGACAAAAGAAAAAATGTCGTGATAACAAATCATCAAAATATTTTTTTTACAGTACACTTTCCAACTTAAAAAGCTAATAACGCTGAAAATAAGGCGTTTTAGAGTTAGCAGAGAAGTTATTTAACCATCCATCTTAATTTTATTTTTTAACCAAGCTGCATTCTAGTATAAATATATTAAAATGTTGTTTACAGTTACCAAACTTCAATTAAACATTTTAGAAAAACAAAAATGACGAAACTGCGTTTGCGTTATCATAATCTTCGTTTCTCCTTTAAAAAATTAGCTATCTGCTCTCTTATGCTTAATTTTGCATATACTTTTTCCTCTGTTCAACTTTGTTCAACAAAGTCTCAAATAAGGCCGAAAATAAGGTTTTAAGTTTTACCTGACCCCTTAATGAGAATGTGAGTCACTCTAAGTGATTCTGACTGCAATTATTTCTCTTTATCTTGCAGACGATCTCACGCTCTCTCCTTTGCGAAGACAAACGTATCTGTTTGATGTCTCAACCCTCTCAGACAAAGAGGAGCTGGTCGGTGCTGAATTAAGGATATTTCGCAAAGCGCCCGGGGATGTCCAACCGTCCCCATCAGGCGTCTACAACATTCATTTACTCTCATGTCGATCAGAGAGGCCACTGGCTTCCAGATCCCTTGATCTTCAGGATTCCCGAAAAGCAGAATGGGAGGTTCTGGACGTTTGGGGGATCTTTAAAAACAGGCACCAAGGGAATCAGCTTTGTCTCCAGCTCAAGGTTACGCATGGCAAATCTGACACTGAAATCGACCTAAAGCAACTGGGTTTCCACCGGCACGGCCGAACGCAACAAGAAAAGGCCATTTTGGTGGTCTACACGCGGTCTAGGAAGAGAGAAAACTTGTTTAATGAGATGAAAGAGAAGATCAAGTCTCGCGGAGACCATGAGGAGGAGGAAGAAGAGAGCGCGCTGCAGTTTAAAGCGCGGCGCAGGCGGAGAACTGCGCTCAATAATCGCCACGGGAAAAGGCATGGCAAAAAGTCCAAATCGAGATGCAGCAAAAAGGCACTGCATGTTAATTTCAAAGAGCTGGGATGGGACGACTGGATCATCGCTCCCCTGGATTACGAAGCCTACCACTGCGAGGGCGTGTGCGACTTCCCATTGAGGTCGCACCTGGAGCCGACCAACCACGCCATCATTCAGACGCTCATGAACTCCATGGACCCCAACAGCACGCCGCCGAGCTGTTGCGTCCCTACAAAACTCAGTCCCATCAGTATACTATACATAGACTCTGGCAACAACGTCGTGTACAAACAGTACGAGGACATGGTTGTCGAACAGTGTGGCTGTAGGTAGCGAATCACACACGAGGGTTTGGCACCAAGACATAAAATAAAACTTGAACGATGCGTAAAGACGCGCTTGAGCCGCCCAAACTGCGCATTCTCACCTATGCAAAAGGGATTCTTCATCAGAGACATTTTAAATGATCTACACCGGCCACTGCTCATGGTTGTGCCAAGAGCGCGTGTATAGTTTTTCTAGACTTGGAACAAAATCTTGTCATTTTTCCTTACACATGCTGGGTTTCTTTTTTGTAATTACGTGCCCAAAAACATAAATATTTCTATAACGATTCGTCTGTCGGACGAGGCAAGTAGAAGAAACGCCAGATTTAGTGCATAACCGTCTGGACAGGATTCACTGAGGATTGTGTTACACCATTATCTGTGTGGACTCAGAAGAATGCGGAGACGGGCACCTGTTCAAACTCATCTGTTAGTTAGGCTATATGGATAAGATACTGTATGGTATATGGATATGAATGAATGAGCAAAACTAAGTGCCCTGGAAACGCTTTTTTACGACCACCGGTTACGCATGGTCGACTCATATTCCGTTTTTGGGGGCAAAGGTGAATGTACCAAACACTAAACACGGCTTCATCCCTGCAGTGAGAAAGAGAGAGACTGGCTGATGCTTTTGGAGGAGCATCGGACAACTGTTTTTTTGAAGTGCCTGGACGTTTTACTGTAGGTAAAAATCAATAAATGTCATTTTGTACTTTCAGAGAAGTCAGAAAATGGAAATCATCAACGTTTGCATCTTTACAAAATGCACTTCCGCAAGTGTCCAAGTAGTCTGGAAGGAGCGTTTTTTCACGACCTATTGACTGACAAGGAAAAAACAAAACAAAAAGAGACTCGCAAGCGAGATTATATTTAAATGCACATTAGCTTTGAATGCACTGTTGTTCATTATTTGAGCTGTAAATATTTGTAAAGTAAAACCTAAAGTGCAACGTATGAAGAAATGCAAAACCACATTTCTTTGTTAATGTACATTTATAAATGCACTCAAATCGCTATAATTTCTATTCTATAATTATTTTATTATTTGTGATGTACAGAGTTTCATGATAATCGTGTATTTCTTACGCTGATAAAACAAAATTAATTTAAAATGTATTCATTATTGCTGAGGGTGGAAATACCATTATCGATGTCTACCTCATAATTGCATAGAATATACGTTCTGAGGTGCATTCAGCTAGAGTTTAAGGTTTTCCCAAATATATATATAAATATAAATACAGTATATCAATGGATAATACTATATCCACACTATTACTGTACTAATAAAAGGAATAAATGCACTTTGTGTGGTGCCAGTGACTCCCCAGATCCATTTAAATCTTTTGTCTTTAGAAACCATTTTGAATTATATATAGTTTTGAACTATATGTCAAGGTTTTCTTTCATTCTATGAGATCAAGTTTTTCCCTCTCTGTCTTTCTCTCTCTATATATATTTAGAGAAAGATATCTCCCCAGATATCTTAAAAGATTTGAAGTATGTGAACGAAATGTGATGCTACTGATCGGAAATTGTTCAATCTAATCTGTAAAGTTACACATGAATCAAATCTTCTTTTTATATGTGTGTAATATTCTTCTCGCAGTTCTTTAACAGAGAAAGTAATTTTATCGGGATAGGGTTAAATAATTGTCCCGAGAGACTGGAGATGATGACCTCATAAGCCACTACAGCAGCTGTTGAAAACCATGATTCAGATCCTGTAAACTTCATGTTGGCCTCTATATTTTGAATGATATGTCACTCATAGTTTTTAACAACAAATATGATGTCGATATTTTGCGGAAAAACTCTATCTATACCAAATTGTATAGTTTAAATTGAACAATTCACACAACTGACGTACGTTACTTTCTCATAGTTTGGGGCCTGAGCAGATGATTTTATTGTGTTTTGTTTCCCATTTAGTTTCATACCAAATGACTCATGCGGAGTTGGAACGTTAGTTTCAGTCCTGTGTGAAGTCTAACAGTTCTGTTCTTGTTTTCACTCAGCAGCTTCTTTTCATGTGTCCATCTTTGGTTTCCATTCTACTGACAGATCCTCTTCTGAGATAATCCAGCTCTTCACCTGATCTGTTTCTCATTTTTATTAGCTCTCAGACAGTTTTAAAACCCCATGAGAGTTCTGTGGCTCATTTTCACGGTGCATTATTAGCAGAGTTTTTATCCTCGCATACGCTTCTGCTCCAATAATCAGCTCCGCATAATGGTGCTAATATGTGGCAGAGTAATTCCTTGCACAGTGTTTAAATAGTGTTGAAACGTGGACCACAGAGATTTAAGGAAATACATCTCCAGCGTGGATCTGAGTATACGAGCAACAGGCTGTTTTTCAATGAATTAGCTATCCACAGGTCAAGTTTTTTTAACACTGTAATGTTTCCCAATCTTCAGATGAAAAGGTTGAAGGCAGGGATTGCTTCCATATAGGCATTGGCCTTGGCCTGGAAGCAATTAGGAAATTGCTTTGAAATGCTATATGTTGTCCAGACTCTGTTACAGTATCATGCCTCTCTACACATGTTTGTTCAAGGAGGGGGAAAAGATGCTAATGTGCCCTTTAGCTGTCTGTGCGAATGACACTTACAATGATAATGTCTTTCAGAATGAGGATTGAGACAGCATGTGCAGTGTCAGGTGGGATCTCTTCACCCATTACAGGTCCTTTTAGAATGGTCTAAACAGATGGATATACACACAGGAACTCATTCTGTGGGTCTACCATCTTCGTGGTAACACTTTACGTTGGGTTCAATTTGTTAGCATCAGTTAATTCATAAGGTACAATGAATTTTTTTAACAGTATTTATTAATCAGGGTTTAAATATATTGTACATATAAATTCAAAAGAACAAATTATTTGAAATAGATTTTTTTTGTAACAATGTAAAATTCTTTGCTGTCAGTTTTGATTAGATGCATCCGTGATGAACAAAAGTATTAACTTACTTAATAAATAAAAAAAATAAAAAAAAACATCGATATTGTATATACATCGATACATACATACACTACAGTTCAAAAGATTGAGGTCAGTATTTATTTATATATATATATATATATATATATATATATATATTAGTGCTCTCAAACAATAAATCGCGATTATTCGCATCCAAAATAAGTTTGTTTACATAATGTGTGTACTGTGTATATTTATTATGTATATATAAATACACACACATACATGTATATATTTAAGAAATATAAAATTAAAATCATATATATAAAATTTATATTATATAAGTATAAATATTTTAAATATAAATATATTTTTGTTAAATATATACATGGATGTGTGTATATTTATATATAAATATACACAGTACACACATATTACGTAAACAAACTTATTTTGGATGCTATGAATCATTTGACAGTACTATTTTATTTATAGGCTATATATATATATATATATATATATATATATATATATATATATATATATATACATATATATATATATATATCTTTTCTGGTTTGCACTAAAGGTTTACAGTGGCCAGCACTGATTAAAGATTGTGTAGAAAGACACAAATATGGCATATGCTGTGGATCAGAATAAAATAACGGGGATTGCTTTTTTTTTTTTTTTTAGATATGATAGGCTTCATGTCATCTTGACCATATTATGGATTTAGGTCCTTATTTGAGGTTTTCAAGGACTTTTGAGTATGAAACTGTTCAGAATCTGTTTTTACTTCTTATAGAACATCAGTGACCTTTTAAGGGATAGAAAAGGAGACTGATTGCAGATCCGAGACCGTTTCTTATTTGATTATGATTTATGAAATAATGGCCGGGTTCATAGAAAGAGTAGATGGAGATCGGAATGCAGGAGATACAGAGGGTGTTTAGCAAAATGGAATGCAGAGTTTACCATTCCGGGTTCCTCAGTGCATTCCTGGACTCGGTGCTGCATTAAGTAAATGGCTCTTCCTGGTCATTGGAGAGCTATCTTCTACTGTCGGGAATGCCTCTTGAGACATCACTGTTTATTTGAATGTTATGTCTAATGTGTGTGTATGTGTGTTTTTGTCTTTCATAAAATTGTACAGTGAAATGCCTGGCAGAGGGACAGATACCTTTCAGTGGAGATTTGGGGAATGTTCTTCATAAATAGCCTTGACACATCACATCTGTGCACGGCGCTATCAGACAGGATTTCGGCTGTAGAGGGCTCTGGTAATGCTTAATCTCAAAGATATACAGTCTTGATTCTTTCTTGATTCTGGGAAGCACTCGTAATCTTACAAATCAATTACAGATAATGGATTCATGAAGTAGACATTAAGAAAGCATAATTCAAAAGTGTGACATACATTTTAATAAAAAGTTAAAAGGAATATTCTGGGCCTAGTGCAAGTTAGAATTAATCTGCAGCACTTGTGGCATAATGTTGGTCACCACAAAAAAATGATTTATTTAAAGCAAAAATCTGGGTTACAGTGAGGTATACTTGGGTCAATGACGTGACAGGTCTTTTTTTTTTTTTTTGTCCAAAGGCCTTAATAATAATAAAAAACAAAGATATGACATCTAAAGTATGTAAGGTAGTACAACTAGATCTCTTTTATTGAATCCAAAATGTTTTAATTATATTTTGCTACATATAAAGGTATTTTAAAGATTTTGAAGTGTCAAAAGGTCATTCGGTTTAACCGTCCAAAAGCCATACAGCCATTTCATTTGTGATTAAAATATCTTAAAATGTAATAAATACATATTTTTTTTTATTCTGGCATGATTTTATAACATCATATATCAACATAGTGCAAAATGGTATTAAAATTATGTGTATTGATGTCATTCGGAGTAACCAATATAAAGGGACGATTTTGGATCAAGTCATGCAGTCAGTATCATGTGACAGGATGTGACATCATTCAGACACCTGCAAAGGACCACATGGTTGTGAAACAAAGTAACTAACTCTCTTTTAACTATTTGAAAAATTCATGTTTTCACTTGCTCATACGCATGTCCTGAAACATCAGTTCATTCGGTACAACCGCTATAAAACATGGAAAATGTTGTAATATTTTAAAAACTTATACTAAATATAAAATGTTTAATTGTCCTTTTGTTTCTTAGCTAGCAAGCTAACTAGCTAGCTAGCTAGATATCAGCCTGTTAGCATTGTTCGAAAATATCGTCATTTGGTATAACCAAAAGTGTTTCTTTGATAACAAATTTTGTCCATATTGTAAAAAATGATAAAAGCAGTGTTAATTGATTATAAAAACCACATAATCTCATTGTTAACACTTGATAAAACTTAAAAATTAATTATATCTCCATTATGTTTTTTACACTTTTAAAAACCTTATTTGTCAATGACCCACTTACAATTAAAGTAAATGGGGCAAGTTTTTTAACCATTAAAATACTGTTTTAATTGCATAACTACAAGATGTAAAACATCATGTGTGTCAACATGATTTTAGTAAAACTCGTATACTATTTCTGTGTATATTTATTTAGTTTTCACAACTTTGTTGCCAATACGCAAAGCCATAAATGCTAAAATGACTTAAACAGCTTTACAGCTCAAATAACTCACAATAATATGATAACAGAAGAATGAATACAAGTATTCTTTAAGTATTAGCTTCCCCCTTTTTCCCCTTTGCCATATCCCTTTAGAGGCCCCGTAATAATGATTTTTTTGTTATAATCAACATTATACCACAAATGCTGTCAGTTAAATGGAAACATGAAAAATTAAATGTGAATTCACATTCAATTTTCTCCCACTTTTAATGACATCTTGTTGTTAATGATTAAGATTGCAGGACACACATGTGTCAGGAGCCTGTTCATAAAACTGAATAGGAAGAGAGACAGATCAAAAGACAGTAAGGAGGAGTGTGCATTTGAGGAGACAGAAGGACAGCAGCGCACACAGATGGGAAGATGGAGGGTGGATGAGAGCGTGCTTGAAGGGTGGCAGATGCCTTGACTGACCCCCAGTGTAGCCCTGCATTCATCCGCTGGACAGACAGAGACAAAAGGCCGACCTAAACAGTACATACACTTGCCCATGCCTTGGAGTCAAAGGTCAGATTTTGTAGCACTGTTCTCTTTGTAAAAGGTCTTTATATCAACAGGGGTCATAGCAATTAGCGGCTGCACTGTAAAACCAATTTTTCACAGTTTGTACTGTAGTATGTTTTACAAGAAAATGTAGTTTTTCTACTTCAAAATTTCATGATTAATTCAATGTGTTTCTTGCTCTTTCTAATTGTTTGTGAAATTTTCTAGCAATTTCTGAGTGAAAATTGTTTCCACACCAAATTTTTCAGCTTGTTGATTTACAGAAAAACACATGACGGAGCAGGACAGATGAAGGAAAAAAAGAAGAAAAAAAAAGGTGAAGTTCCTCTAATGGGGCATCTGCTGAGTTTCCCCTCTCTCCACAATCACAGCCTGAGATGCTTTTGAGTAACACCTGGGTTTAGCTTACCTGCTAATCACATTATAACACAAGCTAGGGGCCATTTTGGAAACCGAGTCATGCTTTTATCTCATTAACAGCAGCAAAACATTTCAAATCTAATAGTAGCTTGTGGAGAATGTTCAGGATTGATTGTTCTAGTTTAAAGGGATAGGTCACCTAAAATGAAAATTCTGTCATCATTTACTCAACCTCAAGTTGTTGAGGGTGAGTAAGATATTACTCACCCTCACACAAAATAAGATATTTTGAAGAATGTTGGTATTGGACACAATTGATTTCCATAGTATTTTTTTAGTCAATGGATCCCATCAGCTGTTGGGTTATCCAAATATCTTCTTTTGTGTTCAGCAGAAGAAATAAATTCATACAGGTTTGGAACAACTTGAGGGTGAGTAAATGATGACAGAATTTTCATTTTTGGTGAACTATCTATCCCTTTAAGAAAGGGAGAATACGCAAATATTTGCAGAGTGTCTGCAATGATGAACGTTTCACACACTTGTTTGACAAGATACTTTATTTTTCTGGAAACTCTTTAGGCGTTGTCACACTTGTGGCTCAATTGAGTGTTTAGAGACAATGGTCTGGTATTGGTTAGTGTCGTTAAGTGTGTGTGCGTCTTGTCTCGGGGTTTGGATAGAGTGTGTACTAAGAGAAGGGTAAATTTGCACAGCCGATCAGACAATAGCGGTGTTTAGTGGCAGGGCAGGGACGCGACCTTTTTGCCACCCTCCATCTGGTTGCGCTGCTGGCCGTGTGCCTTGACTGCTACTCTTAAAACTTGACTTAAAGTTCGGGTGAGCCGGAGACCTGCTTGATTTCATAAAAACAAGCTTGCGCTGAGGGGAACAATGGAGCGTTTGGAGTTGTACTGTAAAGTGATCCACTGAGGAAAAACAAACACGGGGTATGAGCAGCGAGCTAGCAGGAACAGACCCTCCACGAACGGGGCGGGCCGGGGGATTGAACTCAGGTACTTGATTGGTAAGTCGGCCTGATGGACACCTCCGGGCTCTGTAGATGGTGCCTGGGGTGTCTCAAAAGGTCACAGCCCCTGCTGGCTCGCACCATCCATTAGTCATGAGGCTTTGCAGCTTACCTGTCTAGCGTTTCAGCTCGGCACAATACAGTTAACCTCAATTGCGCTTGATTAGGAGGTGTGGAGAACGGCCGGCTAGGAGTGCATAGCCTTCCTAAAAAAAGATCAGACATCAATTATGCACCTTCAGGATGGAGTTCGGGTGACATCGACTTTTCGTTGGGTTTTGGTAAGTTTTCGGGACATCAGGCTGCACATTCTGTGAGCCTTACTAAAGAAAAGGGGTTCAGCATTGTCTTGAAACCAACCGCCCCCCACTCGGTAATTACCCCATTACGTGTTAGTGGCGGATGGAACTGTTACAGATGTTTTATGGCGGGGAGCCCTTTTCATTTTGTCTCCCTGATGAGGGACAGATTTATGGTGTAACTCGACGATGCCATTCAAGAGTGAGATTCCAAAAGCACACACACAAACAACAAACAGATGAGTTGTTCCGGATGTGTTTCGTTTTTGTAGGCTCCCGTCTGGGAGACAGTCAGCCGGCGTGCATTCATGATGTGGTCTGACACTCTCGGCAGCGAGTGTACCACATGCAGTTAATTTTGACTTGGAGAGCGAACCGGGAAAACAGTTCTTTATCAGAAATCTCTATGTGTGTAGATTCATGAGAACTAAAAGAGATTTTCTCAACGGTCATGGCCCGCAAGGAGATGGGAGGAGGAGGTGGTTATCGATTGAAGAAGTTTCTTCTCTTGCCTTTAGACTTATTTGAAGTTTAACAGCCGACGCAAAAACCACATTTGAGACTGATAAGTTTTCAAACAGTATGCTGTTGTTGTCTTCAAAAGCAGTGGATGATTCTCTGGCTCCTTGTGGCTGTCTCCATTACTGTGTTCATCTTTATATAAAAATGTTTGATGACGTAGTTGCTGAAAGACTCAAAAGCTTGGAATGATGATATGCGATTTAATATTTCGTCTCACTGTAAGAGTGCATACCAGACTTTATAACTTGTGCTCAACATAAAATTTAGTTGACACTGTTATCAAATTATAAAAACAAAACATCTACCATGGTGAATTCCTGGTCATTTACCTCAAAAGTTCATGAATATGATGTGTTTAGGATAAAGAATTTTTTTTCCATTACCATAATTTTCTCAGTGATTCTTGTTATTCTTATTACTACATTTTTACACTTTATTTTAAGTTGTCCTTACAGTGTAATTATAGTCACGGTCACACAGCAGCAGAATACTGTCAGTCTTGTATACGAGTCCTTCATAAGGTTATGTTCACACACAGTATGGTTATTTACGGAAGTGACAACCGCATTCTATAACCGAGCTCACATTCTCGGAAAACACGCGCTGTGTGAACGGAACCGCACTGGACAACTAACGTTAGTTGTCTGTCACATCATGCAGTGCGAGAGAGCCGCTATGCTAAGGGGTTTTGTGTGTGTGGTTTCACTTGCGATAACTTACAGCGACGGAGATACGAGCTGTGTGTCATCTGTTAGATTCAGTCACTGTTCTCCACCGGAGCGGCTCCCGTCAGTTTTGTGGTCTGTGCGCGACTCAAACGCCGCGTCATGCGCGTGAAACGGCAAAGGACGTGAGACGCCAGTGCAACGGTTAAATGCGTCCGGCTGGCGCGTGTTTTTATCGAAGCGTCTGTCGGTCAATGAAGATTTGATGGATGAATTCGTGCCTCAATTGGATTCTTGTCGTGTCAAAAACTGATAAGACTTTTCAGTTTTATGGACGTCGCCATCTTTGATATTACTTTGGTCACTGTCGCTATGGTTACTGGTAAGAGAATATGGGCTTGACTCTTGTTGCACATTCGTTCATACAGACTAGGGACTATTCGAGACGCTACTCCAAGTTGCTGCGTGAACGGGACATTTCGAGACTAACACCTGTAAGCAGTTGTGGTTGTCAATCCTAAAAATTGACAGTGTGAACGTTTAATTACTGAGTAATGTTAACTAACACCATGTACTTACTATAGAGTTAGGATTAGAGTTTGGTTTAGGGTTAGTTGCATGTAATTATGGATAATTTACTGTTATTATATGTACCTTGTATAACAAAGACACTGTAAAATAAAGTGTTATTAAAGTATTTTTTTTTTCAAATACTTGTTAAATTTTTTATTGAAATGTATTGTTTTATTATTTAAAAAGGCAGCACAACAAATACTACCAAGATGGTATAAATGTTTTTGAAAAATTATACTATAAATCCTTATTATGATTCTATATATATATAGATTATTTTATATACTTTGTATTTATTTATATAGTAAGCATTTATAAGTGTTTTGCATTACAGAAATGAAGTATTATTATTATTTTCATAATGGGAAAAAATGCTTATAATTGTAATGAATTTGTCACAAAGCAAAAAACTGTCATAAAAAACCTCTTTTTAAATGAATAATATCTTATCTCTAATTTCTTAAATTAATAATTTCTTCCTTATTCTAATTTTAGGTTAAAAAAAGACCTGCACATGTTCTTCACAGGTTTCGTGAGATTCACCCACCACCAACCTGGTTTATATTGTCAGGTAAGTTAATATTACAATCTTGTAATACATAATATTAATATTGTGCAATTAGTATTAAACTTAATACTAACTTTGCAAATCTTATAAAGAGGTAAGCTTATAAACTTAAAGCAAACAGTGAGGGTTTTTTTGGAGCAGTTTCTCTGTGTGACTGATGAGGCATTTCTCTTCTAGCTAAGGGTTGAGAGTTGTCAGGTACAAGTCTTTTAACCAACAAGGTCAGAGGAGGAACAGTTGACATTAATCATTTACCAGCGTGACACAATGGGGACCTGAGAGACTAGATAGCCCGGTGCAACCAGGCCTCTGTGAGCCAAACACGCGCTCATCAAGCCCTAGATAAAACTGACAACACCGCAGCTTAGTGCAAATCAATCAAAACGGATGCTGATTGGATCACACATTCTCAAAATCATTTGCGATTAATATAAAAGAATTCTTAATAGAATTGATAATTAAATTCATTACTTAGGACGACCGGCATGGCTTTTTTGTTGTATTTTTCAGAAATTGCTGCATCTGAAATTCAGAATGGGACTGAATAGGATTCAGGATTCAAAATGGCCAATTTTCCCATTAAACCTAGTGTGTCACAATCCCCTTCCTGTCTAAGCAGATGTAACTTCATCTTCCTCTTGCTTTTGTCTTTTTTTCTGTCTCCCATCACCTAAGAATGAGAGCGAGCGAGAGAGTGTCTCTCCAGCCTGATATTTCTGTTTGCAGAAGTCTGACCTTTTTCTGAACTGTTAAGTGAAAGGCACTTTCAGCTGTGGAATCAGATGGCAGTAACCATATGCTGCTCAACTGATACAAAGGTGGGAAGGGAGGGAGGTTAGAGAGTCGGCATGCTGTGGTGAAAAGGAAAGTGTCGTGCCACTTCTCTTTGTGGCGGTAAAGGGTATGTTGGTGCTTGTGTGTGTGTATGTGTTATAGTGTTTGACTGGACGTGCTGAGAAACACACAGACGGTATGCTTTGCCGTCGAGATGGTGCTTTTACATGGATGAGTGCCATGAGCAAACAGAATTCTTTCCTTTGTGGACCACTTTGTATGAGAGTGTGTTTGCATGGGTCTGAGTGTTCAATAGTGCATGTAAGTGGGTGGGTCTGCATTTGCCTGCAGATGAGGGACTCTGAATCTCCTGGTTGGGGTGTAATAAACTCCTCTTGACCCTTGGGTTCAGTGAAGTTGGGAGTCAAACTCTCCCTCTTCTTGGTCCTGCTCCTCCCTGGGCCGCTGATCGTCCCATTTGATTTGCTCAGAGGATGACAGAGATGGAGAACTGGGCCAGCTGTGAGTGGTCAAATGCCACTAATAGACTGTTTCTCAACTGGCTATGATTCACCATCTAGATTTTACAACACATCAGCAAAAAATGTGAATGGTACAAGGTATGAATGAGAATACATGGAGGACAGGAATTCATTTTATCCATTGGTAATTGATTGGATCATAGTAAAAGGTGTTACATACCAGAATACAGTCAGGCCGAATGCAAGTTTGCTAAAAACAATGCCTAAAGAGCTGTTTGGTTATTATCATTAAAAATATCCAAAAGTCCAAGTGAGTGACCGTAAAAAAAAAAAAAAAAGAAAGAGTGAGTTTATTTTGATAATTTATGACAAACTTTTTTTCTTTGGAATAACATGCTCAAACAAGTCATTCATGAAGACCATGAAAGTGCATTAAGAGCATAAAAAGGACAATTTAGACTTTAAAAGCATTGAAATGTATAAATACAGTGAAAGAGAGATTTGAACCCAAATCAACAATGTCTGACATCAACAATAAAAGATAAGTCAAGCGTTCCCACTACCCTTAAAGTTTATGTTCATATTAGTTCACAGTGCATTAACTACGTTAACAAATACAACTTTTGATCTTAAAAATGTTTTATTTTATTAGTATTACTGTTTTTGGTGTATGTTTGATTAAACCTTGATGAGTAATAGACTTATTTCCAATACATTAAAAAAAACTTTTGAATGGTGGTGTTTTCTGGCACTACTGCTTTCATTTGAAATCATATTATCATACTTATAACTGCTTTATGCTTTCAATTACACCTAAATTAATAATTGTGAACGTGACCCTCAGTGTGTGCCCTCTTCCAACCCCTTCATAAAAAATCTCTTCAAGATCCCATACATACACACACACACACACTATCATAATCGCCAATGTGGGGAGGGGAAGAGGGGGATGAGAGGAAGAGGAAGGATGTTAGTTACAGGAGCAACATTAATTCATTCCTCCAGCTCTTCTTTGAAGAGCACAGGCAGCTATGACAGGCTAAACGCTTCCAGAGATGTCACATTTCCAGCCAATCTTAAAGAGCTTGAGCCTGCACTCTTCCTTTCATGTTTGATTCTGTTTTCAAGATTCTATGATAAACAGACGAGGACGGACTGGGGGCAGGAGAGAGAGAGAGACGGAAAGACAGAGGGCGACAGGGAGGAGGGCAAGTCTATGCTGTCAGGGGAACCAGATGCCTTTGCAAATTGGCTCTTTGTCTGTTTCATAAGGGTTTGGAAACGCAAGTCCAAATTAAGACCTGGAATTTGCCTTTAGCCTTCTAGGATTGCAAGGATAGTGCACTGACTCCAATTAATTTACGTTTTCAGGCCACCAGATCATGACTTCAAATGGTTAGATGGTTAGGTTAAACTATTCTTCACATGCTGCCAGCACTACAGGCAACTGAAATCTATTCTGGTCACAAAGATGAATGAGTTGTTTCTGGTTTTAGAAGAGACATCAAGTGGCAAACCAACGCTCTACTGAACTTGTTTGTTGTACAAAATAATAATAAAAATGTTCTTGAAGTCCATGTGGATTGCAGTTTCTATACAATTTTACTTTAATTTGATGTATTTCCTGAGTGAAACTGGATATTTAAACAATGAAATAATGTAGGCCGGGCTTCATTTGATTGGATGGTTAAAAGTGGGCATTACTTATCAGAATTGAGCCAGACCAAATCCTAAGTTTGACACTAACAAACAATTCTGGTGGTATTATGGTAAAGTGATGGTATTAGATGGTAATACCATGGTATTCTTGGAAGTACTGTGTGAATATCATGTAGAATGAATTGTTCCATGATATATTTCAATGTGCCATAGTATTACTGTGGTATTTATCATTGGGATTCTTGGAAGTACAAAATAAAGATATAATAATAATAATAATAATTAATAATAATAATAATTTTGATAAGACTTTAGTGTAGGGAACACATTCACATATACATATATATGTATATGTGTGTGTGTGTGTGTGTTTAAGAGAGGAGTTTTGAGGAGCTAAATTTAAGGTAATTGTATATGTGTCTGAGCAGTTAAAGGACTTAGATCAACGGGAAATGTTCCGCGTGGCATTGTGCTCGAGTTTAAGAGTAAATGTAAGCCAGAGAAAATGAGTTTAACCACATCCTTTTGACATCTCAAACCTAACCCCCTCCTCTCTTGCTCCCTCTTTCTGAGGTCTGTGGAGTATTCTGTGTCCTAACACAATGTTAGGGGGCAATAAAAGCCTTTGGGGAAACAGAGCTAAACTCCGGAAAAGAGGCAGTAAAGGGAATGTTAACCCAGGCAAAGAGAGAGAGAGAGAGAGGGGTAAAAAAATGAGCACCCATAAAAATAAAATCATAAAAATACCAGAACAGTAGTGAAACATCTTTTCATTATTCTTAATAAAAGCCCTAAACAAGCCCTCAATAATGGGTAAGGTTTCATAACAAGGGACTGGTTAAATGTCTTGGAATCTTGTTAAAAGATATTGGTTAGAGCCGTTACATGGTCGGTTACAACGATGGGTCACTCGATAAATCTACCTTGTGCTTCCTTCAACAGGGTGGATGGATGGATGCTCTGGAAAGCACGTGGAAGGTAAAGGTCTTCATGGGATCTCCTGATAGACAATCTGAGAGAGAGAAACCCCAGCTTGGGGGCAGTGAGGTAGGTCTGGATGCTGGCAGAGGTGATTGAGTTCCCACAAGCTGGTGGTGCAGCCCATCCCAGGGTTTTGGCAAAGACCGGGGGGCTCCTAGTGGGTTTGGTATGAGGAGGGGGCATTCCAGAGTTCCAGCCAGGCTGATCGGTGATTGCTACTCCTCCTCTCCGCTCTGAGGCAATGCACTGGCCCCGAGCAGCAGGATGCCCCCTGACTGGCATGTCTCATTAACTGGAGTGAGTGGTGAGAAAACGAGAGAACGACCCAAGGAAGCCACTTTCCATGCTGAACACTCCTACTACTATGGCTGCATAGTACGTTTCTTCGGGTATAGTCAAAGGTGTAATCAAACTAGATTCAAATATACAAACAAATGCTCACTTAAAGGTCAAGAAAGGACATGTAAAGAGAGATGAGCATATTTGACTGAATGAGTAATGTGCAGTCTGAGAGGAAAGTGAGATTGAAAGCAGCTCGCTGGCTCCATCAACAGGTCGCTGATCTGAATGACGTGCCCTTGGGCCAATTGCATTGCTTAGTGCAACAGCCATTAGCCAGTTTAGATGTGAAACACCACTGACCTCTGGAAGCTGGGACGCATCTTAAGAACATATGGCAGGGTGTTCAATGTCTTTTTGGGGACTTAATTTAATGATTGTGGAGCTTTTTGATTTCATATTTATTTTATTTATTTTGGTGTGTTTGTTTGCTTTTCCAGAAGTCTTTTTTTTTTTTTTTTTTAAGTTTCTATTTTTTTTTAATTAAAAAAAAGTTTTTTATTTTTTTATTTTATTTTATGTTAATATTCATTTCTACAGTGACAATTCATGCATTTTAACCATGTTACATAAAAGCTAAATTTCAGCTCTAGTCCTTAGGTTGCAGCATAGACCATGAAATTATAGACTTACAAAAGGTATGATTTATTAAAATACTAATGTACACATTGTTAAATAAAATGTCTAAACATTTTAGACATTTAGTGCAAAACACTAAGTACATTTCCCTTCCCAGAAGATTTTTTATTGTTTAAAGTGTTTTTTTTCATTTTTATTTTAATCGTTTTTGGGTTTTTTTACAGGGAAAGATGTATTACATAAAAGCTGAATTTCAGCTATAGTCCTTTAGATGTTTTATAAAAATCCTAATCTATACATTAAATAAAATGTCTTAAAAATAGCAAAAATTATACGTAGTACACAAGTGCGTTTGCCTTCCCAGAATATATTTTATTGCTAAAAACCCTGCTTTTCATTGCTCTTGAGACTTAATGTGGTTCTTAGTTTATTCATTTTTTTATTGCACTCATGATCACCATAATTTTGGTTTTAAATTTTGTAAATCTGTGTTTTTCAGCAAACTCCCAGGTTTAAATCCCTTTTTTATTAAGTCCATTGTATATCCAAAGAGACATCGGCAGAGCAGAGAGTTCACTTTTAAAACACTGAATAATAACAATCCTGAAACAGACAAACAAAAGCTTTCCAGCACATAGAACTGTGTCAATAAAAGCTTGGATTTACAGACATGTCAATTTTATGAGTTGGCAGTCGCAGGACCAACACTCTTCTCTTACTGTGCACTGAGCCACATAAAATGGCTCGAGTGTTTATTTAGCCTGTGGCAAAGCTCTGCTCTTGGTTACAACAGTGCCTGCGTGACAAGATGTTTCCGGATGAGGTTATGTGTATGATAAAGTTGTAGTTTCACATCACATAAAAAGGAAAAATTACAAATGAGATCTTCTCAAATCTCAATTGTTTCTCCTCGACTAAAGTGTGTTGGACAGATGGACAGTTTCTTGCTTCTCATATTTTCTCCCCTGTAAGTTCAAATGGATTTTCAGAAGAGACCTGTACAAAGATACTGAAATTTGCGATCAGAAGTCAGACATTTCTGTATGAACTAAAACATTTGTCATTAAATAGTTCCAAGACCCAATTTCTTTGAGCTAACTCTGCTGAAAATATATGCTTTAAACCAGCCTGAGATGGTTGGCTGGTCTTAGCTGCGTTAAACTGGCTTAAGTGGCCAAAATCCCTCTAAAATCAGTCAAGAGAGCAGCAGCAAATTAGTTTAGGCTGGTTTAAAGGGATAGTTCACCCAAAAATGAAAATTCTGTCATTAATTACTCACCCTCATGTTGTTCCAAACCTGTAAGACTTTCGTTCATTTTCGAAGCACAAATGAAGATATTTTAAATGAAATCTGAGAGTTTTTTTGTCCCTCCATTGACAGCCTATGCAACTACCACTTTCAAGCCCCTGAAAGATAGTAAAGACATCATAAAAGTAAATGTTCACAAGAGCACCACGATGCATATGTGTTGTGTTGATGAGAGAGCAGACGTTGTTGCGTGAACACGCGTTGGAGATTAATATTTTGTAAATAAAGTGGTAAATTATGTCATAAAATGGAGGTTAAACCACTGGAGTCAGTTTAATGATGTCTTTACTACCTTTCTGGGGTTTGAAAGTGGTAGTTGCGTAGGTTGTCAGTGGAGGGACAGAAAGCTCTCAGATTTCATTAAAAAGATCTTCATTTGTGTTCCGAAGATAAACGAAAGTCTTACAGGTTTGGAACGACATGAGGGTGAGTAATTCATGACATGAACAATGAACAAACCCTTTAAGATGTTTTTTTTTGTCTCTCTCTCGCCCTTTAGGAGAGATGATTTCCACATTCAAATAGAACATCTATACTTTATATCTTGACTGTATATTAACATTTAATTGAATTTGTTTATATTTTCCCTAAGGAATTACAGTAAAAAACATTTACAGTTGATCTCAAAATGTTGCTAAGAACCACAGTTAGGTCTCATGAGAAATGAAATAGCAGTGTTTTTAGCAATATAATTTTCCTCTGGGAAAGCAAACTTGAAACTTCTGAAGCACTTGATGCTTAAACTGGTGATATGTTTTTTCTCTTACTAGGGAAAAAAAGAGAAGTTGCCAGTATATAAAAGCATTACGCACAGCATTGCTGTAAACAGCGTTTTCAACAGAAACAGCTCTGGCTATATACATGGAACAGGATGGTGGCAATCTGCTTTTAGTGATGTCATGTTGCCGGGGATGGGGTCTCCCACCCCTGCTCAGTGGGGAGATTTTACAAGGGACACTATGATCTCACATACTACCCTAGGATCAGTGGTCGGCCTGTGGGGGAGTTCTGCAGTGCGGTGTGTGTTTCTCTGCCAAGCACAAGTCTAAGTAAATAAACAGTGGAACATTAAAAGCTTGGCCCATTCACCTCTGCACCGCTGCATTAGATTGTGCAAACATACATTCATCCACAGTTAGCGCTGACACTGTGCTCTGGAGTTTGGCGATGATCTTTTCCTGCAGTCTTGACAAACCACTCTTTGCTCTTTTGATCTAAAAAAAAAAAAAAAAGACTAAAAATGAAAATTCTGTTATCATTTACTCGCCCTCATGTCATTCTAAACTTATATGACTTTCTTTCCTCTGCATTTTAATAATCTAAAGAATCTTTTTTCCACTATGAAGAACCTTTAGTGCAGTGGTAAGTTTCCATGGATGTTAAAGGTTCTTCATGGAACCATCAATGCCAATAAAGAACCTTTATTTTTAAGAGTGAATATAAAGAATAGGCACCATAAAAGTATCTTAAAAATGACCTATGCAGTGTACACTATATTCTGAGTCTTCATAACCATGAGCTTTTTGGTGAATGAAGCTTTTCAGTCTATTGTTTGATTCTGGTCTAAACAATTAATGAATTAATAAAAGAACTGAATCCGTTCTTTTAGTGCTATAGCGATCCGTTCAACTAAATACAAAATGACTTTAGGAGACTTGAAATGCGGTGCACAAGTAGTATGGACTACTGTACTTAAGTATATTTTTCAAGTATCTGTACTTAATCTAGTATTTTTATTTTGGGAAACTTTTACTTCACTACATTCCAAAGCATAACATCATACGTTTTACTCCACATCATTTCGTAAAAACATATCATTCCTTGCTCTTTCATACTGAAGAAATCGCCACCCAAACCGAGATGCAATAGCAATGTCTGATTCGTGAACGAGCCGATTCTTTCCAATGAACCCTTTAAATTGCTTCACAAATTGCACTGAACAATTCATTCATGAATCGCACTGATTCAATTGATCCAATAACTCACTGATTCAACGATCCAGTCAAAATGTCTTCAGAATATGAATGGTGTGAAAAGTTACTGCCAAATTTGTAAATGAAAGTCAGATTTAGGTCATGACTGTCAGTTATTTGTGAAATCTGCTGTAAAATACGTATAATAATAAGTACAATGTATAATAAGTTTTGGCAATAAAATAAAAAGTTTGCTTATTTGCAGATCAGTACATACTAAATGTCTGCACTAATCTTTCTTATTAGTGCTGACTAATAACTAGTGCTGGCTAGAATAAATAATAAACATGGTTCATCAATCATACTTTTTACTTTCATTACTTAAGTACATTAAATATCATTTACTTTTGTACTTTTACTCAAGTAATAATGAAAATGAGTACTTATATTTTTACTGGAGTAATATTTTATTAGGGTATGTGTGCTTTTACTAGTTTTGTGTACTTCTTCCACCACTGGTAAGCTTGGACCCCATGTGAAAAACTGACCCCATTTGAAAAAGAAAAAAAAACATCACTACATTAATAAAAATCCTTTTGGTTTATCCTTTTTTATTATATAAAAAAATAATAAATATAATTTTGTGTTCCACAGATGAAAGAAAGTCATTCAGGTTCTACATGACGGTGAGTAAATCATAACAGTTAAAATTTTTAGTAAATCAAGTTATTTATCTTCACTTGTGTACGTCTGAGAGAAAAAGTGAGAGAGTTAAGTGCACTCACCACATTTGGTCTGTATTTATCCGTGAGCTGTTCGTTTCCCTTAATCACCTTGGCAACATTACCATGGTTTAGAAAACCAAACAATCCCGTTTCCAGGTAGATCCACCAGCATTAGTGGATGGAAAGCTCTCGGCTCTCTAAAGAGCTTGTGAATTAGAAACCATACCTTTGTGTGCAGTGACCACATCATTAAAAGTAGATGCCGAACATGCCCTTACATATTTGTGAGGGTGCAAGCATGTGTTCATCTGTTTGTGTGTGTGTGTGTGTGTGTGTGTGTGTGTGTGTGCATATGACCTGCATTACCCCCCCTCCCCCCCACACCTCCCCAAACCCTGGTTACAGTCTTTCGTGTTTTTGACTCATGATTTGCGCCCCGAGGCAGACAGCAGGGGTTCCATTCTTAGCTTCCTGTAAAAAATACCTCCCTACTCCACGTCCTAATTAATCTGAAGGGCATGCCCAAGATCCCTATAAAATCATACAAGACTATACCAATTTCCTGGTAGTTGTGCCCTACATGTGCTTCTTGTTCATGAGTATAAGTTTCTTTTCCCGTGACTCTACAAAGATTTATGCCTTCTTGTGTTTAATCATTTATGTATGTTTGTATTTATTTATTTAAAGTTTTCCCTTTGTGAGATTAAGGTGTTATATTGCATGATAGTGAAAAATTCTAGATAACAAGCATATGGATTATCCTAGTTTCTTAAAAACATCAAAAACATGTGGCTCTTGCTGTTTTAGCATATGATATGATTAACCCAGGTTGTGTGTCTGTTTTAGAGTATGTGTGTCTGAGAAAATGAGGGATTGTATGTTGTGTGTGTGTATGTGTGTGTGTGTGTGTGTTTGAGAGTGAGCATATATGCATATTGAGTTACACAAGGCCTAAAACAGTCACGGTCTGACATGTAAAGAAACATACATTGATTTCTGCAAGCGCTCCACCTCCAGACAAAACGACAAAGCCAGTGAAAGAAATGTCTGCGTGAAACACAGCAGAGCCTCGGTGCACATGCTAGAGCTGTGTGTCATGATTACAAAAGAACAGCATACACTCCCAAACCAATGGATGAAAAAATTAATACAAGTATTGCTCAAGTAATCACAAAGCACCGATTCTAAAATAAACCAGATTTTATTCTCAATCATATATAAATGGCCATTCTATAGCTTGATAAGGGTTAGTAATTTTTGTATGAATTTAAATATTCAGAAAATTAATTTGTTTAAGAATTAGTCATTAGGCTAAATTAATAGAATAAAGAATTAGGCTAAATTAATAGAATAAGATATATACAATAACGTTCAAAAGTTTGGGGACAGGAAGATTTCAACGTTTTTTTTTTTTTTAAGTAAGTCTATTAAGCTCATTAAGGCTGCATTTATTTAATCAAAAATGGTAATATTATGAAATATTATTACAGTTTTAAATTACTGTTTTCTATTGTAATGTTTTAAAATGTAAATTATTCTTGCAAAGCTGATGATCCTTCAGAAATCATTCTAATATGCTGATTTGATGCTCAAGAAACATTTCTTATTATTATCAATGTTGAAAACAACTGTGCTGCATAATATATTTTTGGAAACAGTGATACATTTTTTTTTCAGGATTCTTTTAATTCTAAAGAACAGCATTTATTTTAAATAGATTTTTTGTAACAATGTAAATATTCTGTCACTTTTGATTGAATGCATCCTTGATGACTATAAGTATTAATTTCTTTTTTCTTTTTCTTTTTTTTTTTTAATCTTACTGACCACAAAATTTTGAATGGTAGTGTGTGTCAAATATTAATTTTGTCAAATATTAGTTTCTTACTATGCAAAATTGTGATAACAGGATTTATTATTTGGTCTCTTTACATACAAAGAAAAAAAAAGTTAAAAAAGAGGACACTTTAATTTGACCACATCTTGAAAGGATGCTGATGTTGAATTTTTACTTCATAACAGGAAATGTATGTTATTAACAGGGTAATGGGGTTGCCACATAATCTGGGGAAACAATTTTAAGTATTTTTAATAACACATTGATACAACTTAAATGTAGAACTTTATGTCGAGAGAACCCAGACTGGTAACACTTTATTTTGATTGTCCCATGTAGACATTCTGTTGACTATAAGTAACATTGCACCTTCATGCAAAGTAACTCTCATTAGAGTATTTGTAGTCTGTCTGCTTAATATCTGCTAACACTTTATTTTGTTGCTCCCTCAACAGATATTCTACTGACTATAAGTACCTTTGCAAGTACATTTCAAATTATTACTAACCCTAACCCTACCAATCTACTAATACTCTACCAATACTCTAATTAGAGTTGACATGTAGGTGCAACATTACTTATAGAAGATTACAATGAAGATTGGAAAAGCATTCTTGGTACTGTTTTGTAGAATGCCTCAAAAATGTTGTGTCAGGTAAAAAAGTACACATCAGTAACTTTTGGTGGTTAAAAGGGTCCAGTTAGACAGAAATAGCTGCTTTAAAGCTGTACATTTTCACTTGTACAGTGCCGCCTGCTTCTGGTAAACATGTTGAAAGGTGGCAGAATTTCAGCTGGTTTAGTTTTTAAGTGTTTGGCTATGCTTTATAAGTGATTGAATAAAGGTGCAATGGCAAGATATGAAGGTGGCCTAAGTGCTGCTAAAACAAGAAACACTTCCCTTCCTCTACCCTACAGACTGTGACGCAGTCCAGATCCCATTCCCGAGAATGTGTGTGTGTGTGTGTGTGCTTAACTTGTTGTGAACTAGCATGGGCTGCTGCCTCTTATCTGTGCTGTCCCTCAGAGGAGATTCAATCCATCATGCCTAGACTACAAACTCGTTTATTGATTTATGTACGTTTCGAAATTGAACCCAGTCTTTAGCATTTGTTCAGTAAGTAACTTTTTGTTTAAACTCACTCCATATAGGTTATATCCAAACTGCAATCTCGACACCTTGAGGTGGGTTTCATGTAAGAAGGTTTTTATTGGCCTCAGACCAAAAAGCAGGAAAAGAAGGAACCTTGGCCAGACCCTAGCAACAGACTACAGGCCTGAGGAAACGACTGTCGTTGGGTAAAGGCGAGAGCTTTGTGCTGACTGATGGATGATGGAGGTGACAGTGTATTGATAAGCAACAGTTTTGGCCGCAGCAGCGAAAACGCTGAGAGAGAACAATGTCTGTGGTCAAAGGGAGGAAATTGGGATGTGCAGTCGTAAAGTTGCTTGGTGGAACAAGAGCGTTGTATTCTCACATCAGTTCTGTGCTAAGAGAGATTACAAATAGTAAAACTTTCCAAAGAAAAATACCTTCTTTTTGAAAAATGTGAACTTTGTCTCACAATGTGACTCACGTGACTTTGTCTTATATATGTGACTTTGGATTTCACAAACTACAACTGTATCTATAATTGTGATTCATTATATTTCACAATTAAGACTCTGCATTTCTCAGCTGTAACTTTTTTCTTACATTTGCAACTTTATATCTCACAGTGTGACTTAGCCTGCATATTTTATCTCACAATTGCCTGTTTTATTTTTTTATTCTGGGGCAGAATTGCGCTTGCATACATTTATTAATGCTTATTTTTTTATGTACTTGTGTATTTTAAAATTTGAAATAGTGTTACTGATGGTGTCAGCTGTTTAAATAGACCCTTTTTTAGATGATAAAAACAACAGAAAACATCAGTCAACCAAAACAAACAAACAAACAAACAAACAAAAAAGTGGACATGCAGTTTTCTGTTGTTTTATATCATTTTTTTGGCACATGATAATTAAATTTATTGTATTATATTATATTATATTATATTATATTATATTATATTATATTATATTATATTTAAAATTAACATTTCCTTAACGTATTAACTACAGCAGAGCTGTAAAATAAAGTATAGACACGATTCCATATTTAACAGCCACATTTACCTTTACAGGAAGCACCCACTAATTAGGCTTTTGTTCAAACAGGCAGAGTGTGACTGCTGATGTGAGCAAGACGACCACGGGAAACCCTCCTATTACTCATAGGTGTGCTGTGTTTCATGAAATTTAGTCACTGGAGTTTTAAGTAAGTCTCGATGCAGTCAAAGGTTAGATATTTCAGAGGGCACTAATCAAGCCGTGTTCTCCATTTCCTCCCCATCCGTTTCGTCCTCTCACCTAGCAGCTGCATTCTGTAAGTCTAGCCTTGCACTGTAACGCTGCATCCCTTTCATCTCATGTCCTCATTAGCATTGCAAAGACTTGTGCATAGTTAAGGTTGCTCACGGAGAAAGGGCTGGCCAGGCAAGGAGGGAATACTCGTATAACAGTCCAATAAATATCAGGTCTGCGTTTATTGGTTCTGAAGCATATTTGCTATTTGTTGGGAACACTAAACCAAGGAAGGGTCCTGGCGAAGTGCTGGGGTGGTGCTCCTTTCTGGGTCAGTGAGAACACTGAGGAAATCCACCATGACATTAACAGGCTGCTATAGGAAGTGTTGTTGGATTAAACCTACGTAGCGCTGGCGGGCGGCTGGAAAGGCGGAGGTTGGGAAATCATGGAGGCTGGGGTGAGGGTTTGATCTCAGAGTTTCTGGCGAATATTGGCTCGGGTACCTATGATGTAGATTTTGCGAATTTGGAGGCCCTGACCACAAGGGTCTCTATGAGCGAGAGGTGACTCATAGGTGTGGCCTGGCTCCTGTTCCTCTTTGCGGCACAATTATGCCCCAGGCACAGGGCGTGTCATCGAGTGGAGACGACAGAGTGTAAGGGTGAATCACTGATGGCCGAGTGCCGAGTGCCTGGTAGTCTTTCTTTCTTGCTTTATTTTCTTTCTAACCTTGAGTTTTTTTATTTGTTTGTCTCTCTAGAAATTGTGGCACCATGCACCCAGTGTCCAGTGCCACCAATGATGACAATAATCTTCACCCTTACAGCACTGAGCCAGCTGCATTTCAGCTATTTCCTGTTACATCACCCACTGCATGGCCCATTGCTTCTCAGGACCCTTTGCTTCTCAGGGTTAATAAGCAGGTAAGGATTTTAACATACTGTTCAGATTGTAACACATCTCTTAAGTTCAGAAATGTTTAGGCTAGATCGGTACTATATTATTATTATTATTAAAGATCACATATGTGCTGAAATGAGTATTGTATGAATTTCTTTGAATTGCATTCCATTAAAGGATTAGTTCACTTTAAAATGAAAATTGCACAATTTACTCAACCACAAGCCATCCTAGGTGTATTTTAACTGATGTTGAAGTTGAATACGGAAGGCGTAGGATGTAGTGTAAGCGTTTTACACTGCAAGAGGCTTTATACTTTCTTCGTAAGTTGATTACGGAAGGCAGTCTGGCAAAAGCTAGTTATTTTACTTTATAACGTGTTAAATATGGATATTTTTCTGACAAATATGCATCACTTCACTTCAGAAATTAACACCCCGGAGCTGTGTGGAGTACGTTTATGATAGATGGATGCACTTTTTTGAGGTTCAAACAGGTCGTTTCCATGCACTGCCGTTATAAAGCTTAGGAGCATCAGGGTGATTATTAAATAGCTCTGATTGTATTCGTCTGAAAGAACAAAGTCATATACACCTAGGATGGCTTGAGGGTGAGTAAATCAAGGGGTAATTTTCATTTAAAGTGAACTAATCCTTTAAAGGTGCAGTATGTAGGATTGACAGCTAGTAGTCGAAATAGGCACTGCAGTCCAAATTCAAAATATTGGAGATCGTTGTTTCCCCGTCCCCTCCTCCTCAGACTCAACGCTCACGCGGGTTGCCAACTTGAAGTCATGCAGCAGGAGCAAGCACAATAGGCAATGAAAGCCGATGAGACTTACGCACTGTAAGTTGATGAGTTGATTTTTCCGCATTTTAATATTCTTTCATTCATAGAGATGGATGCCGAGGCTTTTTAGGTCGGGTAGAATCTGCAATCTCTGACACAGTTTGTTTGTTGGCTTCCATGGCTACAATACGCTGTGTTTTCTGCCAACCGGCAACCTGGGGTGTCGAAATACTATTTGGTGAACTGGCAACGTGCGGTATCGCACAGACCAAAACAAAAACAGATATTCCGACACGGAACGCACATTTCAAAGTAAAATAATTGGCTGTAGCATTGTTTTTCAGAGAAACAAGTGTGTGAACATACCATGTTTCCTAAATATCTGCAAACATATTATGGTGTTTTTATGCTTTAGTAAAGTGAAAAACGTACATACAGCACCTTTAAAATGGGTTTTTCATTAAATTCAATTTTGTAATTCAACTTCATGTTACTTCAAATCAAATTCATTTAAAAAATGTTTGAAAATTTGGCCAAAATGAGGTGTCTGTAGGGTCAGTGTAATTATTTGGAATAGCATGTCTGGGATTTAATTATGACACTTTGCTATCAATGCTATCAAAAGACGGCTCACTGGATTTTAGAACACAGCTATTGTCTCTTGTATTACAGACACAGTCAAAGTCAAGTCTTTTCTCTTGCTTATAGAGCTTCAGTGTTCCCTTGTGTTCTGTCAAAGGCAAACAAATGGAAATAGCCGGATATGGAATTGGAATGGGAATAATCATCATACATTACACTGACAGATGCAATAATTATATAACTATGGCTGTTTGATTAATACCTCATTCTTGCGTAACTGCTTTGTGGACCAAATACCACTTTGCTTCCATAGAGGCCTTTTCTGTTCTAATGAAAGTCCCGGGCCAGGTTGCAACAACTCCTTTAAGCTGAGAAAACCCTTAGTTATAATGGTAAGAGAAAATATTTTCAAGAATGTTTCAACTATTTATGTGTTTAAAATTAAAGTCATTGGGGTCCATTGTATGGACAAAAACTGAGATATATTGTTTAAAATATCTTCTTTCATGCTCTGCAGAAGAAGGAAAGTCATACAGGTTTGGAACAGCATGAGGGTGAGTAAATGATGACAGAATTTTCATTTTTGGGTGAACTATCCCTTTAAGGCATTTGTTGCAATCAGTTGAAGTTCTAAAACTTGGGTCACAAAAAGCCGGAATGTTCCGGAAGGAGCTCACGGAAGCGAGGCTATCAACTCGCGAGCCCCTCCACAGCCTGCTCCCACCCGGCCAACCCGCCTCCCAGCATCCAAGGTGATGATTACAGTTTGATAAGGCCCACAAGGGTCTGGGGCTCAGGCGAGAGAGCCCAGAGGGAGAGAGCGTGGGGGCCTGTAGGCTTGAGTAGCCGCCCCCTCATAGCTGTCTCTCATCACGCCATTGACCCCCCAGGAAGCTTTAGATGCCAGAAGCGGTTTCATAATTCTCTTATCCCGACAAATCTGTGAGATAAGCTAGGAGGAGTTGAAAGTGTAAACGGAGCACCACGGACCTGGAATCCTGTTGCAGGCTCATTCTTTACCAGCCCGCCAGCATCGTTTACAGCCGGCATCCTCCCCCTGTGCAAAGACATAGAAGTACGGCTGCGGGTCTGTGTTTTTCAGTTTGTGTGTGTATGTGTGTGTGTGGTGGGCTTCTGTCTTTTTGGCCATTCCTACAGCCCTCATCAGGACCCTTCCACCCGCTCAGATAGTCGGAAATTTGATTGATCTGTGAAAAAAGAAAGAATGAAGAAAAGAGGGAGCGAAAGGCTATGGTCACATCCTGTGACCGGTGCTGATTTCCTTTGCCTGAATGCAGCCCTGGAGTATATCTCGGGCTCAGTGTCACGTTTGTATATGTTTCCAAAGATCACTAAGAAAAGTGAATGCTGTGGGGGGTGGCAGGCGCAGACCTGTGCAAGTTTAAAGTGTGGCCTTTTCTCTGACATAAATCTGTGTCATGGAGAGCGGATGTAGCTACCGGGGAATGCGTTAATTGATCCACAGATCACATGAATCGTATAATGGTTTAAAACCAGGGTTTTCAAGCAGGGGTCCGTGAATATACAATGGGGGGGTTCTTGGAGAAGATATATAATAATAATCAAAATTTTCTAGTGCTTTACATATGGAAGGGGGCAATCTTCTCAACCACCACCAATATATAAACACATTTTTGCAAAAAAATTTATTTTTAAATAACGTTTGAATTTTTTTTTGAGAAACTTTGTTTAGGGGGTTCCTTTGTTGCCCCCAATCTAATGATCTCTTCCTCGAAATAGCCACTTCTCACTCCTCGGCCTGATGTAAATGTGCTCTCATAACATTGCACAGTCAGTTTGCGTATGATGCTAAGGATAATTGGTGGTTTTCTATGTGGTAATTCGTATTTAGAGGTGTAATTTTAGATGTTCTAACCTTACAGCCTGTAATTAGCTTTTATACCACCTGAGGTAATGTGAGTCACATTTTTAGAAGTGGCTGAGGTGTTTGCGGAGTTGTAAATTGATAGAATCATCCACCGTCCACCATCATGAGAACTTCACCCTTATTTTGCCAATCTCCTTGATTGACACACAAACTTGCAAGGTTTTATTGTTTACACCTCTAACTAAAGATGCAAATGATTCTGAGGTTTTTCAATTGTTCAGTTGCCTTTCCCCAATCCTGCTCTTGTACTCTGCCGTGTTTTAGCAGGCCTAGATTATAGAGTGCCACGGCATTTCTTGGATATCACAGTAATACAGTAATGGCTTGGCATGAGAGGAGTCTCCCTTTAATTATGCTTTTCCAATTGTGCAAGGGCCATATTTTTTTCTCCTCTTCTCTTTCTCTATTCTTTCAGAGCTATCGCTGTCTCTTCTCTTTCATCTCTGCTCCCACCTGATTGTGGGCTGGTGTGAATTTGAGGGTATGGTGTGCAGCAAAGCTAAATAACATGCTTGGAGACTAAGACTCTTACACGCTACACTCTTTATGTAATGAGACTTCAAACCCGTAGTCTCGTTTCTCGCAGGCATACACACAATGTCTATCCGGCTGTCCTGTGATTCATTTCGGATGTGTCAAAGCAGTCACCTCTTTTGGCTTGGGGATTATTAAAAGCAAATCCAGTCTGGTGTATCCTCGTTAAATGTGACGAGTGATTTATTGATTTTCTCATAATAATTAGTACGATTGGCTCCTTGTATTTTATTGCATGTTCTATCTATCTATCTCTATCGCACGTCCTGATTTTGCAGAGTTGATGCATTCCTGGGTCAACATATTTTGTTTATCCTGGAACAACATTACTCTCCAAAAATTTACTCCTATCCCTACCCCTAAACCTAGCCCTACCTGTAAGTTATCCCTAAAATCAGAGTGAAATGACAGGTGAATAACACTGATGTAAAAGCACCTAACCCTGGTTACTTGCCTAAACTTGACATAAATTGTCTGTCTGTCTAGAAGAAACAGAAAATTAAATAGATCTCATTTCTGATTTTCCTTGCCTACAGGAGAACTTCGGCCCACTTTGAGCTCATGGTTGATGAGCCGGTAGAGGAGGAGCAAGACTAGGAGGAGTCCTCTCTTACCCAGGGGCTGTCCGAGGGAAACTAGCCTGCTCTGAAAACCTCCTACTCATTCCAACTCCAGAGAGGGAACACTGTGATGATGTGAGTTCTGTTTGGTTGATAAACTTGGAGTCCTTTCAGTCAAAGAAATAAAGTGTTGCTTGAGCATCCGCAAGAACGACAATCCAGTTGGCCAGTACACCTCTCTCCAAAAGCTTGAGCTGTCTCAGAATGAATGTTAATTTTGTTATCTTAAGGGATCGACTTCAATTAATCCCTTCTTTTATGTACAAAATCCTTCTCTGTTTGTAAAAGCCATTCCAATAGCACACACTTTACAAAAACAATTAGACCATGATGTTGAACATTCGTCATTCACGTACATCCACAGTCTGAAGTAATCTTCGGATTCTCTTCTTTGTTACAGAGTCAATATTGCGCATACCTCCAAGACCCAAGTGCATATGGAGCCCAGCAGCCTCTTTAGGTCATTTGCGCGACCCTGGGCGGGTGAGGGTCTGCTCTTGATCACACGTCCATCTTCATAAGCTCGTCTGCTCATTAAAGCGCTTTAGCGGCTGTGTTCAGAACCGATAAATCAGTGGTGTAATATAGGGGCATGTTAGCACAGATAGTAGCCTTCTCAGTTACCTCCTTCAGGAGAAAACCAGCCCGGTCCTCAGGTCTTAGTTCAAATCAAAAAAGCTGTTGCAAAAAGGGGCCCTCAGACCTTGGTTAGAAGTAATGCACGCTGATCAAAGGACAGCTGGCTACAAGATTGGTTTATCCGGCCGGGATCAATTTTTCATCTGCGATACAGTGATTTATTCGCGTCTGTATGTGTGCGAGCGAACGAACGAACGTGTACTGCTGTGGCAGGTGTGTTGAAGTGTGTACGCTGAGGTGGGGTGGAGGGCACTTTTTCATTATGAACCTGCACATCTGTGTGTGTGTTTTTGTGCGTATGAGCTTGCATGTGTTTAAGCAAGTCAGAGAGATGTGGACCGGGGGCCGTTTTTGGGGTGAGGTCTTTTTGTTATTGCTCAGTGGATGGTTCCTGCTAGTACTAGGGCTTCTTGTGTTTGCTTTTGGGAGTGCTTCCATATGCATGGCCCCGCCAAGACATCTGGCTGAGCGAGATCAGCCACGTTAGGACGCCTATCCCTGGCCTCTTTGCTTTCATGGAACATCTCCAAAAAAGAGCTGCACCTGCCTTCTTGATCGCCGTTGTTGTGTCTCGCACATGCACAACATTCACGGTTTAGTTTCCGCTGGGGGTTTTCTTGTGCAAAGGGTTTTAACCGTCTGCGCATCGGTGGGGAAAGTCTGTTCCATCACGTTAAGAGTACTTATTAACACTTCCCCAGACAGGGGGGAACGTTCCCCGCAGGATGGAAAAGGTTTTTTAATAACCTCTTCCCACTCCACGTAGGGCTCTCTGGGGGAAAAACAGATTTAAACAATTATCAGGCTACTGTATGAGACCAGCGCCCAGAGAACAGTCCTAAATTACAGTGCTTAAACTGTCCAAATGTATGCTGTGCTACCTCAAGGAAAGAACATGTTATGCATGACATAAATAATTGATATCAGTTCTGCTCTGACAGCACTGTTCTACTTTTGTTCCTTGTTCTTTCAGTTGATTTCCTAGATTCTCCCAGATCTAAGAGGAACAATCGAAGCCAACGGCCAAATGCGGGGAACGCATTGTGAATTTTCTGCAAATGAGACTTGTTGTAAGTCACTTTCTTTTGTGGGGCCGTTTTTAAGGTTTGTACTTGGGGGTTTGGAGAGGTTAGCAGGTTAAAGGGGGGCCGAGGCTGCACTGACGGACAAGAGCAAATTGATTGCATGTGGGAGAGGAAGCCTTTCTATTAAAGGTATTTATTTTAAAGATGTATGGCCGTGCCTAAGCCCAAGCGCTTGCTTATTGTAAGAAGTCACTTCCAATCACATCCCAGTGCGGGTCCTGCGGTGCGTGCCACGGAGCCATTGTCACCCTATCGCCAGGTCCGAGGCCTGCTCACTCCAACTATTTTGGCCCCTCCGGCCCCTAACTTCTGCTCTCCTCCCCTTAATTCTTCAGGGCAAGATATTGGGGGGGGGTATTCATGCTGTTGTTAACCTGTGTTTCACACCTGCTGCTCAGTGTGGGGGGGTCACAGTTCAGGCTCCTCTGAGTTTAATTTACTTCAGGTGTTTTGGTGCCTGTACCAGGCCTCCGCTGCCCTGTGTCCCAGCCAGGAGCACTTGGCTCCAGCACTGAAGCCTTTCGAGGGGTTTGTTTCAAGGGCAGTTTTAAATTGAATATCAGGTTATCATAAACATCATTTGCAATTTTATCTTAGCTTGTGGTCCCATGAGGAGCTGTGAAAAGCAATTTTCTACTTCTTGGCATGCATATACTTTCACTCAAGGTGTGCAGCAGACTATATAGAGAATGCCTTATGGCTACCAGACAAAAACATAAGGTTGAAACTGGGGTGAAATCAACTTGAAATGTGACTTTGTGAAATGGTTGTTGGCTAGATTTGTTTTACTTTCCAAACTTTTCAAGTTCTGCTCCAAATTAAGGACTGATTGACTGTACAAGCTTGTTTTGTAGACTTTTCAACACGTGTGCACCAAATATGTGCATTGCAATTTATTAAATTACATGATTTTAAATAAAACTTAAAATAGTTACTGACTCTTTACGCCATGTTTTTGGCTAACAGCATGATAAAAATTTCCTGCTTTTAAAAATTCCAATATACCTTATTTTTATCTTTTTATTTGACTTATGTTTTTACTTACGAGGATTTGTGGTTTTTATTTCACTTTTTAACAGTGGTATTGTCTTATTTTCTATGGAACAGCTGTGTCTATATTTTCAGTGAAAGATTATAAATTGAACAAGTCATCTTGTCATGTTTACATTTCATTCCAGTATAAGCAGCCTGTCCTTTAAATCAGCACATCAATATTTCTAAACTCAGAGTTGAATGTTGAAATTGCCTCCAATTTAATCAGCTCTATGTGCTTGGGGCTACAAAACATTCTTTTTCATTTCACTTTTTGATTTATTCTTGCATCAGTCTGTAAAAGCTGTTTTTGTAAAGGTTTCCCTAGGATGTCAGACAACATCCCAGGCCACGGAACACAAACTTTAGTGAAATACATCGTTGGTAGCAATTAATGCTTTGGGTGTGTTATGATATTGTGGAAACCGAGGGAGAGAGAGGAAGATGAATCATTGACCTTGGAGATTAGAGTGCTATTATCTCATTTATAATTGTTGATTGATGTGAGAGGCTGTGTCTGGATTTAGGGGCTTTTTTCCCATGGAGATTAAACCATACTGTTTAAAGTTGTGTCAAACAACACACTCGCCAGAGGTCAGAGGGCAACCACATAGTGGTGGCTAATGGTAGCAAATAATGTCAATCATGTCAAATGACCCAGTAGTGAGACTTGTGCCTGCCTAAAACTGGAATGCCAGGAATGAGCTTGCTAGGTGTGCGTTCATGTGGGGGAACCGTTGTCTGCTAATTTTTCTTTCTTTCTTTCTTTCTTTCTTTCTTTCTCTTGTGATTATAAGGACAGTGCGAGATATAGTCTATAGAGTTATTAGACAAGGAATCTGTATGATTTGTTTCAGACAATTATGCTACCTTCACATGATATCAAAATTATCATAAATGAGTTTCCTAAAAATTGGACATGAACACCCTCTCAAGTCATATATACCACTGGAAAGCTTGGGGATAATTTTGATACCCAAGTTCCTGAGTTGGGTGTGCCATAAACTTTAAACATGGCAAAGGGGAGAATGATTGCTGCTGTGACTGGTATTCTTTATTAGATTTCCACAACAGCTACATCACCTTGTCTTGTCATTAAAGGGTTAGTTCACCCAAAAATAAAAATTTCTGTCTTTAATTACTCACCCTCATGTCATTTCACACCCGTAAGACCTTTGTTCATCTTCGGAACACAAGTTAAGATATTTTGATGAAATCTGAGAGGGTTTTTATCCTCCATTGAAAGCAACGAATGTACCACATTCAATGTCCAGAAAACTAGTAAAAACATTGTTAATATAGTCAACGTGACTACCTTATTTAAAAAATTCGTCTCTCCCCTGTCATTCTGATACGCTATTTTTGTTGCAGCGCTTCCAGGTTCAGTATTGGCCGACGCTTGTTCACATGAACAGCACGAAGCATGCGTGTGATGCTGATGCAGGAGCCGGCCAATAATGAGCCAGCGTTCGGACGTAAACACGGAAATGCAGCACTGCGCCAACTGCATAACAGACTGACAGAGAAGAGGAAAAATTGTTGAATAAAGTCGTTATTTTTGTTTTGTTTTTGCGCACAAATATTCTATTCTATTAAAATATTCTCGTCGCTTCATAACATTAAGGTTGAACCACTGAAGTCACTTTGACTATTTTAACAAGTTTTTTACTAGTTTTCTGGACATTCAGTGTGGTAATTTAGTTGCGTTCAATGAAGGAAAAAATTCTCGGATTTCATCAAAATATCTTAATTTGTGTTCCGAAGATGAATGAAGGTCTTACAGGTGTGGAACAACATGAGGGTGAGTAATAAATGACAGAAATTTCATTTTTGGGTAAACTAACCCTTTTAAGTATATTATTTACATATATGAATAATCATTTGAAGTGTATTGTATCTTTTACACACAGCGAAAATAGCCTATATTTGACTGAAAATACAAAATTGCCAGCAAGCTGACTATCTGGATACCGCTTTTTATATGTTTATCTGGTTGTCAGTGAATGAGAAGCTAAATATCATTTTGTTTTTCCAGCTCAGCTTATTTTAAATTAAATGTTTCGTTTTAAACATTATTTTGAATTAGACACTAAATAGAATTAAATATTGTGCTACATGTGCTACATGTGAAACATTACCTAAGAATGAGCTAGATTCAAACTCAAATTGCCACATGATCACCACCGCTAAGCCACAGCTCCGGCTTGAGGAACACCGTCTCTCAGGTAGATCGTCTTGTATATTTTCTTTTCCCAGTGCTATTTGGTGTGGAAGACTCTGAATTTGTAGATTTCTGGTTACTAAGCAAAAACATAACAGATACACACATAAACACAAAGCCATATTCCCAGAGTATCAGCCCTTCTAATAAGTGCATAACTTATTAGAAAATGCTAAGGTTTGAGACAGAAAGAGAGGGAATAAGAGTGTATGTGTGTGCGCGTTCTTAAAACTCAAAGCAGCCCCCTTGTCATTGATATGATGTATATCAGTATCACTGTTGGTAAATGGCCATTGGTATTCAGCCCATGAAACTGGAGATCAGGTGTGTGGCACACAGTTAGTATGTTAGTGCCTGTACACACACACACGCACACACACACAGAGCTACACTAAACACAGCACCATTGTACATTCAAGCTTGCGTCATTTGAAATATGTGCTATTTATTGGACTTATTTTGTTATTTATACACTCTAATGAATTAATGAGCAAATTTACAAATAAATTCAATCATGTCCGCCATAAATCCACAGCCTCCTGCTTGGCTGCAAAGACTTATGGGAGGAGGAAGTGTCCCAATCGACAGCCAGAACAACAGCTCATGCATGCAGGTGTGAAATGACAGTTTTATAAGTCAAAGAAATGTCTGTCTATGTGTGTGTGAGTGTGTGAGTGTTTGCATTAGGGGGTGTGTGTGTGCCCAGATGCAAAGCTCAGTAAAAATTCCTTCACATCCACATAGACAAACACACATACACATCCTACTATGTTTGATCAGTTTATGGCAGACCTTTGGCACTGAGTTAACTCCGACAGATTAATGTAGGAGAACCTGCCAGCAGCCCTCTGCCGGAGAATCGGCACCCGGATGAGTGTGTGTATGTGTGGATACATTATGACACATGTGGTAAATTCATAGTCTCTCTCTTTCCATGCTCTGCCTAACCTGACAAATCCAATTATAAGACAAATTATTTTGTCTGGAAGTGTTTGTTTTTGTTTGCTGGAAATTGGCTCGGACTGAGTTTGCTTTATGTTCGTTGTGTATACTTGTGGTGGTCTTCCCGTAAGCGCTTTATCGGGGCTATATGCTGAAGCTGTTTCTTGAATCAGCGGGAGATGGCTTTATTTTAGAGCATTAATCAAAAAGGCTGCTCGCTAAAACGTCACCATTAGTTTGTTTGCATAGAGAAAGATTTGTGTCGCTCTCATTTGAGCCATATAGACTTTTAAAAGACATATTTTGCACTGCATTCATAACTAGTGCTGGCTTGTCTAAATAAAGCCACTACATCTTTGTTGGCTGGCCTTGTCCTTCCACTTCTCTAAAAGATCCCCCATTGTTCTAAATGACAGATGGCTACTTTATCACATTAAGCTACAATGACACTCAAAAGCAAGTATTTTTACAACCTGCAAGCATCAGTGACCAAATTTAAAAGATTGCTCAATGCCGCTGTTGACCTGATTATCGGCCAGTGGACGTGTCTTCGCCAGGCAGCCGGCCCTTTTAAACTCAGCAAGGTGCCAGCGAGAGAAGTTAATGAGCTTTAAGCTGCAATGCTATGCTACGCTCACTCTCTCTCTCTCCCTCTAACTTTCATGTTGTAGGTTATTCTGAATTTCCCAGTGCTCAGCTCACCACATGATCAGCCAGCTCAGTGTTTTTACACCTGTTAAATCTACTGAGATGTTGAAAGGCTTTTTTAAGGGTGGCTGTTTTTCAGGGAAAAGGCTTTTTGTGAGCGTGAGATGAAATAAGACAAGGTTTTTCTTGTCTGACTACTTGTTTTGCTCACAGTTATTTCATAACCTGCAGTTATTTTTCTTATTTTGTAGATACAAATAATGTTGGGTCAGTGCCTCTCAACTGGTTTTGCTCTCTGTGTGTAATTAAAAATCGATTAAAATTTTAATTTCTGCCCCTCTTGCCTCAGTGACGGTATTGTAAGTTATAATAAAACCACTTTCTTGCTACATATACATATACATATACATACACAGAGTCATAGTCAGAATTATTGGCACCCTTGGTAAATATGATCAAAGATGGCTGTGAAAACATATCTGCATTGTTTATCCTTTTGATCTTTCATTCAAAAAAATTGCACAAATCTAACCTTTCATTGAAATAAAACAATTGAAAGTGGGGGGGGGGGGGAAATCACATTATGAAATGTTTTTCTCCAAAACGTGCAAGGATTCTCTGATGAATAGAAAGTGCAAAAGAACAGCATTTATATACGAGCATTTATTTATGTACAGTAGTCAACATTTGAAGTGGATCAAAAACCTTCTTCTTAGGACAACTTAGTTCTTAGAACAACTTTTATTAACTTTTTTGATCCACTTCAAATGTTGACTACTAATATATATATATATATATATATATATATATATATATATATATGTCATATGAGATTATCAAAATGTCTTCATTCTTCTCATTCTTCATTTAATTGCAATCAACTTCATTGACTAAAGGATTAGTTCACTCCAGAATTAGAATCTCCTGATAATTTACTCACCCCCATGTCATCAAAGATGTTTATGTCTTTCTTTCTTCAGTCAAAAAGAAATTAAGGTTTTTGAAGAAAAAAATTCCAGGATTTTTCTCCATATAGTGGACTTCAACAGTTACCAAGGGGTTGAAGGTCCAAATTGCAGTTTCAATGAGCTTCAAAGAGCTCTACATGATCCCAGGCGAGGAATAAGGGTCTTATCTAGCAAAACGATCGGCCATTTTCTAAAAAAATATATAATTTATATACTTTTTAACCACAAATGCTTATCTTGCACTGCTCTGCGTTCCGCCACGCATTACGTAATCACGTTGGTAAGTTCAAGTGTGACGTATTATTAAGTGGACCGTTATTCCTCGGCTGCGATTGTATAGAGCCCTTTGAAGCTGCACTGAAACTGCAATTTGGACCTTCAACCTGTTGGTAGCCGTTGAAGTCCACTATATGGAGAAAAATCCTGAAATGTTTTCCTCAAAAACCATAATTTCTTTTCGACTTAAGAAAGAAAGACATCTTGGATGACATGGGGGTGAGTAAATTATTAGGAAATTTTAATTCTGAAGTGAACTAATCCTTTAATGGCAGTAGAGCATGGTGTTTGCAACTGCAAGGTCAAGGTTCGATTTCCACTGATAAAATGTTTAGTTTCAGTCCATTGTATGTCACTTTGAATAAAATCATCTGCAAATCATGTTAATTGGCATATTTATCTAAATGATCAAATTTTTTAATTGATTGACAGCCCTAATAACTATCATTATATATGTTTCAGCCATATGTGGGGGTAAAGGAATGGTCACAGGAAATGAGGCAATAGTGATTGTACAGCTAGTCAAATGGTCTCAAACTCAGTGTGCACGCTTGTAAATGTGTGTGTGCTGTGTTGACCTGAGGATAGCTACATGAACCCTGGAGGGGAAGAGGAAAGGAGAGAGGGAGAGGTGCAGAAAAAGGGGGGATTTGGCTGAAGCACGTTCTAATCCTGTGCTCAGCCAAGCAATCTCATGATGCAGAGGGCTTAGCCATGGCAGTGAAAGCAATCTAATGGCCAATGAGTAATCAACACTATTGCCTGTCCTGACTAATATAGTGAAACAGGCCAGGAAGGAGGTAAAGAGACAAAACAGTTGCTGGCTGTAGACTGCATACATTTATAGACCAGTGTTCTTACACAAAAGCACACCTATGTGTCTGTTTAGCTTACTTTTATTGTGAAAATTTTAAAATGTTTGTAGTGTGTCTAGGCAGCACAACTGTTTTCAACATTGATAATAATAATAAATGTTTCTTGAGCATCAAATCAGTGTATTAGGTTTCTGAAGGATCATGTGACAATGAAGACTGGATGCTAAAAAATTCAGCTTTGCCATAGAGGACTTTTTTAAAAATATATTGAAATAGAAAACAGTTATTTTAAGTTGTAATTATATTTTATACTGTTTATACTGTATATTTGATCAAATAAATGTAATGTAGCCATTTTGAGCATAAAAGAAATAACACGTTATTTTGATGGTCCACTTTAGAAATTAACTGTAAGTCACTTTGTAAGTACATGTCAACTAACTCTCATTAGAGTATTAGTAGACTGTCTGTTTAATATCTACTAACACTTTATTTTGATGCTCCCACAACAGACATTCTACTGACTATAAGTAACATTGTAAGTGCATCAACTTTTTCTACTAACCCGAAGCATATTGTAGCACCTAACCCTAACATCACAGTCAGTCTACTAATACTCTAATGAGAGATATGTGTAGTTGCAAATTTACTTACAGTTAGTAGAATCTAAACTAATCTACCACTAAAGTGGACCATCAAAATAAAGTGTAAACATTAAAACATTAAAAAATATTACGGACCCCAAACCAGTGTTGGGGAAAGTTACTTTTACAAGTAATGTGTTACAATATTGCGTTACTCAATAAAAAGTAACTGTAGAGGGCACAGCTCAAACAAACCTTTCAGCTGTGCTGCCATTCTGGATTGTAGAAGAAGAAAGTTCAACACTCTTACTTCAGCAATAAAAAAAAGAAAAAAAAAAACATATGTGATGTTTATATGAAGTCTTTTTTGCTTATTAGTATGGTTGAATTAGATCATCGTAGGACAGCAGCAAAGACATTGGTTAATAAAGTGAGATTAAGTACACAAAGTGTATTTGTGTAATTTAACATGTAATTATTGCATGTTTTGCGTAATATTCTGAGTTTGTAATGAGTTTACACTGTTTTTATTTTGAGGAATACTGAATATGCTTATGTGCAAGTGAGATGAATAAACGCATGCTCACATTTGGTCTAGAACTACAATAACCATCATGTTTACGCAGCGCGCACAACGCCTCTGCCTCTTAGTCCTGATTTCTCTCAACATGGGGACAGGAGAGCTGTCAGTCAATAAATGGGAAAACTTATTTGAAAAAGTAACTCAGAAATTTTGTTGTAAATTTAAAAGTAATGCGTTACTTTACTAGTTACTTGAAAAAGTAATCTGATTACGTAACTTGCGTTACTTGTAATGCATTAGCCCAACACTGCTCCAAACTACACACACACAGGCACATTTATATGTGTATGTTTATATTAATTTTTATTGAATTATTCTCTTTTATTGTCTTAACTCTTGTTATAGTGACTCAGATAGTTCATGATAGTAAGTTTGCGCCTGCAGTTAGACAGGCATTCAACCAGCTCTGTGGCAGGAAGCAGCTCTGGCGAATCAAATGAAGGAAAAAACAAGGAAAAGTACTCATTTGATAGGATTTATGGAAACCCATAAAATGGCATTTATTTTTCTGGCAGGGCATTGTGGCGAGGGAGCTGTGAAACCATGCTTCACCCCCGCTTTAATTTAAGAACCCGTCCCACCCCTGCTCGAATGATGGTTTGATCCACCTGCCAGAGATGGGACTCGGCCAAAAGAAAGGATCGCAGAGAGATGGATTGTCAGTTCACGGAATTAAAAAGCAACAGTGAATACAGTCAGGTGTACCTGAGTGGCTTTCAATGGCTATTATTATTTATGTATTAAAAAAATGTAATTTCATGCATGAAAGACTGCAACTAAACAACTTGAGTTTTATGTTTACTGAAGAAAATGTGAGTAGTGCAACACTTACTCAAGTCAAACAAGCCCACCCGCAAGTCACTATGGTGTTCTAGTCTCTATATGCCTTGTTCCTCATTATAAGTCTATTTTATAATATTTTATCATCATGGCTTAGCATGCACCGCTAATTAAGTTAAAATGACTAAAATCAGTCATTATTAAAATGTGCTCTTACATTAAATCCATTTTACAGCAATTACCGCTTCTGTGAAAGTTTGTGATTGCGACTGACTGGCTGTGGTTTTGTTACTGAACCTTGAATGACGAATATGGTTTCCTTTTTACAGCACTGCTCAGCAGGAACAATTTATTTAAATACTTTTATTAGCCAATGTCTCATCGTGCAAATGTTTATCCATCTTTTTGAGTCTACTAAATGTTTCACTGTGGTCACTGGAAGGTTTTTTTATGCCTCCCCAACACACTGTGGTTTGGAGTGTGCATAATAACAGGAACTGTGTTTGTGTAACAGGTTCTTTTTTGATACCGAGGAAAATGTTTCCAGAATTCGTGAAGAATGACAATTTTGGTCGGTCTTAATAGCACGGCCATTTTGTGTGGGCGGCTTCGATGTTGCGGTGGGCTCCGGTGTGTTATTCTATGCTGTTCATTGACTTTTCCTCAAATTAGTTTTGACGATTTTTGGCCAGAACGCCACTCTCCCAGTTGATCTCTCTCCGCGAACGCCGTGACAGGAGCCATCTCTCAAAGAAAAGAATGGCAGTGAGAGCGGAAGCCAGCTAACCTCTGTCAAAAGCACCATCCATCACTCGGCTGTTTAACCTAGGCCACACTGAAAGAGGACCCAATTACTCCACCTAATGAATGAAATAAATATGTCCTCACATTAGGGCCCATTATGATCTCTCTCACTCTCTCCTGTTTCCCTCTGTTCGCCCGCAGAGGGGAGACTGGAATGGCGCTTGGAGGCCAAACTCCATAGCTCAAAGAAAGCAGACCAGAAGTGGCCTCATCCTATGGTAAGATGCGAGATGTGGTCAATCCATCATATTTTCATTTTGTGAAACCCATAGGGTCTAATATTAGAGTCATTTAGTAATGATGAAGACTATTATTGCATCTATGGTCGGTTCGCTCACATGCTCCGATACGTTGAGTTGTGGTGTTCATGTGGGATGATGTGAGTTTGAATCCAATAAGCCTCTTTGAAGCCTTAGACATGTCAAAACCATCTATCCCTGATAATATTTTGACTCGTTTCAGCTGTGTCGTAAGCCTATGTGTTCAGATGACCTCTTCAAACCACCTGCGGTCCCATCCTCGTCCCCTCCTGCATTCCAGGTGTTCCGACTTTACAGACATTTTCTGTCCTTTAAAGCACAATAAAGAGTTAGAGTGGGTTGAGGTAAAGTGCTGGGGGTGGGGTGGAGGGGTAACCCTCTGTTTATTAGACAGCAAATAGAGGGCCAGCAGCTTTATGATGTGGAAGGTCATTGTTGGTTAATAAATGGCCACATGAGTGTAGGCAGGTGCTGTGTTAACACCTCCTCTCAACGCTCCACCATTCATCAGCCCGGTGTTAATGAAGGTTGGAGCATTAATAGGTGGGTGGCGGAGAAAGCCAGTTAATCAGTGTAAGTCTTGGTCCTGTTTGAAGTACCAGACTATGGTGGAGGGGGGACATGGGATGTTGGCCTCTAGGGGGGAATTTAGGGGTCGAGGTAAGTCGGGCCATTGTGAAAGCTGTGGGAAGCTGAGGACCATCATGGTTTGGTTTTTTCCCAAGGTGTTGGGTTAAAATGATACATCTTGTTTACTCGCATATTACGTGTACTGACAAGTAAACCATTTTTGATGCAATCAAATGCAAATTCTAACCCAGGATGAAACCATATATTCAAGAATGTAAAAGTGTAAGAATTGTTGTTTAAAACCCAGTTGAAAAATCAGTTGACCACCATTCGGAATATTGGGTTGAAAGTGTCTGCCTCAGCGTTTATGGTGGTTAAGCATATAATCTGACATTTAATTCAAAAGAAAATTAGTTCAACAACTATATTTGACTCACTTCAACTAGGTTTTAGCAGTCAGTGCACCAGTACTCCAAAAAGACTGCATTGTTATTTATTTTTTTATTTTTTATTTGTTGCTAAACAACACTCTAAAAAATGCTGGGTTAAAAACAACCCAAGTTGGGTTGTTTTAACCCAGTGATTGGGTAAAATGTTTGCCCAACCTGTTGAGTAGTTTTATTTAACTCAACTATTGTTAAAAATTACTGTATTGCTTGCTTAAAATGAACCCAAAGTATGTTGGAAATGAACATTTATTAAAAAGTTTAATAAGTAATGATTAAACAGTAAACATTTGATTATTAATAAATGTTCACCTTTTGAATATTATTGTTGCCTCTAGCAATTAAGTGTCTGATTTTTAATTTCCAACCTATTTTGGGTTCATTTTAAGCCAGCCATATAATCATTTTTAAATAATAAATAAAACTGCCCAGCATGTTGGGCAAACATTTAACCCAACTGCTGGGTTTGTCCATTTTCAACCCAACTTGGGTTGTTTTTAACCCAGCATTTTTTAGAGTAAAGAATCAAAATTTTCAAGGGTTTTTGTATTTGTATTTACTCTTTGGTATTTTTATTTTATTTTATTTTATTTTATTTTATTTTATTTTATTTTTTTATTACTGAACCAGCCATTCCAGATACCAATTTGCTCATGTTCATGTTTTTTTCTGCATTTTTTTTAATTGTATTTTTATCATTTGTTTTCATCTTTTATTGACAGGATTAAAGAAAGACAAGAGGAAAGGATTTGCAATCAGGATCAGGAACTGACATAAGTCGGACTGACATGACCACCATTGCTGAATGGAATTTCTTCAAAAAGAGGAAATATTGGTAGCATTTTGTCTTTTTTCAGTTTTGTATTTGCAGGATAGAGGAGTGATGACAGAAAATAAATTTGATAAAAAGAAGAGAATGGGATCAGGAACTGACAAGAGAAATTTGTGTCGCTTGTATAAACACCATTGCTGATTTTCATAGAGGAGACATTGAAAGTCTTCATAGAAAGAAGAAAGTTATTCCTCTCCGTCAATCTCTTTTTTGCTGTTTTCTTATCTGTCACACTCTTCAATTTCTATAGTTTGATGGGAATACTGATTACTTCACATTTATCTCCTTGACAATAAATTTCAATAAGTCACCTAGCAAGACCTTAGGTGTCTGGTCAGCTTTGGTTCAGAGCCCCTGTAGCTGGTCTGTCCAGTGTATGAACTGCAGGGATTCATATAAGCTAAATTCAAGCAAAAAGAACTTGTATCTCAAACTCATCCAATGCTATACACCCGAAGACATATGCTTATACATGTGTGCGCGCGCCTGTGCGTGTGTGTTCAGGGGGGGGCGAGTGGGGTGTTGGGGGGTTTGCTGTAGCTTAGCAAGACAATGCGCTTTGTGAGGAACAATTCAAAAAAAGGCCAGGTCAGGAGAGAAGGTGGGGGGTGGTAGCTGAACTGTTTTCCACGCTCAGTGGAGTTACAAGTGGCCTAGCAGGCTCTTTCTTCTGCCTGAGGAGTTTGATGCATATCACCGAGCTCCTCTTTCGTCCTCAAAGCAAACGCTTCAGCGCTGAACCCGTACAGCTTAAACGAATCAGAACAGCGTGGTGATTGCACACCGGCTTCAGGTACACAAAGCAGCCCTCAGTACCTCAGAAACGCTACTAAACAAGAATCAAAAGTGACGATAACAGCTTTATCCTTTGTAATTCTTCAAGAAGTAATTCAGGCCTGCATCGCAAGGTTTTGGGGCAGGCTTTTCAAGGGTTTTTGTGCATGTATTTGATTCACTAACCTAAAATGGAATATGCATACAAATATTTTTCAAAAAAGGGCCTGCAAGGTGGTTCAAAAGTCTGAAAGATAAATACATTTTACAAAATGTGTTTTTAAGGCTGTCAAAGTTAAGGTGCGCTTAAGATATTAATGAAATATGATATATATTCACATTCAATTTCTGCTTTTTAAAGACTGCTAAGAAATAAAATATTTAATTGTGATTATTTTATTGTATTGACAGAACTAGTTTTTAACAGTATAAGAAAAATGGGTAACACTTTTTTTTTGACTGTCATTATAGTAATAACTATAAATTATGCATAATTACATGCAACTAACCCTAAACCAAACTAAACCCTAACCATGACCTTAAGCACATGTAGTTACTTAATATTACTCAGTACTTAAATGTATAATTACATTGTAACAAAAACACCTTAAAATAAAGTGTAACCGAAAAATGTACCGAAAAAATGTACCGAAAATTCTTTTTTGTTGTTTGTAAAAACATTTTAATTTATACGCATATACACTACCTTTCAAAAGTTTGGGGTCAGTTTATTTAAAAAAAAGAAATTAATATTTATTCAGCAAGGTTGCATTATATGGATCAAAAATGACTGTAAATACATTGATAATGTTACAAAAGATTTATATTCCAAATAAATACTGTTCTTCTATACTTTCTATTCAACAAAGAATCCTGAAAAAAATGTATCATGGTTTTTAACTGTTTTCAACATTGATAATAATAAGAAAAGTTTGTTGAGCAGCCAATCAGCATATTAGAATGATTTCTGAAGGATCATGTGACACTGAAGACTGGAGTAATGATGCTGAAAAATCAGCTTTGCCATCACAGAAATAAATTACATTTTAAAATATATTCAAATAGAAAACAGAAATTTTAAATTGTAATTATATTTCACATTATTACTGTTTTTTTTTTTTTTTTTTTCAAATAAATGCAGCCATAGTTAGCATATTTAGCATATATATATATATATATATATCCTTTTATTTTGTAATTATTTTTAATTTTCCCTTGCAAAAAGATCATCATATTTGGGGGTCCTTGGCATCTAAAAGTTTGAAAACCCCTGTATTAGAGGACATTGTGGGATCCTGTTGAGAGGTGAGTTAGGCAGGCGGAGAAAGGCTGTACAATGGTTAACTGAAAGGAACCATTCTTTTATTCAGCAATTAACCCCATCTAGGTAAATAATACGGTGTTGTGGAATGGATATATATCGCTCCTACGCACAGCGCTCAGAACCCGAGAGCGCTTCAAAAAGACCCGCGATACAAAATGATGACAAGATGCACCATACACCGCCTTTCATGCAGAATATTACGTAGAGAATAGTGTGTCATTGTACAGTAGAGAGAGTAAGGAGAAGGAGAGAGAGAGAAAGGGATTGTGAGGTCTTGAGCTCCTGTGATAGTACAGATAACATGTCTGGATGCACTTATCGGCCCAGAAACCTGATCTTATTATTTTAAATTCTGAGACTCAGGCACTTATAAACGGACATGGAGAGAGAGAAAGAGAAAAAGGGGAGAGAAAAAAGACCTCTAAGTGTGACAGTGATTTTGTGGGGGTTGAAGCCTGAGGTGGGGGCGGCGGGGTGTTTGGTTTTTCTGGGAGCTTCATTGCATTGTGGCCCTTCTCTCTCTCTCTCTCTCTCTTTCTCTGTCTCTGTCTCACTCATATGCTCGAAACGCAGATATGCTTTCTCATGACCCAAGCCCCCCTTAGGACACGCATAGACACACATCCCAGCTATCAGTCGCTGACTTAGAGGAGCTGTAATTACTGTCGATCAAGCGTTCCTTAGCTTCTCAGTGGAATGGTGGAGAATCTGATATGGCAAATGTGAGGGTCGTCGAGCGATGGGTTGGTGGCGGAGAGGGGCCCGGGGCCCAATAAAGAGCAGACCTGATCTCCCCATGGCGACAGGCTCATCAGCCTCCAGCTAAACAGCTCTGGGGGTCTTTTTTCCCCATTGGCTGACCAACTGACCCTTCCGCCTACCCCCAGCAAGGGGCGTAGATCCTGAGGGTAGAAAGCGGACACACCCCCACTTTGTCATATTAAAAATGTAACGTTTTTATAATCATTAGTGTAAAGAACATTTCCTGTTTGTTTGTTCCCTTCAAGGTGAAATGAAGTATACATCGCTGACCCCAATGCCCTCTGAAGCCCTCGACACTAACAGACGGGGAACCTCTGCGGCCTGGTCTGGAGAAGGCATCTCACCTGGGGCAAGTGTCTTCTCAGTCCTTTTTCACAACACTAGGAAACTTTCTTCTTCACTCATCCATCACTTTTACTCATTTACTAACGAATGAAGCTTCACTTTTATACTCCCCATTTGCAGGAAGGTCATTATGCAGCACCTTAATTATGCAACTCTGCAATGGTAAAACATGAATATGACTGTATTTAAGGACTTTCTACCAGACTTGTCACCAGACCTTCTTGCTCAGGCATTTAAAGATTAAAAATTATATTTATATTAGAACTTGATTATTCACACAAAGGCAGCAAATTTAAAAGGGTGAAAATACTGAGTTAAAGTTTGCTTAAAGGGTTAGCTCACCCAAAAATGAAAATAATGACATTACTCACCCTCATGTCGTTCTACACCCGTAAGACCTTCGTTCATCTTTGGAACACGAATTAAGATATTTTTGATTAAGTCTGATGGCTCAGTGAGGCCTCTATTGAGAGCAAAGCCACTGAAACTCTCAAGATCCATAAAGGTACTAAAAACATATTTAAAACAGTTCATGTGAGTACAGTGGTTCTACCTTAATATTATAAAGTGACTAGAAAACACAAAAGCAGCAGATGAAAAAAATGAGAATGAGATTGTGTGATGGACCAATGTAAATACATGAGTGATGTAAACCGTTTAATAATAATTAGCTCTTTCCTCACACCAGGATCGGACGGTTGAAGTAAACAACCCACACGAAGATATCAGGAGAGCCGCCATGTAAATTTTCAGCTGCAAGTCACCACATTTCTGCCTGTCAGCACACTGCAGTCCATAATTGCACATTCTGTTTATTTCCATTTTGTTGTAACACATTCCTTAAAAACAAACATCCTCGGAGGGGAAAAAATGTACAAGTACCAATGATTTGTGCAATATTTCTTCTAAATTGCAAAAGCAGCGGGCCAGCACGAGCTTTTGCAAAATTACATTTCTTCAGCGTAAGCCATAAAAATGCCAAAGTGTATAAACATCCTCTGGTGGATTTAAAAGAAATGTTTAAAAGTTCAATAATATTACACTACTATGATCTACACTGTCTGAAGCCAATGTTTGTTATTTAATCTGCGATTAGATCCAGGCGAAATGGCTCGCCTTCATAAATTCTGCACCAGTTCGCCCTTCTGTGAAGATATTATACAAAATACCTCGCCTGCAATCTGCTTTAATAATTGGTTACATTTCCATCTCTGGTTTGTATCAGACCTGGCTCTCCTTGGGCTCTCAATAAAGTGCAGGTTTTTGGCCAACGATGGCAAGCGCGCAAAGCACCTGAGCGTTTCGATTGGTGGAGATTTAATGTCTTGTAGTATAGTTTATTGTATAATCATGGAAGGCCTTCGAGAGCCAGCCATGGTCAATGGACCTAAGCGACATGCCCAATAGAGTGCCCAACAGACTGTGTCATCTCAACTCCCACAATCAAAAACAAACACTCTTGTTGCTTTTTTGCCACAACCGAGATTGGGTTGGGGGGGAGGGAGTGTACGCAGCCGAGCTCGGAGCGCTGAGGTCAAGTGAAATGTGCTCTTATCCCCAGCTCTATTTATTTCTTCTACAATCTGGCTCTTAAAAGACATGAACTGTCTGACCGGGGGGAAATAGGGGTTAGACGTTTTCCGTTTCTTTTTGTTGCATTCTGGGATCTGAGATGCTATTACGATTCTGCTTCTGTGAAGACCTTAATTTTGGATTTCTTGTCGGGGCTTGTTTAACGCGTTCCGAAAATGTGTTTGATGTCGACTGTGTGCTATTAGCGGGACTGAGATCATTGAGGATTGGTTCAGAGAATGGAGTACTGAAGGTTTTTCCGGCTCTTAATTCACTGTGTTTTGATACGGTTAATTTCCTGGCTATTGTTCACCTCATATAATCCAGCTACGTCTAGTTAAGGACATGCATGTGTCTGCAAGTCACTGTTACTTTAAGCATTCAGTTTGTGGTCTTGTTTTTGAAGTTCATAATTTTCAGACCACTGAACCGTCAGCAGATCGTCCTTGCATTGAATAATGAAATGACAGCCAATCAGTCACACCACACTTTCAACAGGAGTCCCTACTTGTTGCCTTCGTGTTAACACGGCCCCTATTAATCATTAAAGAAACCAATTCACACCACCGGCGTAAGAAGCTCACTCATCCACATCCCATTAGAAACCACAGGCAGAGAAAACCAGCTCTCCTGTCCCACGCTTTAATGAAAGTCCAGTTTCCCTTGCCTAAAGGTAACTTGGTGAGTTGATGGTATCTGCCTGAACAATTACACTGTCACAATCAAAGGAAACAGACTTTAAATAGTCTGTCAAGTCCCATCGGGGGCTAATAACTACTCATTTCTCTCCCAGCGTGTCAGCGGGGCCCTGAATCCTCCCTTTGTTCTCTAGATCACCTGCCACTAAATAGGTAGCTTGTCCTCACACTTCAAGTGCTTAGATGTCAGAGGCAAAACCCCCATGCCCTCAGGGTGAAGAGGGCTCAGGGTTGATATCCACAGTGCCGAACTTAGTGAATCTTCTCGCTCAAGTCTCCGGCTTCTTAGGTCGTTGGGTTTTCTGTTTCTTTGGAACCATTGCAAAGAAAAGACAACAAGAATAAGCTAACAGACATTAAGTTGCAGTGTTGGGGTGTGACTAACTGAAAAAAGCAATGCTACATGCTTAACTAACTGTTAAGGTGCGGCCATTTACTGTTGTTCTGCAAATTTATATAGGAATTGTGTGAGAACTAAATATTTCCTCACGCAGATTTCACAACAGGCTCAAGTTGGTTACTTGAATTTGCCACAATGACCAGATGCGTGGTTTGAAAGTGAATTCTGCATGAGCTGTGCTTCATACATCACATCACTATTAACAATAAACAATGGACCTTAGCTAAGCTATTTTCAAAATAGTGTAGCTTTTTAGTAGCGGCGTAGCGTAACAAAATGCTAAATTGCTGTCACGTTTAGCCAAGCAAACTGAGACATCACACATGCTCTACACTGCAGTATTTATGTTAACTGTATCATTGGGAAAATCAGTCGAAAAGAAATTAACATTCCAGGATTTTTCTCCATATAGTGGACTTCACCAGGGTACAACGGGTTGAATGTCCAAATTGCAGTTTTAGTGCAGCTTCAAAGGACTCTACAAGATCCTAGCCGAGGAATAAGGGTCTTGTCTAGCTAAACGATCAGTCATTTTCTAAAAAAAATAAAAATAAATTTATATACTTTTTAACCACAAAATGCTCATCTTGCACTGCTCTGCGATGCGCCACAAATTACGTAATACATTGGAAAGGTCACGCGTGACGTAGGCAAAAGTACCGACCAGTGTCTACAAAGCGAACATGCAAAGACTAAGTCAAACGCCCTTTACAAAAAAAGGTAAAATAACGATATTGGTTGATTTTGAAGTTGGAGGAGAAAATGAGAAGGAGTTTTTCAACCTTTCCAACATGATTACGTAATGCGTGGCGCATCGCAGAGCAGTGCAAGACTAGCATTTGTGGTTAAAAAGTATATCATTTTTTTTATTTTTTTTTTTTAAGAAAATGACCAATCGTTTCACTAGACAAGACCCTTATTCCTCGTCTGGGATCGTGTAGAGCCCTCTGAAGCTGCACTGAAACTGCAATTAAGACCTTCAGCCCGTTGTACCCTGGTGAAGTCCGCTATTTGGAGAAAAATCCTGGAATGTTTTCCTCAAAAACCTTAATTTCTTTTCAACTGAAGAAAAAAAGATATAAAACTCTTGAAAGACATGGGGGTGAGTAAATTATCAGGAAATTTTAATTCTGAAGTGAACTAATCCTTTAATAGCTTCAATGTAGTTAGCTTGTAATGAAGCTTACTACTTTTAAGAGTAGCTTAACTGTAGTTAATTTAGCTTGTAGCTTAAATGTAGCTTCCCAACACCATTCAGTTGTTTCAGTAATAAACAGCTCTTATTTTCTCACTGTCAAGACTGTTATTTATGTCTTTCCTTATACATTGTGTTTTTAAAGAGTCTGAGTAACTGAGTCTGTAAACAGGTGCCACTGCTTGATGCTAATCTGTCTAATTTATAGCCCTATTATGCATCCTCTCTGGAAGATATAGTGTTCAGTTTAATGCTCACATATCACTTTCCCAAAAGGTAAATACTTGTTTCATGTTTTAGATCAATTAACAGGCTAATGGCAACAAGGGGAAGACACAGAAGAAAGGAGGCATCCTGGAGTCTCTTTTCCCCCCGAGTTTAATGATTTGCCTGTAGCCTGGACATTTGGCATGCGTGGAATGTTTGTCTCCACATCTAGACCCATTGTGTCGGAGGAAGAGAAAACTAGAGGAAAAGATCTACGTGCCTATCTCAGGATGGGTGTTTGTCCATTTTGAAGCTGATCAATGAATGAAAGAAGATTATTGTTTCAAAGCATCCAGAAGGTCCTGCTTGAATCCAAAGCAGCAGCTGGTTTCACTTTACCTGCTTTATCGATGTACAGAACCCCACCGTAATAGGTACAATTTCTAAAAGTTATTTTTCTTTCAAAAAATGCCTGTTTCTCTTGTGCTCTCTCTCCCATTCTGTCCCTGGGACACCCCATTCATTCATTTTTTATTAAACTTCAGCACTCCCTATGCTCATTTCCTTTCCCAGGTCCGTTCCTGTGGTTTTAGTGGTGGAGTACAGAGGGATTGGATAGGGCCCTTCTCACAGACTGACATGGGGACTGGAACAGCTAAACCTGGAGCTGGAATCTGCACTGAAGGGGTTTTGGAGGTTGGGTAGAGGCCAAGGGTTTGAACTTTGGGCATAATTCACCTGTTATTCAAAGAAACAATTCACACATTTAATAAAAATGCAAAACAGGCTTAGACAGTTGCTCTGTTCCAAAACCTAGTGAGCTCCCCATGGAGGGAGCATTTCAAGGCATTATAAATGTGTTCCTGATGCAACCCGTCCCAAAAAGTAGCTAATTTAATTATGCGATCTCCTAAGTTACCTAAGAAAGCAGCATCACATGCATCATTCACAGAGAGTGTGATCCCAGAATGCACTGCAACGCACTTGGTGATAAAGTAAATCCAAAATGGTGGACGAGGTGAGAGAAACTTGCCTGGTTTTGAAACATAACTAACTTAAAGAAAGATGAAAGTCTGGTGTTCAGATATTTCAAAATATCAAGCACTATTGTTTAAAGGTTAAGGGTCGGCAAATTTTTTTTTTATTCAGCAAGGATGCATTCATTTGATTAAAAGTGACAGTAAAGACTTTTATAATGTTACAAATGATTTTTGTTTCAAATGAATGCTTTTAAACTTTCTATTCACTAAAGAATCCTGAAAAATTTATAATTTTCTACAAAAATATAAAGCAGCTCAACTGTTTTCAACATTGAAATAATAATAAGAAATGTTCCTTGAGCACCAAATCAGCATATTAGAATGATTTCTGAAGGATCATGTGACACTGATGAAAATTCAGCTCTGCCGTCACAGGAATAAGTTTCAGAGAACACAGTTATTTAAAATTGTAATAAAATTTCACAATATTACTGTTTTTACTGTATTTTCAAATCAAATAAATGCAGCCTTGGACTTGGTGAGCATAATATTTTTCTTGTCTTCTGGATTTTTTCCCCAATTTAGTGTGCAGAAATACAGCAGCTTTTAAAGAATTAGTTCACTTTAAAATTAAAATTACCCCAAGATTTACTCACCCTCAAGCCATCCTAGGTGTATATGACTTTCTTCTTTCAGACGAATACAATCTGAGTTATATTAATGACGCTTCCAAGCTTTATAATAGCAGTGCACAGGAACCACCAGTTTGAAGCTCAAAAAAGTGCATCCATCCATTATAAACTTACTCCACACGGCTCCGGGTGGTTAATAAAGACCTTCTTTAGCAAAGCGAAATTATGCATTTGTGTAAGAGAAATATATTTAATATATTACTTATTAACATATTTAATATGTTATAAAGTAAAATAACTTCCGGCCAAACGGCCTTATGGATTCTACTTGTTAAATATGGATATTTTTCTTACACAAATGCATCACTTCGCTTTAGAAGGCCTTTATAAACCCCCAAGAGCTGCGTGGAATATGTTTATAATGGGTGGGTACACTTTTCTGAGCTTTAATCTGGTGGTTCCTTTGCACTGCCATTATAAAGCTTGGAAGCGTCACGGTGATTATTAATATAACTCAGATTGTGTTCATCAGAAAGAAGAAAGTCATATACACCTAGGATGGCTTGAGGATGAGTAAATCATGGAATTATCTTCATTTTAAAGTGAACTAATTCTTTAAGACTTTAATATCGTCATTGAACTTGTGGACACCGATGATTTTGCTGGTGATTTATGCATCACTGTGGATATTGCAATGATTTTAATACCATTTAACTTCCTAAAGACTGTGTCACTAGTTCTGTAATCAATCCTTGTCTGAAGTATAAAAATGTCAGAAATGTTTTAATAGTTTCTTTGATTTAAATTTAAGTAACAAAATGCAGTTTGGTTCATTTTTGAGAATCAGTTCAATCAGTGAGTCGATTCAAATCAAACTGTTTGCGTCATCACTCAAAAGCATTCTCAGAAATTCAAGGCTTTTTATATATTAAACTGATTTAATACCAAAAATCAATATTTACCTACCAACAACTTTGTCAACATGAGCATCTACTACAAATGACACAAGGTTACATGAGCATTGCATTTTTTTATTTGTTAATTTCTTATTTTCTACATATAATTATTTGACATCTAGAGGTAACATCACTTAGTGCCTTAGCATAATCCTCCTGTTGGCTAATTGGTTTAAATCTCTATTTACTTTTCTGTCACTTTGTGCCTTGATGTGTTACAGTAGGAGTAGTGAGCCCTCAGGACATACAGCGTGAAAGATTATTCATCATGTAACAACAGTAAACTTCCTTCTCGCCTGCAGATGCCAAGCTGTTCTCCTAATGAGATGCATACCAGCATTGAAGCCTGTGAGACAGATTGGGCCTCCTGCTAGCGCGGTCCACCACGGTCAGAGACCTTCCACTGCCCTGCAGGCAATACAGCCACAGTTTCACTCTCTTCCTATCATGCTCCATTGCTGCTTACCTTGTGCTCCGCCCACCTCTGCATGCTCGACATCCTTACAGGTCAGTTAACCCCTTACAGATTTAGGGGATAAGTTGAGAACAGAGGCTAGTTCTCTCAAATGTTCTGGAGGGATTTGTTTTAATAGTATTGTAGATTTGGGAATCAGGAACTGGTTCTTATTTAAAAATGGTTCTGTTCATAATGTTGATTTGATTAACGATTAACAGTGCAGTCTGATTTAAGACCAAATGACTCATACGAGCAGATTCTTTTAATTAAACTAAAGACTCATAACTTAATGTTTTATTAGACTTAGTTTAAGTCGATTAGTTTGAATCACTCTAATGAGTCACTTGGACACTGAATCATCCAAGTTCTTCTTTGAATCATTATTTGACCATGAGCACTGCTGTTTTTGTTTTATTTGTTTGCTATTTTTGTTGGCTATTTATTCATATTTTGAATTAGCTTTTATTTTTACATTCTCACATTTCTCTTTGAGTAATTTGAACTTTTGTCATTTTAATTAGTTTTTTATATTTCTTTTTAGTTTTTTTCATTTTTTATTTTGCTTTTGATTTTAGTACTTCAAGTTAAACTTATTTCAGTTATACATTTTTTTATCTTAAGTTTTTCATCTAAGCTTTATTTCAATTACTAAAAGCTATTTTTAATAGTTTTAGTTTAACACTGTTTGTGATGCTTAAAACAATATAATAAGAACTGATTGTTCACATGACTACATGTATTTAATGCTTTATTTAATAGATTAATGGCACTTTAATATTGTTTTTTAATGCACTGTAAACCTGAATAAGTTGGCAAAACTCAAAAAATTTGAGGTAATCAGTTACATCAAATTTTTTAAGTTAAGAAATTCAAAGTTTAATTAAGCGGAACTCAATTTTATACTCACATTTTAATTGCTCTTAACTTGAAATTTTGGGGAAAGTTAATTCATACATTTAACTTAAAATTATCATGTAATCTCAACTTATATTTTTAGCAGTGGAAATTTAGCTAGCTATAACTAGCTAATTCAGCAAATGTGACACAATGCTTTTATAACATTGATGGTAACCCCTCAAAAAAACCCACATGACAGAAACTCTTCTAAATTGGGATAGCAAAGCATTAAACACTACTAAATCCCCTACTTATCATTAATATTGCACAAAAAACATTATACAACACTTAGTTTGAGCATTTATTCTCCCTTTCGAGTGTCATGGCCAAGCATGCTGGGAAATAGAAATCCCTGCCCAGTTTCAGGTAAATTGAAGTTTGTCTAAATTAAAAGAAACAAGTCCAAAAAACTCAAAACAATGAAACAATTCAGATTACTTAAAAGGTGTTAGTTTCACAAATTAAAAAGAAAATAAAGTTCTAAATACTCATAAAAGTCAATTTGATTGAACTAATTTGTTTAATTTAAGTTTTCACTACTCAAACCAATTAATTATTTTGAGTGTTAGGGTTTACAGTGTGTTGTACTTTAAAATTTGTATTTTTTTCCCCCTATATAGACAAATTTTGCTTCTTCAAAAGTATTAAAAGAACAGTTATTATAATTATTGAGGAACCAGAGTTTTTTAGCGTAATCAGAATCTGAACCAGATTTCCATCCCTTGTAAATAGTCCTATCATTCTGAAAAAGATCTTCCTTGAATGTGCAGCATGATGAGTTGGAAACATTGGTTCAGTGTCGCATTGGTTCAGATTGTTCAAATTGTTTAATTGATTATGAAATTCCAGGTTTAGCTGTGACCCAGTTTTGTGGTTATGAGTGCATTTACAAATGCCCAGTTTTGTGGGGTATTGATTTCCACAACCTGAGTCACTAGGGAAAAACAGCTGCTGGAAATTCCAGACTGCTTGTAACTTTCTTCAGAACATGACATTTAAAAGAAAACATTCTAGAAAAGACCACATGAGAACAACCGCTAAATTCTGCCTTTGTGCGTGACCTCTCGCTGGCTCGAAAAGCGCACTCGCTGACTTTCCACTGGCCTGGTAATGATATGTCAATATCATAAGTCATGTGCAGTAGTATCGCAAAGGTTGAAGCTGTAGAAATCATAGTTTACACCTATTTATTCTCATTTTGAATTAATCTCTTTGATGTGGCTTGTTCATAATCCACTTTACCACTATTGAAAAGTTGCAAAGTTCCCTCTCTTTAGTCAAGACTTAAGTCTGTCTGTCGAAGTTAAAGGCTGGATTTCATCCTTTGTTTCAGTGGATTTGAAATTACAAATGCACCGAATGGCAACACTCCAAAAATGATCCTTATCCAATCGCTCAAACCCTACAGTGACCGTCTGTTCCGATGGATTTCGACTTTATTTTCTTTGAAGACTTAACCCAAACAAGAGATTTCATTTATTTTCCTTTCAGAGGAGTGTACATTTTGGGATATTGTCTGGCGTGCTGATTGTTTTGAGAGGAGTTTCATTGTGTGAAATCTTTCCCTTGCCTAAAACAACAGAATGTGGGAAAAGGTGGGGGGTTTGCCCACTCTTGCCTTTCTTGATTTCCATCCAAGTTTGCTGCACTTAATGTGGTTACAGGCAGTGCCTGGCCAGTTTTCTCTCCCGCTGAGCTATATCGAACTGTGCATTCTTTTTTTCTCTCTCTCCCCCCACTTCAATTTCATATGTCACAGTATCCGGGGGTGGACTCAGAATGAATGATATTTGCAGGTATGAACTGTAATCCCAGTAAGGTATTTTCTCACCATGGAGCGGCAGTTTATATACGCATCCCACAAGGGTTATGTTCCCTTATAATTCTTGTTTTCTAAAATCATTTGTTTTAGCAATGCACATGATAACATTGCACAATTTAGAGTAAATTACACTGCTTGTACGTACATTGATATGATATCGCATTGTAGGTTGAAAAGGTGAAATGTAATGATTGCACAGAAGCTTCTACTTTGTAATTGTGCTGAATATCAGATCGTTCCATGTTAAAATGTTAGATCACCCAAAAATGAAATTTCTTCTTGTCATTAAGTACTCACCCTCATGTCGTTCCAAACCCGTAAGACCTTTATTCATCTTCGGAACATAAATTAGGATATTTTTGATGTTATTGGCTCTAACAAGGAGGCTAAAGGCTGCAACCTCTAGTGTCAGTCACTAGAAGCACTGCAATAGTGTCGGAGAATGACAGGGGAGAGTCGAATTTGTTGAATAAAGTCATTATTTTTGTTTTGTTTTTGCACACAAAAAGTATTCTTGTTGCTTCATAAAATTAAGGTTGAACCACTGTAGTCATGTGGACTATTTTAACAATGTTTTTACTACTTTTCTGGACCTTGAATGTGGTAATTTAATTGCTCTCTATGGAGGATAAAAAAAACCTTTCGGATTTCATCAAAAATATCTTAATTTGTGTTCTGAAGATAAACGATGGTCTTACGGGTGTGGAACGACATGAGGGTGAGTAATTAATGACAGAAATTTCATTTTTGGGTGAACTAACCCTTTAAAGGGGTCATGACATGTTTTACAGTTGGCTGCTTCATCAACAAAAGTTTCTTTGCAAACTCTCCATTACACTGTGCCTCGATTATAAAATAAAATGCTCTGAACAAACATATAATCCTCTGACAAGACCCAGGACGCCATTAAAATAAACCAACTACTTGTTTCCAACGCTGGGATCCTTCTGATGTCTATACAGGTTTTGAAGTCAGTGGATGTAAGGTTGACCCCTTTGGGTTTTCCTCCCTTCTTCACCCCTCAATATTGCTCTTGTTCTGTGTACTTTCCGAACATGTTTGCTTTCATTCACCCTCGTCAGCGCATTTGGGGAGCACAAGCTATGGATTGTCTGTCTAGAGTGGGAAAAGGTCTGAATCTTTTCACTCCAGATATCGACCCAGGTCAGATCCTAACAGTTCCTCTCCATCTAGAGGAAAAAAAGTTGTTCCAAATGTTCTGGAGGAGTCGGGAGTGTGTGTGTGATGTGTGTGAAATAGCTGAGGCTGCACTCCTGAATTTAAAAATGAATTATCTCTGGGAACGGGAATACATTTCTGCTGGTGGCTTTTTGGTCCACTGTCTCATACTGAACTAGTGAAATGATGTTCAACAGATACAATTACAGAAAAAAGAGAAAACACAACTTATGAAATTGTGCCTGTCTTCACGGTCTGCTTTAAGCAAGCCCAGCACTGTTCAGGCCCAGCTCCTGATTAATTGTGCAGCTTTGGATTCGTGAGTCTGTCTGTTTTTCCAGAAGAGGTTAGTGTTACTGGGAGAGAGAAAGAGTGAAATGGAACAAGAGAATGAGACAGGCACAAACTAGCAAACTTCATACTACACTTACAATACTGCGGGATGCATACTGTAGTAAATCAATTTTTCTGTATGCATGTAATTTACCAAAATGTTTAGTATAGACAGAACCTTTTAGCAGTGGTGAACAGTAATGAAGTATTTTTACTTCCTTACTGTACTTAAAGGATTAGTTCACTTTCAAATGAAAATTACCCCAAGCTTTACTCACCCTCAAACCATCCTAGGTGTATATGACTTTCTTCTTCTGATAAACACAATCGGAGATATATTAATAAATATCCTGACGCATCCGAGCTTTATAATGGCAGTGAGCGAAACCAACGAGTATGAAGCTGAAGAAAGTGCCTCCATCTGTAATCCCTCTACCCAGGTCCTACTCGCCTGCGCGAGCCTCGAACTCGAACCATCTCTTGAGATCAGAGGAGTGAGGTTTACTCGCACAGCGACTACTAGCTGGCCTCCGTTACACTCACCCCCCTATTCCTCACTTCCATCCGGGTCCAGGCACCAATGTTACCCCTCAACCCAGGTCCACGCTCTGCGTGGGCTTCGAACCCGGGTCTCCGGCGTGGGAGTCGGACACTCTAACAAGGAGGCTAAAGGCTGCAACCTCTAGTGTCAGTCACTAGAGCATCTATTGAGATCAGAGGAGTGAGGTTTACCCGCACAGCGACTACTAGCTGCCTCTGTTACACATCCACATCCATCCATCATAAACTAATCCACATGGCTCCGGGGGGTTAATAAAGACCTTCTGAAGCAAAGCGATGCGTTTGTGTAAAAGAAATATCCATATTTAACAAGTTATAATGTAAAATATCTAGCTTTCTCCAGATGTTGGGCAACGTTATGGTGGTCGCACCAGCTAACAAATTTTGATTGCACCGGCAAGAAAAATGGTTGCAAAATTCGAGCATTTAATCGCAGTCTGGAGTCCTGAAATTATTCTTTTACTTATTTCATATGCAGTGTATACTCTGCAGCAAGCAAATATTTAATTTTGAACAGCCAGAACAAAGTTATTTCCTAATTAATCTACTCATTGGTTACTACAGCGATGAATTCCTCCCTGTAACTGTGCGCTGAACAATTTATGTACAACTAAATCAACGGTCATTAATTCCAGTTTACCGTTTAATTGCATTCAGCTGGAGCGTGTCATGTTTTGATGAAGGGGGAAACATGCTTGGAATATCCCCTCTCTCTCTCGCTCACACACGCTCAGAAGTATGAAGGTACAGCAGGTGTGTGGCGTGGTGTTGTGTTCGTCTCTCCCGGGGCTCCCTCTGCCTCACACTTTCCACCCCATACTGGAATTTTACAAAATGCGTCTGTACATTATGCTGCTGTGTTATCGCTCCAGAGGCATCCCTAACTGTCTTTGACATATAACATTTGGGAAAAAATGCACAGAAAACATGATGAAAGTAAGAGCAGTGTTAGTGTTCATCTATGCGGATGTGTTTGTGTTAGAGCTCTCACCGTGGCTGCATAAAGCTTAGGTTAATTTTGTGAAACTGTAAAAAATCAACTGCTTTCACAAGAGTCAAATTCAATCTCGGACGGGGCTCTGAGATGTTAAAGAAATCTGCAGCCCCAGACCTCACAATGAGGGATCTATTACACCGACTACCAAAGAAATGTTCTTTTAATTAGCCACATTTATCTTTTTTTCTATGTTTTGACAGAATTTCTTACATAAACATACAGCACAAAGAGAGACAGACACACAAAGCATGCTCATTTTTATGTTTGACAGATCCACTCGGAACAAAAACAAAGGTGACCTTGCTGTGCCGTTTCAGACCGTAATGGGTTGCTCTGTTTCATGCGTGAGGTCATATCAGCAGCACCTGCAAGGACTGTAAGTACATAATAACAGATTAAACGGATGAACCTAGAAGGCCCTATGAAGTCAAAAAAAGAGTTTTGTGGCTTTTAGTCCATGTGTGGTTACTTTGAGGGCATCTTCATGCTAGTGTATTTCTAAACATTGACTAAATTTACTTTTATGTGCGATATGCATTTCAATTGGTTCTTTTTTTTCTTTTAGGAAAATGATACAAAAATACAGATGATGTAACAGTCTTGTTCTGTTTTAGTTTCGTTTTTCCTGTTTGCCTTTTTTAGCTCTCATTGCTGCACTCTATGGAACTGTGGACAAAAACCTATGGAAGCTAGTTTCCGGCCATGGAATAAAACAATTAAAAAGATAATTGGGACTTTTTATCTCACAATTCTGACTTATTTTCTCTCAATTGCAAATTTACATCTCGCAATTCTGATTTTTTTCTCAGAATTCTGAGATATAAACTTGCAATTGCGAGTTATAAAGTCCAATTCTGAGGAAAAAAAAGAATTGTGAGTTATATCTTGAAATTTTGACCTTATAACATGCAATTGCAACTTTATATCATGCAATTCTCACTTTATAAATTGCAATTGCTAGTTTATATCACGCAGTTCTGACTTTATAACTTGCAATTGCGAATTTATATCTTGCAATTCTCTGAAAAAAGTCAGAATTGTGAGAGGTAAACACAATTGCGAGAGAAAAAATTCTGAATTGTGAGAAAAAGTCACAATTACTTTTTTTTTTTTTTTTTTTTTTAATTCAGTGGCGGAAACAGGCTTCCATAAAAGCTAACTGTTGGTTTAAATTTTTAAATAACATTTTTAAACCCACAAACCAGCATTTTTTTTGTTTGTTTTAAGAGTTGTTTACCATGGTTGCTAATTAAGTTACACACCTGTTTTGTTGATTATATCCCTGTATATATAAGCCCTCAGTTCTAGGTTTGGTGTCGTCTATGTTTTACATGTGATCTCCTGCGTGTTCCTAGTTGGACTTGTGAATAAAGACAGCCACAGCATGACAGATGACTCATCCTGTACTACACAGATTGTTGTGCAATCAAATGCTCTCTACAATGAGAATGTTCCTCATTTGAGATTTATTTTCTCTAATGGGGAGGTTCAACAATCCCTGCAGGCTGTGTTGTTTTGTTGAATTAGAGCTAAATGAGAAAAACTATTTAGGACTTGTTTTTTTTAAATGTTCCATTTCTGTTGTTGCTTCCCATCAATGCTGACCGCATGTTACTCATCTTATGACATGATTGTTAGTCACATCAGTCTCCTCTGTGTCAAATGCTCATAAAAAAGACACAAACTCTATTTTTGGGAAAAAAAAATCTATTTTGGAGCAATTTTTATAATATAATATTATATTATAATGATTGTTATATTATAAATATTAACAATTAACTATAATTACAAATTAAATTAAAACGGAGTACGATACAGCACTAGCCTCGAGTACCTTATTGCTTTTATAAAACGGTTACCACACAATACAAATATTAAAGGCAAAAATATGTAACAATGCAACTTTAATGAAGTAAACTCTTACTAAAAGCCTTCCTTCCGCCAGAAAAAATAGTCATTGACCGTGAACAGCAACATAAGTTACATTATTACGCCATTAGATGGTGGCAAAGACTGTCTTTATGAGTGTGTCAGTCAGTAGCGAATACTTTTACATTGAAAAGACTAAATTGTTGTGAACACGGAACAAGACGCATCTGACAAATACTTTGACTAGCGCTGTCAGTCACGGGAAAACCCCTTAACTGTTAAAAGGACAAGATAATACATCGGACATTTAAACAGATTTTTTATTATGAACATAGGACTGACCTGAAGGAAAATGCTAAATCTGAATGCAGGTAATAAACTCACTCAATCGATCTCTTTCTCACAACACTCTTCTGCATAATACAGTAAGCTTTAATGAACAATATCAATTGAGAACATACAGTTTACGTTCTGTACGTACGTTAGTAATACACAGAACCATTGGGTGAAGCAGTCATAGCGGCCAATTATTGTTACTATTTTTTTTTTTTTCCTCGAAAACCTGAGGTAGGACAGTATTGTGAACTTGGCACCTTCAGCTTCAACTATCCCCCACCTGTATGTCTGAATGTGCTCAGCTGCCCGTCTACATGATGAAGTGTTTAGCCTAAGTAGGTGCAGAATCAGATTCCATGTGCTTACTCTAGAATATAAAACCCAACATGACATCCAAACTGAGAAGCATTAAATTTTTTTCCTCCTCTTTACTAATGTTTATCTGTTGGATTTTATCACAGTCTGTTGTTAAAGCAGGCTCTGATGTCACATGGCTTATTTTGGCACAGGAGGAGGGTGACCACCACAGTTGTATTTGGATCATGGTCATAAAACCCATATTCTGTCCTGGATGGCTTCTCTGTCCATGCAGGCACACCTCCTAATACTAAGTTTTTTCACAGTAACAAAGTGGAATAATAACTGGTGATTGCAGCTATTGTTGTGTGCAACACAAAAAAATGTTGTTTTGAGAGCTGGCCTTTCCATGCAAGAAACAAAAAACAAAATGGTCACTGGAAGGAAAGATTTACAGTGAATCACGATTAAGTCTTTGTTACAACAAAGAAAAGATCTGACTCAAAGGAAAGATTTGATCATGAATCTGCTTAATTCTCACACAAAATGATCATGTGGTTTTGGAAGATTTGAAATGTCTTGAACTTGATTGAACTGGTGATTTCAACCAGCTATTTTTGTGTGCAATATAGTGTGCATCAGTTCATAGTTTGTCTGAGGCTAGAAGAATATAGTGCAAAAAAAAAAAAAGTGAGAAATGTGATGGACAGAGATTGAGAGGTGAGAAATGTAGCGTAAGGAAATAAGAGAGGGAGATAGATTATGTGTGTGTGCTCCTCCAAACTCTTCTCCTTTACAATGTACAGGTGTTGCTTGTGGAGTGTGGAATGGTGGTGAGGCCTGTGCCATTCTCTTAGCTGGCCGAGATGGCGTAATGGGAACTGCCAGCTGTGATGGTAATTACAGCACCACTGAAGAGGATGGGGGCTGTTTTTCTTCAGGGGGCTTGCAGCTGAACTGATTTTTCATTTACATGTTTTAAATAAGATGAAGGACCTCCCCAAATGGGTTTGAGCTGTGCATTAGCGAGAGTGGATACATGCTATTTTTCAAGTGTTGTTCTTTGTCACCGGCGGATTGTTTTAACGCACCTCCATGCTTGGATCTATTAAAGGAATGAGGTCTGGAGGAATGCTCAGGAAACGGATATAAACCTCAGCCCATGCATTTCACAAGGGATGCATTGATTAGGCGACAAGGAAATGGTGTTTTGATTAGTCGATAAGGAAGTGCTTTATTAGTGGTGTTTGCTAAGGCAAGAATCACTATTATTATTAGTGATGCGACCATAATTCGTCCTGTGTCATTTGTGCTATAGAAATGAATGATACGTCAAATCGTTTATCGAGGAGAGGCGTGCGATTACCTTTCTAAGCGATCAGACTTATTTTCACCTGGCGGACGATGAAAGGTGAAAAAAGCAGACTTAAATAAAGGACATGAGTCATGTATAATGTCCAGAATATTTGACGTTGGTTTGGTTTGCCAGATACATTTTCTGCAAAATGCACACAAATGTAACTAATTTTAAAGACGCTTGGGATACATATTGGCTTACATTACAATCATTAGTTCTGTCATGATTGAAAGTAGATCATATAATTTCATAGTCTAAAACTTGAAAACCGTATAGCCAGAAAGGTTAAGTTAAAACTTAAAGGATTACTCATGTTGCACCAAATCTGAATGCTTTCTTTCTCCTGTGGAACACAAAAAATAGGAGTTTTGAGAGTTTTAGGAGTTCTCTTTTTCATGCAAAAACAATGAGTAGGAGCTTAGAGGCTTCAAAAAGGATGATAAAGCTTCATACAAGTATCATAAATTTTGTAAAAGTAGCCTAAATGATTTCTGCCCCTAAGTCTTCTGCACTAAACCATACTTGGTTTGAGGAACAGACAAAAGTTCTTGATTTGTGAACAAATTCACAAATTAATCTTTCAATAAATCAGTTCACAAAACTGAATTCACAAATCATGCTAATCTGGTTCTTGGATTTGATTCACTGACACCATGATCAAGGCACTGGAGGGAAAGATTTACAGTGAGTAACGATTAAGTCTTTCAGATTGGTTTGTGAACTGAATCAAATGATTCATTTGAAAAGATATGACTCAAAGGAAAAATTTGGTCATGAATCTGTTAGTTCTCTCAAGAACTTTTGTGAACTTTCTTTTCAAGTCCATTTCTCACACAAAAGTATCATATGGTTTCAGAAGAAGAACGAGTCGAATGGACTATTTTATGATTCTTTTTTTCTCATTCACTTTCATTATATTGAAAAGCATAGCCAGGATATTCTTCCAAAAACCATTTGTGTTCCACTAAATAAAGACAGACATACAGGTTTGGAATATCATGAGGTTATGAATATGGTGACACAATTTTCATTTTTGTATGAACTATCCCTTTAAGAGAGCACAGGTAATTGTGAAATGAGAAAGTTGCTTGGCTGTGACTTCTGAAACCTTTCAGTAATGGCATTAAGACTATGAGCACTTCACCGGCAACCGTGCCAAACTAGAGGAGGGGAGAGACCAAGAAGCTGAATGTATTGCAGATGGCACAGCTCTATTCTCTAACCAAACCATCTGGAGTTTACTTAAACTGATGACTTCATTATCAAACACAGGCTCTGTTGCCAAATACTACTTCTGACATGCTCACACACATGCTGACTGACACACATGTTAATGTTGACAGACAGACACACGCATTGGCATGATTCAGCGTATGGTACTCATAATGATGGACCAGCTTGAAGACGAGGGCACTGTATGAGTATGTTTTTTAGTGTGTGTATGTGTGTATTGTATGTGACTGTGGCATTGGAAACGGTTTAAGCTTCGTAATTTGATGACATAATAGTGTAAAACTGGCGTAAGTGGCCTGACCTCTCACTCAAAGGTCACACAGAAACCTCCGCTGACCCAGCCTTGTGAGTTTTTGCCTCAGCGTCAGAAGTAATGGTTTGACCTACTGTAATTTGTTTGGGAGGCCTCCTCTGAGACACCTGCAGGAACTGGGTGGGTGCGGGCAAAAGCGGCCAAGTTCTTGCCAATTAAATCATCATGGCACCAATTTTTCCAGCGCATGCCCTTCCAGCACTGAAGTGTTGTGGTAATTGATGTTCATGACATCAGAACTGCGTATTTTTGTAACCCGTATTAGATTTGTTGTACATGTGGTTTTGGCTGATACATTTTTTCTCATACAGAGCAGCTACTGACTGAGGACTCTAACCACAAGTTGTTCTGCAGACCTGAATGAAACATATGCTTTATTTAAAGGGATAGTTCACCCAAAAATGAAAATTATCCCATAATTTACTCACCCTCAAGCACAACACACAATCGGAGTTATATTAAAATATATCCTGGCGCTTCCAAGCTTTATAATAGCAGTGAAGCAGGCGTGAGATTTTGAAGCCAAAAAAAAGTGCATCCATCCATCATAAAAATAATTCATACGACTCCAGAGGGGTTAATAAAGGGTTTCTAAAGTGAAGTGATGGGTTTTTGTAAGAAAAATATCCATATTTAAAACTATATTAACTCTAATAACTAGCTTCCGGCAGACGGCCGTACGCATTTTTCTTACAAAAACCCATCACTTCACCCTGGAGCCATGTGGATTACTTTTATGATGGATGGATGCACGTTTTTGGGCTTCAACATATAACGCCCCCTTCACTACCATTATAAACCTCGGAAGAGCGAGAATATCATGTAATATAACTCGGATTGTGTTCATCTGAGAGAAGATCATAGGATAAATTTTATTTTTGGGTGAACATCCATCCATCCATCCATCTGTCCGACAGGTTTAAAAGGTTTTAACAAGTGGTTAATTAAAGACAATTGGACCAAGTCCATTGGACCTAAACCTCACAAAAGTACTACAACCCGAATTCCGGAAATGTTGAGACGTTTTTTTAAATTTGAATAAAATGAAAACTAAAAGACTTTCAAATCACATGAGCCAATATTTTATTCACAATAGAACATAGATAAAATAACAAATGTTTAAATGGAGAAATTTTACACTTTTATCCACTAAATGAGCTCATTTCAAATTTGATGCCTGCTACAGGTCTCAAAAAAGTTGGCACGGGGGCAACAAATGGCTGAAAAAGCAAGAAATTTTGAAAAGATTCAGCTGGGAGAACATCTAGCAACTAATTAAGTTAATTGATATCAGGTCTGTAACATTATTAGCTATAAAAGGGATGTCTTAGAGAGGCAGAGCTGTGAAAGAGTGCGTAAAAAGATTGTGGAATACTTTAAAAACAATGTTCCTCAATGTCAAATTGCAAAGTCTTGCAAATCTCATCATCTACAGTGCATAACAGTATCAAAAGATTCAGAGAAGCTGGAGAAATCTCTGTGCATAAGGGACCTTTATTGGACGCCCGTGGTCTTCGGGCCCTCAGACGACACTGCATCACTCATCGGCATGATTGTGTCAATGACATTACTAAATGGGCCCAAGAATACTTCCAGAAACCACTGTCGGTAAACGCAATCCACCGTGCCATCTGCAGATGCCAACTAAAACACTATCATCCAAAAAGGAAGCCGTATGTGAACATGGTCCAGAAGTGAATTTCAAAAATGGGACCAAACACCAAAACACCAGAAACTCATAACCTCGATGCCCAGACGTCTTCAAACTGTTTTGAAAAGAAGAGGAGATGCTACACCATGGTAAACATGCCCCTGTCCCAACTATTTTGAGACCTGTAGCAGGCATCAAATTTGAAATGAGCTCAATTTGTGCATAGAATTGTAAAGTTTCTCAGTTTAAACATTTCTTATGCTATCTATGTTCTATTGTGTATAAAATATTGGCTTATGTGATTAGAAAGTCTTTTAGTTTTCATTTTATTCAAATTTAAAAAACGTCCCAACATTTCCGGAATTCGGGTTGTACACAAATTATTCAGCAACACCAAATCTGATGTAAATGTAAATCTTACATTTGCATAGTTTTGTTCTTAAGTCATGCTGTGTATTTTCTGATTCCTGAATGGGTGCGAATAGGCCTTTTACCACTTATAAAACAAGCACACAAAGTGACAACTGTTACTATCCATTTCTTTGGCACTTTAAACACCACAGAATCGTACCTCTCTCATGCTTAAATACACTTAAAAATGAATGTCATGTTTCTAAAGCTTGACCCAATCTGGGCTTATAAAATACACACAAAGCATATCAGTAATGTTCGCATTGCGCCTACAAAGACCGCCTCTGTGATTTAGTACATTTTCATTGAGATTACGTTCATTCATATTATTGTGAGCGTAATTAAAGAGTTCTCCTTCTCCGTTGTGCTTCTTTTACAATCCCTCTGCGTAGGGGAGTGGACCCAGTTAATTGCGTGCGCACTTGTAACCATTGGCGTAATCATGAAGGTTTTTTATTTGACCAGCGCACCGCACCGGTTTCACACTTTCTCCCCACACGTGTGAGGCCTCCAGGTGTCATGCCCTCCTCCAGCCGCCTTGGCCCCGTCGCACAAGCCCAATGCAGGAACGCAAGAGTGGAAAGAGAACCCAAAAGGTTCACAGGCCACTTGATTATGAGCTGGCGGACACAGCTGCGGTTTGTGCCACTTCATTAAAACTGTCATCTGCTTCACAACATATAGCAGAGGCACATGACATTATGGGATATGTGCAGTTTCTGTCAGAGGCAAAGCCTTGGTGGTGAATGGAAGACTGAATCCTTAGGCTCATGAACACTGAGGCAAGTTGTCACATTTTTGACTGTAAATATTTCTTAGGGTCAAGTTTTTTTTCAAAAGTCAAATTTTGTATAGATACATTACAGATTTATCAACAAAAAAAGCTTAATAAGAATTGACCTTTTGTGATAGCATTTATACACAAAGTCTATGAACATATTCTCAATGAAAATAGACAAAATGAATGTTACATCCATCCATCCATCCATCCATCCAATACAAAATCACTGCTGGAGAAATGCATTTGTGTATTTGAACTTTTGCCTCAAAACCTTATACTGAGTTAACTTCCTTGTGTGACAACTAGCCCCAGTCTCTCCTATATGGTTCATTATTGTGGCATGTTATGATTTATATTGGAGTCATCTACTGATATAATGTATTTACTATGGTCGTAATACTCATTTGATTCATGCGATTCATTCACGCTGTACCCTGTAGAATAAGCTTGCAGGGAATGAACGAGGTTGGGTTACGCTGACATTTATAACCATTAAAATGTTGGCCTAGCCAGACTTACATGAAGTCAAACATTTAACACATGTTTTCATAATTCATATTTTTGTATACACAGTTGTGACTGGAATAAACTCTCCAGTTCATGATCACACTGACATCTGTATGCAATTATAAACATTTGAAATAAAATATATATATATTAATAAACACACTAAGAAAAACCTCTAGATTATTTGGTGTATCCTGATAACCTGCTAAAGATGCAACAGCGCAGTGATGCACAGAATAAATAAATATATAAATTTTTGTTCCCTTTTTTTCAGGCAGAGTGCCTGAATCACGGAATCTGACACAGGGGGATGTGTGTGCCGCAAATGCCCAGAGGTTGTATCAGTTTCTTTTCCTAACTAAATATAAGATTGCATTTTGTTTATAAAAGAAAGTGAAGTACTCATAAATGGCATTTGTCTCTGGCTGCTCAAAAGTTTGACTAGGAGCTGAACAAAGAGAGCTGTCAACCAGTCAAGGTCCCACTTCATAATTAACTTCTCCTGGGGCACACTGGCCATGTGGCCACACAGACCACAGTGAAAATGAACTTCCCTCTTGTGGAATCCCATTCTGTGTGTAAAAACACAAAAAAAAGGTAATGAGATAATGGTAGTGAGATAATGTTTAAGATAAGAAATAAAATCACATTGTGAGATATGAGGCCGCAGTTGTGAGATTTAAGATTCAATTATGAGAAATTAAGTTGAAACAATGTCTCAATTGCAAGGTTTAAAGTCGTGTTGTGATAATACAAAATCACATTTTAGTCACATTATTTTTTTATTTACGAAAATACAAAGTTCTGTCATGAAACTCTAGATGGCGCAGGCTGATAGGTCCTTAACTCAATCTGCTTGCAATTGCATCATTCTCTATAGGGCACAGCTGATTGGTTCCTGCTGTATCAGTAGCTAATGAGCTTGCTACTCAGCATTTAAATACTTGGTTTGCATTTGCTGTAGCAGTTGCAGTGCACTTTCAGAAACCCTTCACCTTCCCCAGCTCCACCTGTATCTGCTACGGGTAATTCATGTATGCAATATTGTACATCATGTCTTACTTGCTCACAGCAGTGTGTCATGTATGTATTGGCAGTAGCAAATCCCATACTTTCTCTGCAGCAGCAATAACAGCAGCAGCAGTGTTGCAGTTCTATTCCACCAAGACCAAACATATCAACATTGTCATATCCATTACCATGCCAAACACTCAGACATATGTCATGACAGAATTATATTTCACAATGCAACTTTCAAACTTAATTTCATTATAATTTCATAATTTGTTTCACAAAGTCCCAACTGTAAGATTTCACATTTTAAGATTTGTCTGTTTTTCTAATTGTGAATTTATGTTTTACAATGTGACTAAATCTCACATTAAGAGATTTAAAGTCACATTATGAAATATAAATTCGCAATTTGTGAACTATATATTCTTAATATCACTTTAAAAGGGACCTATTATGCCCATTTTTAGTGTCCCCAGAATATGTCTGTGAAGTTTCAGCTTAAAATACCTCACAGATCATTTATAAATCCATGTTGTAAATACCCATTTCTGACTACAGTCAAGAACAGGCTGTTTTCATGCGTGTGCCTTTAAATGCAAATGAGCTGCTGTGCCCCGCCCCCTCTTTACGATCACAGTTCCTGCCTCAATCGGATTCTCTGCCAAATATTAACAAGACATCTGCTTGGTTTTGAGTATCATCTATATCGCGATCACTCTCACAGATAGCATAGTTCTTCTTTCATCATTAAAGTTAATTATTTCCATGCGTTTCAAAGCTATATCAGTTTAAACATCTAATCAATGGATCGTTTTCTGAGCGCACTTATCTGAAGCACACGCACACAGACAGCTGGCTGTCAGATGTCAAGTCTCGTGAGTAACTTCTCTTTCACATTTTTTGTTTTGTTTAAACTGTCAGATACACACAAGGTTCTGTCAAAAACACACACAGTTCACATAAACACAGTCAGTTATGTCTGTAAATGTAAATAGCAGGCAACGTTACAGAAGTCGAATGTGTATATTAGATCTGTGGCGCATTCTCTTCAAAAATAAAACTAATCCACTGCTTTCAGCAACTCAGATGTAGGTAAATGAAGACTGTTATGTTCACTCTTACATCCAACAACAAAACATCTCAGTTACTTACCAGACATTGTTGTCGCTACAGCTGCTCGAGCGCGGAGAAAATGGCGGACAGTGTACAGCTCGCTGAGGGTGGAAACTATGGTAACGCAGGACTGTCAGTCAGTGGTTGTGGGCGGGGCCTGTGGCTAATGTGACGTCACCTTAGCACCTTAAAGACAGAGCGCATTTAGGCCACGCCCACACCGGGGGGGAAAACAATCCAACTGTCTCCATTGACTTTGTATTGCGTGAGGCTGCCTCCTTGTCATTTCTGACTTATAACAAAAAACAGAACAATGCCTTAAAGCTGCTGTGTGACAAGGTGTACAGAAAACAAGCTAAAAAACCCAGAACTAAGTTTTTATAAGCTACCAAACCGTAAAAGCCAGCCTTTAAGGAGACAAAAGTGGATAAAGGCAATAAGACGTGAAGCATCAGCAGGAAGAATGGGTAAATTTTGGGATCCTGGCACTCAGTATGCCTCAGTAAGCCTACGTGTGCAGTAAACATTAGTCACTGTTAAGTCAAATATCCAAATGTCAGTTTTATATATTATATTTCCTGTCGCTGATTACATAACCCTCCAGTGGGCGTAGTTCTCATAGTAATATGACATGTCACGCTCTGTCTCAATCGCCTGTATCCACTTTTTAGTCCTTAAACGCTCGTTTTTTGGGTCGACAGCTTATAAAAACTTCTGGGTTTTTGGTTCTGGTTTTTTTTTAGCTTGCTTTCTGTACACCTTGTCATATAGCAGCTTTTAGACATTGTTCTGTTTTTTGTTATAAGTCAGAAATGACAAGGAGGCAGCCTCACGCAATACAAAGTCAATGGAGACGGTTGGATTGTTTTTTCCCCCGGTGGGCGTGGTTTTCAGATTATGATGCGTGTCGCTCTGTCTCTATGGCTGAAAACAGGTCGTTGAGAGACACTGCTTATGATTTATGGGGATTAAAAAAAAGGAGTGGGTGGATTTTTATCACTATAGAGTGGTTGTGTACACACACTGCCAACAGACATTTATGTCCAAACACCATGCAAAAGTGAATTTTGCATAATAGGTCCTCTTTAAAGGGCTGTTCACACCAAGGACGATAGCTATAATGATAATGCTAAATACATAGTTCTAAAAATCGTTGTAAATATAAAAGAATAGCAGAGTCCACACCACAACTATAACGATAATGGCAGAGAAACGATTATCATTGGAATCGCTTTCACAACATTTTTTTTTTAGCTGATGAACGATAAAAACTCTGACAGCCAATCAGAATCCATCTTGCTCTAAAGAGCTTGAGCATTTAAAGCAGCAGATGACAAAACTACAGAGTGTTCGTTGATGTGGATGCTAATATAGTTATCGTTATGGTTATCTTTATAGTTATTGTTCTTGCCATCTTATACAATCATGTCTTGTGAAACAAATTACGAAATTATGAAAAAAGCTGCAATTGAAATTTTTATCTTCCAGTTATGACTTTAAATCTCACAATAGTGACTTTTTGGTCTTTTTTGTTCAGTAATTAATTTCACAAAGTCACAATTCTAAGCTTTGAAGTCATCATTGTGAGAAATAAAGTTGCAATTGGTAGTTTTAAAGTCATAATTGCGTTTTTTAAACTCTGAGGCAAAAACAGGCTTTCATAGTCTTTTGCTCTATTATTCTTTACTATTTGAGGAAAATGCTCTATTAGCCTTCTCTGGCAAAGACAGGATTTTTGTCAGCATGGTTTGTTTATATCATCCTCTGAAATCCAACATGCTTGCAACACGAGTCTTAAAAGGATTAAAGTGCTATGGAAAAGATGCATTTGAGTTCTTGTTTGGGTGTGTGGGAGACTATAGTGCATTTAGCCATGTTCTCATTCATACTGTAACAATAACACGTTGTGTTGTGAGTAAATATGACCTTTAGATAATCCTTGTAATGTTTCTAAGAAATAGGATTTTGTGAGCTTGCATTTTTCATGCTGTAAAGTTAATCTCACTCAAATATTAATGAGAATAAGACACAGTGAACCCAGTGACATGTTTGTGCAGAGTACATGTTTTTGTACTCTGGGTGAAAAGTTCAGTTTCCTATATTCCATCTGAACCCTGTGGAATCAGAGGGATGCAATAAAAGAAAAGAGTGGATGAGGTAAAGGAGACCACGTGGGGTGACTATTGAGTCCAGTGCTGAGTGATTTCTATCGGCTCCTCGTTGCCACCCAGGTCTCTCACAAGAACACCCAGACAGGAATTCCAGCGCGGCTTATCAGAGCGCCCCATCTCCGTACAGGAGGAGGGAGTTTGGGGGGTTTGTGTGTGTGGGGGGGTCGTTGTGCAAGCTTGGATTAGGTCGAGAGGAAGCACTCTGTTGGGGTTAGTGGTTCATTAGTGTTTACTAACAATCGCTGGATGTCAGAAAGGTCTCAAGAGAAGAAAAGATGTTTAGGAGGAGAGATTGGTTTATAGGGTCATGTCTTACAACTTATTACACAAAGAGATAAAGGATTAGCCTCCCTCTCTCTCGCGTACACAAACTCTCTCTCTCTCTTTTCTCTGTCGCTCGCTCTGGAACTGATCTGAGCGAGTGACCTAAAGCTTGATTAGGTCAGTGTACCACAGCCGCTCTGTGGTGCTTGTGGGGGGGGTTTGACTCTAATGGTCACTAATCCAACTAGCATGCTCTCAAAGCATGTGGCTCACTTTCTCTCTTCAGTGCACTGCTAGCTAGAGGTTAAAACCATTAAGTCTTAAAGTTGCCATCATTAAATGTTGCCTATGGTATCATCAATTGTTGCCCATGGCAGATTTAGAAGCTAAGAGGGCAATTGCAGAGATATCAAGCACCATTTTACAGAGATATTGGTTGCTGCTTCATTAAAAAAGCATTTTTTTAAATTTTTGAAATACACACACATGTTGGGTTTCCATGTTTTATGGAGACTTTCCATAGACTTAATGATTTTTATACTGTATATTTTATCCCCTAAACCTACCCCCCACAGAAAACTTTTTTACATTTTCAAAAAAACATCACTCAGTATGATTTATAAGCTGTTTTCCTCATGGAGACCAAAAATGTCCCCACAAGGATGTCGGATATTGCCATCTTTGTGTGGATGTTTTGTCCCCGTAACGTAAGGTATACCTGAACCACACACACACACACACACACACACATATATATATACATGCATATATACATACATACATAGAAAGATATATAGATGTATGTATAGGTATCTATAGATAAATAGATGTGTATATATATGAAGACTTAAGATGCAAAAGCCTCTAAGTGCCATCTGAAATTTTCTTCTAAAATGATAATTTTTTATCAGGCTCCTATGTTTAGGTTCAGTAATTTCACTTTAATGGTCCTTTTCATTGCCGTCAAAGTGAAATAACTGAACACAAACATAGGAGTCTGATAAAAAATTATCATTTTAGAAGAAAATTTCAGATGGCACTTAGAGGCTTTTGCAATGGAACTCTTCATATATAGATTTTTTAAATTTTTAATTTTTTTTTTGTTTGTTTTTTAAGATAAAATGTTCATATATATACTACATGTTATGAGCGTTTGTCTATTTATTTTTATATCAAATTATTTTTATATTATATTTACAGCACAGATCAATATACTGTATATCAAGATCTTTAAAAAAAAAAACCTTCACGTTTATGAATTTAATTTACACTAATCCAGGTCAACCTGACCCCGATAGACATTTAATTTATCTTTTGATAGATTTTTTAAATGTATGTAGGGCTATGAGTGTTTTTATTTATTTACAGCACAGATCGATCTACTGTAGATCAAGATCTACAGTAAAAAAAACAAAAAAACAACAACTCTGTGTCATGAATTTAATTTGCACTAATTCAGGTCAACCTGACCCCCGATAGGCCAGGTTTATCTTGGTATATTATTCTGAGTCAGCAAACCTGCACCAAATCTCCAGCAAGCTTAATTTAGAAAGCAAATGCAGCATTCTCCCTGTGGGGGTTTGGGTAATGCTACCATAAAACTTGTTTTATTACCCAGTTTAAAAGACCATATTTTATATGAACAGTAAATAGGAGCACCTTTCATACTAAAATTGAAAATGCAAGTAATGTTAAGCGTGCACATTCATCTCGTACTGGTGGACTTCAAAGACACCAGCTGAACTTATCTTCCTAATAAAGAAAAAGTTCTGTCAGTCTTTTTTCTCTAGTGTAGACAGGTGAGAGGTCAAGGATATTTTGTATTGAGGTTGTATTGAAAGGCCTGCTGGTGGACTCACGTTTTGGGGGCAATTTTAAAACAAAACACTGCCATCTTTGCCATTCCAGTTTGTAAATAGTTGAATGGATTTAGCCTTATTGAATGATTTAACGTTATTGATTTAGCCAATTATTTGTGTTATTTTTATTTTTAGAAATAGGGGAACATTTCTCTAAAAGCTAAAATCCCACTGTCATATTTTTTCTTCTAGTAAACTACACTGCTGGGCTAATAAACTAATTAATTTAAAAAAAAAAAAATGAGCCAAACCAAAAATGGCAAAATATGTAGTGGTCTTTCAATGGTCTTAACCATTTTAATCACAAATCACTGGTCAGGAAATTAGCAAGAATTGCACAAATGCTGTAGATAAAGTAACTTAGCACAGAATAGCCTTCCTCAAATTGTAGATAGCTTTTTAAAAGAAGAAGAGTCAGTGTTGTTCCACTCAATGTTAATGGCTTCAGACAGTTCATGAGTAGTTGAAAAATGTCTCCCTGTTTGTTTGAGTTTAATGTGAGACCAAATATTCACTATTTGGTTCAAATCTGGACTCTGACCTGGCCAAAATATGAGCCTGACAGACTTGTTCTCAAGTCGCTTCTTGACTGTCTTTGCAATTTGGGCAGCGGCATTGTCTTGTAACAATCCTGGAAAAATAACATTTGATCATTCCTCTTTAGATAACAACTTTTCATTTGTGGAAGCAAGCCATTCTGTAATATTCTCCTGTACTCTAAAGCATTAAATGACTTTTCACAGTGAAGTAGCTCACCAGTACCAGCAGCTAACAATGACACCTCTTCCTCCATGCTTCACTGTGGTAGAAATGCATTTATTATTAGATTTCTCAGCAGATTTTTGAAGACACCGCTCTGGAGCATCACCATGCGACTCATGTTTCATTGTGATTCATCACTCCACACACAACTTCCCATATTCTGCCAAAAACTTCTGTCTTTGATGTTTTTCTGAGACGGCAATGCCTATTTAAGTAGTTCATTTGTTTAAATTTTGTTAATTTCCTGACCAATAATTTGTGGTTAAGACAATTAAAAGCTTAGTGTTTAGCCATCTTGGCCTTGTTTCAATTTTTTTTTTTGCCCAGGAGTGTAGTGAACACAATAAAACTGCATATATTCAGGCAAGTATTTTTCATAAATGTCTGTTCAGGGCAAGTTACCTACCAGCAAAATTACCTCCAAAACTCAACTTAACCTGAGAAATATTCACTGGAGTAAACATTGTGATAACTAGCCTCAATCCCCCCAACTTTTTTTTCTTCCTACTTAAAGGAGATTTAATTTGTTGTGTTTCTGTCCATGTGTATTTTAGCAAGAGCAAGTCACCGTAACGCAATAAGCTGATTTTAGAGTGGTAATGGCTTTTGAAGTTATGTATCCTTGCTCATTCTTTTGCTTGTGGTGGGCCGTGACCCCGTGCTAAGAGGGTGGATTGTGTATACGTTTGTGCCCGTGTGTGTGTCTGTGTGAGAGTGTTTGTGCACGGAGGAGAGAACAGAAACAGTACAGAGTTGACGGTCAGTGTTTCTGACTTGATAGCCGATTTGCCCTCTTGTTCACCTTTAATCCCTGATGTGACTGACCAGGGAAGGGGTCACAGAATGGTACTGCAGGCTTTAACCCAGATGACTTGATGAACTGTGGAAATCCCATGTAAAATTGTGTCACTCATTGGCAAACACAAGGCATTTCCTCCCGGTTAGTCTGAGCCAGGAAGCAGGTATCAGAAAAAACATGGTGGAAAACAGCAGAAAGAAAAATAGACAACATGAAAATAAATTACCTTAGCAAGAACATTTAGAGCGGAACATAAAGAAAAATGACTGATGTTAAATAGATGGTGGTTAAAGCACCCAGCAAACAAAAATATGTCGTAAGAACATTTTGCTAATGTTCTCATTAATTTATGAAAATGCTATTTCTGAATGTTATCTGAACATTCAAAACATTTGGTTATTTAAATGTTTTTAAAAAAATGTTCTTAGTTATTTATGCGAACGTAAAAAGAAAGATTCCATTTTATCATTCTTCTACCAACAAATCAATCAAGTAGAAACATTTATAAAAAACGTTAGACAAATGTCCAACTAAAGCATTTCAGGAAAAAATGAAAATAGTCATAATTTACTTATCCTCATATTGTTCCAAACATGTGACTTTCTTTCTTCTGTGGACCAAAAAAGCATTATCAAAATGTAATAAAAATGGTCCATACTTGTGCGCTACATTCCAAGACTTCTAAAACTGAACAATAGCTTTGTGTGACCGTTTTTTTAGCCCTAATTCTTTTTGAAGTGTTCATGAGAGTTCATGACATGAGTAACAATGTCTGAACAGAATGTTCCTTTGAGTGGGATATTTTCAATGAATTTCATGATTCAATTCACAACACAGATCTATTTCTAGAGTTCAGAACTCAGTCAGTCAGTGATCTTGATGTATTAGTAAATAATGATTTAAATTTTGGTCTGTTTGTGAAACAAAATATAGTCACACACAGAACTTTTATGAAAATTATGCAGTATGGCGCTTTTGCATCCTTTTTGGAGCTTGAAAGCTCCAGTCCTCATTCATTGTAATTGCATGATCACTAAAAAAGTGAAAAAATATTTTCTTTTGTTTTCTACAGAAGAAAGAAAATCATAATGATGCCAGAGTGAGTAAATGAAAGTTAACTGGTTAGTGATATATTATTATTTTATTGTATTTTATTTTATTATTTTGTTTTTTATTTTTTTTATAATTATTTTATTTATTTATTTATTATAATATATTATTATTTCATTATATTTTATTTTTTTATTATATTATATTATATTATATTATATTATATTATATTATATTATATTATATTTATTTTATTTTATTTTATTTTATTTTATTTTTTATTTCTGAATGTCTCTGCTGAGGTAAAACTATTTCATTCAACAGCATAAAGCAAAAATAAAAATAAGCCAAAAGCTTCATTAGCTCAAGGTTTCCTGTATGATTAACACTGGTTTCTTGGTTGTCGTAGTGGCACAGACTGTCTCTGTATGTGTGTGTGTGTGTGTGTGTGTGTGTGTGTGTCCTCTTATCAGCCTGAATCACAATAAGAAAAATGTTGACATCCTGACGAAATCCAGTGCCTTCTCAAGGTGACAACTCTGCAAATCGCTTTCTGATATAAGCTGTAATAATAACAAATAAATGTCCAGATTTAAGTTAATTTTTTCATAGTACAGATAGATTAGATAGATGAGGCCGTATGCAGGATTTTAACTGTCCTGTATGTATCCAGGACTAATAAATTTGTAAAATCTGGACCTGCATCCAGAACTATTCTCTTGGGAGTTGTAAATTACATGCTCAATAACAAATTTCACAGAATTTTGCAATTTCACAATCGAGTGGACTATGTGTTTAAACAGCTGCTGTGAAACTTCAGCTGATCACTGTCGACTGTCATGTCACAGGATAGTTAGAGCGTAACATTAAGTGGAATAGAGTCTCAGAAGGACAAGTACAGAAAGTTTTGTAGCCTCAGTGATAATTTAAAGTTTGTGACACTGTATGTCAACACTTTCTGAAGGAGAAGTTCATATTTCCAAACAGAAATGTTTTCAGAAATTGGGAACAATTAGGCCTTGCCTGGGTGAAACTTTTAACTTCGGAGTCAAACAGATGTGAAAAATTACAAAAAATGTCACTTGTTCGAACAGCAAAATAATGCATCATGAGAACAGTCTAGTTAAAGATTAACAAATGTTAAAGACCATCATAAAACTTAGCTACATTAAAATGTATTTCCTGTTATCGCCAAGGAAATATTTACTCACATTATCTGTATTGGATTACATCTCTAAATTCAAGAATACTATGTTCATGACTAAAAGAGAGAAATTTCACACACACAAACATCGCTGGAGATGAACGATCAAGATAAGATGACCAAAAAGCCCAAATTGGCATGTGGGAAGCATGGAGAGTGTTAGGTGCAAAGAATAGCCTGGCTAAATAAAGCAGCTCCATTAAGGATCGGAGGCAGGAGTGCCCGCTCTTCAAATCTGCCTAATGGGCCAACCAGGACTTTCATGTGATAAATGTTGTTTATATTAGGGCTCAGGCCCCCTACATTAGTGTCCTTCAAATGCCTCTTGGCCTAGTTGAAGCTGGGTGTTTCTAAATACTTGAGGGTCCTCCTATGTAGTGGCTGTTATGGCTGTGTTAGGGCAAGGGAGAACGGAAAGGAATGGTAATTGAGCGGGAGTTGCTGAAGTGGTGGACTGGAAAGTATGTGGCCGTTGTGGTCACCCGGACCAATATGGATCTTACCTGAGTGGGGGCTGTTGAGAGCAAACACTGCTCCCTATAGATCTGGCAATGCAACTGCTTATCGCACAATGTGTGTGTGTGTGTGTGTGTGTGTGTGTGTGTGTGTGTACTCATGACAGGATCAAGCCAAAATGTTGACTCGACTTTGACTTTTGACTCAGACTCTACTTTTTCTGATTTATTTAATTCTTTATAGACAGCCTGTATTAGTCTATGATGTGACTGAAAATAAGTAATTTGCATGTTCTGAATATGCTGTTGATATGCATTACGTACAACAAGCAAATCTTATTTAATTATTAATTATTGATTATGATTTCTGAGGCAAATATTAGCAGTCATCATTGATCCATTTTATCATAACAAATCTGTTATTCAAATAATAGAAAATAGAAAATTATATACCCAAAAATAGAATTAAACTTATTCTAATAGATAATCAAAGACTGATATTTAGCAGGCATATAGTTATTCAGCTCTTTTAAAAATAATATTACTTATTAAAAGTAATATTACAATTTTAATGTTATTCCTTAAGCAGATAAGCCAATAAGAATTGTTTAATTTGTACCAATACTGTTCTTTGCACAGATTTATGAAATGGTGCTTTATATAATATAAATACCACAAATTGAAATATACATTTAATATTGTTCAAAAGTTTGGGGTCATTAATTTTTTTAAAAGAAATGAATAACCTTTATTCAGTAAGGTTGCATTAAAGGAATAGTTCAGCCAAAAATGAAAATTATCCCATGATTTAATCACCCTTAAGCCATCCTAGGTGTATATGACTATCTTCTTTCAGACAAACACAATCAGAGATATATTTAAAAATATCCGTAGTTCTGCAAGGTTTATAATGGTTGTGAATGGGGGGCCGCATTTTGAAGTAAAAAATAATGCATCCATCCATTAAAAAAAGTAATCCAGACGACTCTAGGGGTTAATAAATGCCTTCTGAAGCAAAGTGATGCGTTTTTGTAAAAAAAAATATCCATATTTAAAACTTTATAAATTCAAATAACTAGCTTGCAGCGGACGACTGTACGCAGAATGAGCAAGTCGATTTGCTGCAGAAGAGTATCCTTTGACCTGACGCACAAAGTAATGACGAACACGGAAACGCAGAGGATAGAGCAAAACAAATCACCGGTCATGGATTATAAGTCTAAAACAATATTTTTTAAAGATAAATTTCTGAGGATTACGATATAAGAGAAGAGGAGCTAAAATTTGATGCACAGCCCTATTTGTTTGAACCGCAAGTGGTGTCTAAGCTTACGATACTCCTACATCCTGCGTCATACATCACGTCAGAGGATTACTCATTTGGCGCAAGTCGACTTGCGCATTTTGTGTACGGTTGTCCGCCGGAAGCTAGTTATTTGAATTTATAAAGTTTTAAATATGGATATTTTTCTGGCAAAAATGCATGGCTTCGCTTCAGAAGGCCTTTATTAACCCACTGGAGTCGAATGGATTACTTTTTTTTATGGATGGATGAATTATTTTTGACTTCAAAATGTGCCCCCCCCCATTCACAACCATTATAAACCTTGGAGGACTAAGGATATTTTTAAATATATCTCTGATTGTGTTCGTCTGAAAAAATATACACCATTTTTGGGTGAACTATCACTTTAAATTGATCTTAAATGCTGTTCGTTTGAACTTCCTATTTATACTGAAAAAATGTATCTCAGTTTCCACAAAAATATTAAGCAGCACAACTGTTTTAAACATTAGTAATAATAATTGTTTCTAGAGCAGCAAATCAGCATATTAAAATGATTTCTGAAGGATCATGTGACACTGAAGACTTGGAGTAATGATGCTGAAAATTCAGCTTTGCCATCACAGAATTAGATTTTAAATTATATTAAAATAGAAAACAGTTCTTTTAAACTACAATAATATTTTACAATTTTACTGTTTTTGCTAGCTTGGAGACTCAAATTCAGAACGGGACTAGACTAGACTAGCCTTGAGTAAACTCTGCCAATCGAAATTCAAAACAAGTGTTTTCCATCATGTCACGACACCCAATACACAAGATGCGAATTGCTAGGAGTAGAGACTGGACTCTGACTTGCAAAACAAGGACTTGGATGCATGTCTGGTGTTGAAGTTCAGCCTCACACTCCGTTCGGTTATGCGAGAGCACAGCTGCATGGCAGCGCTCCTTCAGAGGTCACCTGACACCGCAGCGAGCCGCAGAACAGTATGGATGTGTACACTGATACTATTATGAATCATAAGAGACTCAGCTTTACGCATATTTGACAGCAGGGAAAGCGGTTTTGGAACGAGTATACTGCAGCTAGCCAGACTAACAAGGTCTCTTTTGGCTTGTGGTTTTGACTCAGGTGAGATTCTCTTGTTGAACAAAAGGAGCTGCTCCGGATGTCACAGAAGCACAGTTCAATAAGCAACATGAAGCCGTTCCACTCGGCACAGTAACAAATTATTACCTCCCAAACTTAATTCAAATCATGGTTTTTCCACAGAGAGGCAGTGTTATGTGACAACAGACTACTCAACACAGTTTCCTAAGAAACAAGCTAGCGGTTTCGTTTTTAAAAAAATGTGATTATCTTATAAACCCTTAGGGAGGTACTTGCACACAGAGCCAAATAGAAAAAAAAAGAAATGGAGGAAAAAAAGTGTTGAAAAGACTGACGATGCAGCCCAGGCGAAGAATCGAAACAACACGTGTGGTGCGTAAAAAAGCCCATCACAGTCAATCAGGCAGCCGAGGCTAGTCAGGCAGGAGGGAGGGAAACCCTATCCAACATGAATCTGTCTGCAGAATGAACACGAGCGATGTCACATCAAGCATGATTTTTTTATGTTTTGATACCCCATGCAAAGGCTCCATTTCAACCAGGTGGAGGGTGTTTATATGAGCCGTGTCAGACAAACAGGAGAGCTCTGATCCTGCTGGGTTATTAAAAAGATTGTTATTCCAATTACAACTGGAAATAATTAGCCTAGAAGAAACTTCAGGTCATTTGGAGAGGCGTAGTGTTTCCTGTACACCGTATGTGAGTGTCAGACTTCTGCAATTGACAGTTATGTTTTAGAGGAAGTAGGATTGCAAAAATCCCAGTGGATATTTGAACTTATCCGTGTGTGTGCCTGTGAATATGCAAATAAATGAGAAAGAGAGCCATAAAGCAGAACCAGGAACAAAGGGAGGTAGACATAACAAAAAAAACTAAAAAAAAAAAAAAAAACTCACTTAAAGGTACAGTCCACCTTAAAGTGAAATTTTTGTCATCATTTATTTGCCCATATGTAATTTCGAAGTCAAGTCACCTTTATTTATTTAGCGCTTTATACAATAGATATTGTTTTAAAGCAGCTTCACAGTAATAAACAGGAAAATAATGACTAATTAAAGCTGCAAGCTGCGATGAAAGGGCCCTCGCACCTGGGCTCACCACCACCCAGTGGCCTTTAGGGAAACAGTGGGTGATATTCATTTAAGCGGATAAATAGAGGAGAAATATGGCATTTTGGTGCACCACAGTTCCTGCTGCCAGCAGGTGGTACTTTGACTGTAACTGAATATTGCCATGTAGATGTCTTCAGGCCAGGACTGTTATCAAACGTGAAGTTTGGAGCAGATTGGACATTGTATGCCTGAGTTATAACAACTTCCTGTTTTGTGGCGTTAATCACATACATTAGCACTTAGCCAAGTGTTGCATGATTTAACGTGTTTCTAGTATGTTTGGTACTTAATGGCATATACAAATGTGTTTCTGGGAGTGAATTACAGTGCAAAGCATGCCATTTCCTGTTGCCAGCAGGTGGCGCTATGACTAACTCAATATTGGCAGATACATGTCTTCATGCCAGGACTCTTATCAAACATGTGAAGTTTGGGGCAGGTTGGACACTGTATGCCTGAGTTACAACAACTTCCTCTTTCATAGTGAAACATCAGACTTTGTCAGGCCGCCACGGACACGCCCTTCAACGAAAATTTAAGATCTTCGCAAGTTAATATTGCTAAGGCCTTAAGATTAGACTGACCAAATATTATGTTGATCTCATTAAATCTCTATGAGGAGTTAATCACAGTGTAAAACATGTCATTTCCTGTTGCTCACAGGTGGCGCTATGACTGTAACTGAATATTGCCATGCAGATGTCTTCAGGGCAGGTCTCTAATAAAACCTGTGAAGTTTGGGGCAGTTTGGACATTGTATGCCCGAGTTACAACAACTTCCTGTTTCATGGCGAAACATCGAACTTTGTCAGGCCGTCACGGACACGCCCTTCAGTGAAAACTCAAGATCTTCACAATTTAACGTCGCCAAGGCCTTTAGATTAGACTGCCCAAATATGATTAAAGCTCTAGGAGGAGTTTGTTAAAGTACAATGTCTGAAAACAAAAATTTTACAGGGAAATTTCAAAATATCTCACTTCCTGTTGGGTTTACAGATTTTGCACCAATGGACTTTTTTGTAGGTATTGGGCTGTTACATGTGTCTACTGAATTTCATACCTGTACGTGAAACGTAGCGCGAAAGTCGCTTAATTGAAATTTTGTAGGTGGTGCTATCAAGCCATTTTGCCACACCTAACTCAGAAACCCATATCAGACATAAATGTTCACTACTTCTGACGTGTGTGCAAAGTTTCATGAGTTTTTGAGCATGTTTAGGCCCTAAAAATTGTGATTAATTTCGGAGAAGAAGAATAATTGACTCAGCAATTACAATAGGGGTGCTTGGGCCCTAATGATGCAGACTTCATCAAATAGGAGACAAATTCGAACCTGTATAGCTTTTTTGTTGTTGTTTGTTTGTGAAATCGCTCTGACTGATTTGTTCATGATTCGGTTCAACTCACTTTCTCAATGGTCCGGTTAACTGTCTACTTAATGGAAGATTATCAGTGAATAATGACTTAAATTAAACTATTTGTCACACCAAGCTATCATCTAGCTTTAAAATACTTGGAATATTGAGCACAACCTACGTGGACCACTTTTATGATACTTTTAGGGTGTCCTTTTTGAAGCTTAACAGTCCCAGTCCTCATTCACTTTCATATAAGTCATCTTTTGTGTTGCATGGAAGAAAGGAAGTCATATGGGATTGGATGGACGAGAGTGAGTAAATGGCCAGTTGTCAATTTAAGGTGAACTATTCCTTTAATTAAGAGCTGTGAACATGCTAAACAGACATAAATTGCTAGATTTGGCTAATCTCATTCCCATATGTGCTGGCAAAGACACAATGCGTTATAATTTAGATTAAGTTATGGCATGAACATACAGATGTGGGACTAATACAGCAGGGCCATTATAAACAGCCATTTCTTGCGCAACAATAATATTATGCAAGAATCAAAATAGAAACAAGGGCAAGTAAATCTGTTCAAAATATAAAGTACATTCCAAACGACAGAAAATCAGTCAGAAAAGGCCAATAACTTTCTCTTTTTCACACTTTAGGGCACCATGAATATTACAAGCTTTTGCCCAAGTTCATCCACTGTGAAATAACGGTGCACACGCTGGTCAATTAATAGCCCATTTGGCTCTGTATGACCCTTAGGAGAGCAATGAAAGTGTGTCTTTAAATCTATGTACGTGTTGATATTATTTCATATCAGGCCCCTTCCTCTCTGGGCCGTGCAGAAATCCACCAAGCCAAATGTTAATGAGTTCCACCTGCAACGCTATACAAATGTTCAGTGCACATTGGCACTTGTCTAAATGAACGAAACGTTGCATATGACTTGTGTAATGTTACATGAACTACAGAGCGTCTTGTGGAATGTCAATAAGTGTTAGCCCAAGGGTCTCCTCTGCATGTGATGGGGATTTCTCGCCATAAGCAGATCCGACGATTAATTCAACAAACTGTATACTTGCAGCTACATATATCTGAAAAGATTAAGAGAGCGTTCAGTATGGGCTTTTGTGCAAGTTCAGTAAAGAACCGATTAGCTTTCTAATCTATACCCTTCTCAGCCTCTCCTTTCAGATGCCTGCTAGACATTTGGATCCCTGAGAAAAAAACGGGAAAAAAAAATCACAATAAGTGGACGGCAGTCAACAGTGTCACCGGTGTTGATTTGGCAGTCTTTCCCATGATGCTTTCGTATGAGCTGGTGCTGAAAGACAGACTGTTTATTGCCCTCGTTGAAGGGAGGTTAAGTTACAGCTAAGGCCGTTTCATTAGCATTAAATCACAGTGCAAACCATCCACCCCCAGCGGGACAGTGCTGCTCCTTTAGCCCCCAAGCTGGTATTCCACTGGTCTGTAGGGGGGTGGGCTGTTCAGATTGAGTGAATGCTTGACATCTTTGGCTGTGGTCCTTCAGGGTCTTTTTTGCATTCAGTAAGACTTAGGCTCTTAATTGTGTGACTAAACCAATTGTTCTCTTAATTGACGCCACTTAACCTCTTCAACAGGCTCCCCTCAGGTGTGCCACAGGTGACTACCCTGGGTCCCATGTAGAACCTGATGGATAAGCAACAACGCTGTGGATTATGCCGTAAGGGTGATGTCATTCCCTGTACATTAGTGAGCTTGAATCAACGATTTTTGCTTGGCTCATCCAATCAGACTGGTTGGTTTTGAGCCAGGTCTATAATTATTAAGGATTAACACACTACACCTCTAGTATCAAAGGGATAGTTCAACTAAAAAGGAAAATTGTCATCATGGTCATTCTAAACCTCTTTCATATTCCGTGGAATACACACAAAAAAAAAGATTTTTAAAAATGATTTAACATTTTTTATCACAATGACAGTGGAAGTCAACGTGGTTCTACAGAACTGTCTTCAGAAATACCTCAGAAGTACAATTAGTAAATAAAAATAATTAACAACCAATTACAACCAGTTTTTGTGGATTTATTTATTTTATTTTATTTTTACATGGAAATGATATAAGACCTCATCTTACTGGCTGTTGCCATAATAGGCCATAACATGAATTGACTGCTCGTAAATATGAATATTTGAATATGAACCCGCACACAGGGAAATGACCCTGTGAAATAGCAGAGGTAAAAATTCCCTCCTCAGAATTTATGACTGCTCTGGGTATAGCCAATACTTTTATTGTGGTCTTTTGCCAGATATGGTCAATTGTACACGAATGCCAGGAGCAATGGGGACTGTGGGGTTGCAAGAGGGAAATGTGGATGTTAAATTTCCATTTCTTTTCTTTTTTTCTTTTTTTTAACCCTCTGAAGTCATATTTTATAGTTGACAAATCTCCACTCGGTTTCTGTTAGTTTCCATCACTTAATGTCACAAAGAGTGCGGCGGAGTGTCTTTGAAGAGCTTGTTCCCTTTAAATCCTCGAGCACCTGTGAAACCGCTTCTTTCGCAGAGTGGCATTTCAACATTAATTCCTCATTTTGATGAATTCACAGGCCCAGAGAATGCTACAGGGTGGAGAGGCTCAAGTTAAGAATGTTCCAGAAAGAAACACCCTCTGATGGAACAGAAGAAAAGAAAAAGCTAGCTAGCTCTGGCCAAGGTTTGTTTTCACCTGAAGCAGCCATTTGTCTTGGCGTTTGCCCAGCTCTAAACCACTGTGTATGTTTCTATGGTCTCAGCGGACCTGAGTGTGCACCACAACCACTTAATGTGGTAGGGGAACCGAAGATCTCTGTAATAATCTTGAAATTGTGAAACCACACAGTTTCCTCACACCAAAGCTAACATGAGAAAAGCACATTTCCCTTAAACACTAGCCATACAATACTGTCAGGAGAATGCCAGCTCATCAGCCAAACCTGCAGCTAATCACACAGGGGCATAAAGAGGTACTTGACCTCATTGAGCTTGTGAGGCTTCCAAGAGACTCGGAAAAGTACCAAGCTTTAGATGAGAACATCTCAGATTTGGGCCACTTAGCGCTTAAATTCAATGGTGACTGTCGCAAGGACGAAGCCCTGAGGGCTGGACCTGATCTCCATGTGGATCTGATAAAATCGAGTGCGAGTTTGAGAGCTAATCCCTCATCTTGTCGATCACCTGCATAGCAACGAGGCTGACGCATTCCTCGCGCCTCGTTTAAGAGAACAGGATAGAGCGGGATTAAGGGCTACTTTTGAGACAAGCCATCACACAACCGCAGAACATAAAAAAATACTGTCCAGAAAAACATGGAGGTGCTTCTCCAGGTTAGAAAGCTCCCTCGAGAGCTTCCTGGAACATAACTTGGGATTAGACTTATGTCGCTGACCTAAAGAAGGATCTGAAAATTTATGGGAGGGATTTAACCATGAGGCCACAGTTGCACAACAAGGCAGTCACTTGCAGGAACCTTCTGTGTTGATACACTCTGATTTACTGGAAGTGGAAGCAAGGTCCAAATGTTATCACAACCATATGGAGTATAGGTTATGAATATTACGATTTAGTGTCAGCGTGACCTTGGGAAAACCAACCTTGTACTTGGTTCATTGCTTTAGTGGATAATTGCATATTCAGTCCAACTTTAGACAAGTCTGAGGAGCGTTTTGTTATTGCAGAAGCATAAAATTCAACATTTCCTGTAGTAGTTCCTGATGAGCCCAAGCTGTCTATGTGGGTGAGTATATGTATGTGTGCAACAAAATATACAGTGAAGGTCTGTAAGCAATTCAGTTCTCTTAAAAGACTCTTCTAAGACATAACAAATAGTAAATTGTCTGTAATAAAACAAAACATTTAAAGCACGTGGTGATATGGACTTTGCTACGCCTCTTAAGCCCTACTGTTTATGGGTGTTGGCCCAGGAGTTATATATTATTAAAAGAAACATTTGTGTTTTATGAACATCAAATTAAAATGGTCTTTTTAATTTGATATAAAAAGAAAAACCAAGGCAAAATCCCATAAAAAATAAAATATGTGGATATTTTTTAACCAGCATTGCTACTTTTTTTAAAATGCATTTTAAATTCATTTAAATTCATTATATTCTATTATTCTGAATTATTACATGTTTAGGACAACAAAGAGTTTTGCCTTCTTTTTTCCTCCTCAAAATTTAGCGTACCTGATTACCAAGGAGATAAAAGAACATACTTGAGATGAAATATTAGATGTGATATGTGAAGAAAATAAAGAAAAATCAAGGCAAAATCATGTTATTTGAATCACAATTATTATTGTGCATCATTTCCAATCAAGCTGCAAGTATATATTTAAGATAAATAAAAATGCTGTGGAAGTGCCATTTTTGCCAACACTGAAAAAAAAAAGCTTGTTAAAATGAGCTAAAGCAACACATTTGCTATACGTTTTGTCCTAACTTAATTTGATTGTGTTCAATCCACTTAAATATATGTAAAATTGAAGTTTACTTATTCAGTTTGTGTTGGGATTACATGAATGATTTGTATTGCATTAACTGAAACTGGGCGGGGCTTGTTAGTTCCCAGCATGCTTTGCAAATGGCTGAATCAAGAGAGACTTTGCGTCCCAATTCGCGTACTTATGCATTATTCTGTGATGTTTTTAAGTACAAATAGTGCGAGTTGCACGTTCACAGAAAATTCCAAAAAGAAAAAGTGCACTTTAAATACCCAGATGATGCACTAAATTAACGGAAAAAACGAAGTGTGGAATGTTGGACACTTCATGCACTCAAATGTCGCAGCTTTAATTACGTTGTGGAGGGGGAGGAGGGATCAGACTCTGATGTTAAATGACAAAAAAACCACACACTACATTATAAAATTCACACACTACAAGGATGAGTACATAGTGCATAAGTGCATAGTGTATAGTGCGTCATTTGGGACGCAACTAGAGTAAATGTTGAAATTAAGTGTTATTTTATGTATTTTTAAACAAGATGAGAAAAGGGAGAGACTTGATTGCGTGTAATAGTGTTTAATATGCAATTATGTTGGAAATATTAGAACAATTTAAATGGGTTGGGTTACCACTGTGGAGAAGAGTGGAGCATTTGCTTAGGCTGCGGGCTGATACGGCTAATTTCACAACTGTTTGCTGAAGGAGCATTTAATGCTTAGCATTTAAAATGCAAATGTGTGCTATTGTTAGCCAAAAGTTTATTAACTAGCTAGTAAACTCTTATAATTTAGCTGTGTGACATTAAGGCCACATCCACATGAAGCCAGAGCTTTCCCTATCCAATCTTTTTTTTTTTTCCTTGTCTCAAGAAATATCTGCATACACACGAAACCACTGAAACCGACTCAAAACGATATAGTATACATGCCAGATCAGTATATGGCGCTGTAATTCTGCCACAGAGATACACTAAAAACGGAGAATAAGACTTGGAGCATGCGAATAAACCTTGTGCGCTGTATACAAACTTTAGTAAAGCTTAGTAATAAAGCTTTACTTTAGTAATACTGAGCTAATATGCTCAGTAGCTTCTGCAGCACAGCACAAGCATGTAATCCACTATTGTTGTTGTTGCTGTTACGTGACATAGCGGTGTCTGACTAGAGTCAAGACGTGGGGTGATGACATTATTGTTTCACAAAATATACGAATTGGCTTTACACACAAAAACGATTCAGATTAATCCACTCTGGGACCCAGTTTCAAAAAATAACGGTTTCAGTCTCCCAAAACCCCGGATCCCTCTGGACAAAACACTGTTACGAGACAAAATTTTTACGTATACATCTAAACGCGTCTCTGTGTGGACGGGCTGTGTAATATATGGAATTTAATTGGATGAATGAATATACGAAATTGAATGACTGAATCATGTCAGGTAGCCTTATAAAATTCACCTTAAGTCTACTTAATTGGGTCACTTAAAATGACTTCATTCCATGATGTTGAAGTTACATGAACAAATTATGTTTGTTTAACTTAATTGATCCATGTGGGACCGATATACAAAATTAAATCATGTAAATTCAACAAACTTTTTTTTTCAGTGAATGTCGTTTCCACGGCTGTCATTTCCATGATACAATGCTGTTAAAATCCATAATTTGGGATGAGATAGAAATGACACTGGTGAAAATGTTCATTTATGTTTCAAAAACAAATGTCCAAACTGACAGAATTCTCCTGGATAACCACTGCGTGAAAAGTGTGTTTTAAGTGGGTTTATTTTCTTTAAGCCCTCAGGGCCAAAAGTGACCATAGTTGAAGTAGTAGTTGAAGAAACACCCATATAAATTTTCACAAATGTAACTTTGCCATTTGATTGCAGAAATTTAGTGTCTGCAGCTAAGAAGATGTATGTGGATTCAGCAGTACACAGCAACATATGTGAGCCGAGCAGGGTGGAGCTGGACCCTGGGCCGCTGATCGTGACTGGTTGGTGGGGAGAGAGGCCCCGGCAAGGTGGGTCCCAGGCCTGCAGCGAGGTCCTGGGGAGTCATTTCAAATGTTGTCCATGACATAGCGCTGGGCTGATGTGTGCATGGTGTGCGTGCTCCCCTTTTCTACTCACCCCTCCTGACTCACCTCTGCTGCACTGGAAGTGGCGGAGTTTTGACAGCTGTGTTTGGATCACTCCGATGGCGGTCTGGGGGAAAAGGGCGTGTGCTTTGCTTGTGCGTGAGCTTGTGTGCACTTCGATATCAGGTGTATGTGAATTTCTGTAAGTTAGACCGGTGATCTATAGGCAGGGTGGAAATGTAGAGCATATGCATGCTCATTTGTTGACATATGACCTTGAAGTTACAGCACTGCATGTTGCCCTCATCAGTGAGGCCGAAGCTTTGGGAATAAACCTGGAATGTTGGCTAAGTGGGGGCTGGCGGGCGGCTCAGCTCTTCTGGGTTGCGGGGAGCATGGCCTGGCCGGCCACATGAGTCTCAGCTGATCCCAGCGTTAACCACAACTCTGGTGGTATCAAGGCTGGAGCGAGAGTCCTATACACTCCTATACACTCATAAAAATAAAGATTCCAAAAGGGTTTTTTTTCCAGCGATGCCATAGAAGAACCATAAAAACTTTTTTTGTCTTCAGATCTCCACTTGATCTTAAAGTAAAATCTGTGTAAAATACATACTTGCACTTTAATTGACGTCAGCTAGATGTCGGCTAAAGTGCAGAAAGAAGCAACGGGCCAATAAACTTGCTTATATCCTGGTCAACTGAACTGAATTGAGTTGGATTTCTGCAAGCACTAGCGCTGCTTTTTCTGTGTGCTACACATGATGCATCATATGTGTAATTGCTTTATTGTTTTTCTTGGCAAGGGGCGAGCTCTTTCACAGCTGTGAAGTTGAATAGACTAATTAAGTCAGAAGAGTTCACAGAGGAGCAAGGTGAATCACTCTTACCGCACGCCTGGCACCTGCGTACCAAACAAGCCGTGTTCCTGCAGTGTTACGGTAACAATGTTGCATGTTTTTTTCCGATAGAAACGCTCTGATGACCTCATGCCAAGCTGTAAAACCTTCACACTTTCGTAAGCGCTTTATTGCAGGCACCTTGACTCTAGTTTACCGACCAAACACCACTGCTTATCAGCAAGGCTGACACAGGAAAGACAAGCAGGAAACAATCCTGCCTTACCAACAGGAATGCTGTGACATACCTTCTTCTTTGGAATAAGTAAAAGCTGGCTAATAATTACTCTGACCTTAGCATCATTACAGAAGATTAGCTTTATTAGAAAGATGTGTGCTTTTACATCTTTTGGCCAACCTAATAAAAAAGGCATGTAAGGTTCTGTTCTGTTGTTGCTTTTTAGATGTGTCCTCTGGGAAGGAAAGTGAATCAATGCTAAAACTACTTTGTTTCTTTTTTCCTGCTGTTTTTCAGGATGGTCATAACCTTAGGTGGTTACACTCTCGTGGTAGAATCAGGAAGCAGTTCCCCTTTTTCCCCCATTTTGCCCAAGAAGCTCATAAAAACACAGGACATCCTGTGGACTTTTAATGACACTGTGCACATTGTAATGAAATGAGTCAAATAAACACTCCCGGTCATGTCAACCAATAAACAAGCATGACCTGAGGAATGGGTGGTTTTATGTATCTTTATCATTCATCCTATTATACCAAGGGTTATTAAATGGCCCACCTGGTGATATTTTCCAAGCATGCAAACATACTCGGTTTGGGTTTGGGTTTGAATCATCTTACCGGTTAAGCCCATTGGCCCATTGCTTTATTATTAATGCCAACTGCTTTAGTCTCCATCTGTGGCTGTACTTTTGTTGTCAGTGGTGTTTGGCCTATTGGTGGCACTTGATCCAGGAAGACTCTGGTGTTGCCACGCCACCAGGTGGCTAATCTGTATTATTGCTCTTTTGCTTGATTTACTGTTACACATTTTAGTGTGGAATTTAAAGGCAACAGATGGTGCAAAGACATCTGAAAATGACCACAACTTATAAAATCTCTTAAGAAAAACATTTTACCACATAAGAAGAATCATACTTATTTTTTGATTCCCACAGATTTTTTATCACCAAACAAAAGCAGAGTTAAAATAAGGCAGTGGCTTTAATCTGTCCTTTCATGGTTGCGTTTCTGACTATGGTGCTTATGTTTTGCCCACTGGAATATTTATAGTGCAATTCGGTTGAATTATGCCAGACAATCCAGTGGTATTAAGAGCTGCTGCTGTGCCAAGATAAGAAACTGACAGGAAAGATAAAAATGTTTTGATCTTGTATTTTAATTTTCTTAAATCTTTTTCACAGATATAGATATAGTTATTAGAAATTGTTCACATAATGGGAATGCAGCAGAAATAAAGTTTTTGATTTCTAACTTAAGCCTTAAATGTGCATTATAATACATGCAATGAAATACTGTAACTTCACTTGGTAGCAGACTTTGATAATGATTTGTAGCCATAATGGCTTTGATAAGAATGTTAGTGATAAGATGACTGATAAATAGCCCACTTATATCATATCTTTCTTGCTCTGAACACATGCTCAAAATCCAACAATACACTTCTAACAGAGAGAAATTACATTAACTCTTTAATAGGCATCTCAGTCATTTGGTTGAGTGCAATTTGTGTCATATCTTGTTTATAGTCAACCTAATTGAGACATCTCTTGCATCCTGTGTTTCACTGCAGTTTTAGAGGATACACCATTCACACCAACATCATTTCAGGATATATATATATACAGGTGCTGGTCATATAATTAGAATATCGTGAAAAAGTTCATTTTTTTATTGTAAATTATTTAAAAAAAATGAAACTTTCATATATTCTAGATTCCCTACATGTAAAGTAAAACATTTCAAAAGTTTTTTTTTTTTTTAAAATTTGTTGATTAGAGCGTACAGCTCATGAAAGTCCAAAATCCAGTATCTCAAAATATTAGAATATTTACATTTGAGTTTCATTAAATGACCATCCCTACAGTATAAATTCCGGGTATCTTTTGTTCTTTGAAACCACACTAATGGGGAAGACTGCTGACTTGGCAATGGTCCAGGAGACAATCATTGACACCCTCCACAAAGAGAGTAAGTCACAGAAGGTCATTACTGAATGGGGTGGCTGTTTACAGAGTGTATATCAAAGCATATTAAATGCAAAGTTGACTGGAAGGAAGAAATTGGGTAGGCAAAGGTGCACAAGCAACAGGGATGACCGCAAACTTGAGAATACTGTCAAGTAAAGCCAATTCAAACACTTGGGAGAACTTCACAATGAGTAGAATGAAGCCGGAGTCAGCGCATCAAGAGTCACCACACTCAGACATCTTCAGGAAAAGGACTACCAAGCCACTTCTGAACCAGAGACAACGTCAGAAGCATCTTACCTGGGCTAAGGAGAAAAAGAACTGGACAGTGAACAGTGGTCGAAAGTCCTCTTTTCAGATAAAAGTAAATTTTGCATTTCATGTTGAAATCATGGTCCCAGAGTATGAAGGAAGACTGGAGAGGCACAGAATCCAAGCTGCTTGAAGTCTAGTGTGAAGTTTCTGAAGTCAATAATGATTTGGGGGGGCCGTGACGTCTGCTGGTGTTGGTCCATTGTGTTTTATCAAGTGCAAAGTCAATGCAGCCATCTTCCAGGAGATTTGGGAGCACTTTATGCTTCCATCTGCTGACAAGCTTTATGGAGATGCTGATTTCCTTTTCCAGCAGGACTTTAGCACCTGCCCACAGTGCAAAAACCACTTCCAAGTGGTTTGCTGAGCATGATATTACTGTGCTTTATTTGCCAGCCAATATGCCTGACCTGAATCTATGGGATATTTTCAAGAGAAAGATGAGAAACAGTCGATCCAACAATATACAGATGACCTGAAGGCTCAATAGTGCCTCAGCAGTGCCACAGGCTGATCACTTCCATGCCACACTTCACTGATGCAGTAATTTGTGCTAGGAGCAAGTCATTTGCTGTAATATGTCCTGCCGATCAAGTATTGAGTGCACAAAAGAACATACTTTAAAGAACTTGAACTTTTCTGTTTTGCAAATCCATTTTTTGATTGATCTTAGGAAATATTCTAATATTTTGAGATACTGGATTTTGGACTTTCATGAGCTGTACGCTCTAATCATCAAAATTTAAAAAAAAAACTTTTGAAATGTTTTACTTTACATATAGGGAATCTAGAATATATGAAAGTTTCATTTTTAAAAATAATTTATAATAAAAAAATGAACTTTTTGATGATATTCTAATTATATGACCAGCACCTGTATAATCAAGTACAGTAGAGATGATCTTTCATAGTTAGTGTTAAAATGTCAGTTAAAATGTTGTTATTCATATTGTTTCACATATCATAAAAAACTTTTTGATATTTAATGTAAATCAGTCACATTTCTGTCTGGAATTTTTCCAGAACCTATGTTTGCCATTATATATTTTTGTAAAGTAAGGCTTAGAAATTGTAGTCTATTTTGGTATTGTTTTACTAATGTGTTTTATTTCTCTTCACTACAAATTAGTAAGTATAACTTTACCCACATTAAGATTGGTTCAACATGACATTTATAGCACTAAAAGTGGTTCTTGGCTCGTAATCATAGGGGAACCACTTTTGGTGCTATGTTTAATGTTGCTCTACAGCACCTTTGTCAAATGGTGCTATATAGAACCCAAAAGAGGTGTCATATCGCATTTTATTTCTTCAACAAAAATGGTGCTAAACAGCACCAACAGTGGTTCTTTGGCTCGTAAATAACCTTTAAAGGGGCATAACAGGTTCTTTGTACGGCAGTGGTGTCTATAGCACCTTAACCACCCCAAAGAACCACTGAAGAACCATACAGGGGCTTAACATGTTCTGTATATGGTAGCGGTGCTATATAGGATCTCAGTCATCCCAAAGAACCAGCGAAGAACCACTGAAGCACGAAGATTTGGTGCTATACAGCACTTAAAGTGGTTCCCCTATGATTACGAGCCAAATAACCACTTTTAGTACTACAGTATCTCACAGAAGTGAGTACACCCCTCACATTTTTGTAAATATTTTATTATATCTTTTCATGTGACAACACTGAAGAAATGACACTTTGCTACAATGTAAAGTAGTGAGTGTACAGCTTGTATGACAGTGTAAATTTGCTGTCCCCTCAAAATAATTTAACACACAGCCATTGATGTCTAAACCGCTGGCCACAAAAGTGCGTACACCCCTAAGTGAAAATGTCCAAATTGGGCCCAATTAGCCATTTTCTCTCCCCGGTATCATGTGACTCATTAGTGTTACAAGGTCTCAGGTGTGAATGGGGAGCGGGTGTGTTAAATTTGGTGTTATCGCTCTCACTCTCTCATACTGGTCACTGGAAGTTCAACATGGCACCTCATGGCAAAGAACTCTCTGAGGATCTGAAAAAAAGAATTGTTGTTCTACATAAAGATGGCGAAGGCTATAAGAAGATTGCCAAGACCCTGAAACTGAGCTGCAGCACGGTGGCCAAGACCATACAGCGGTTTAACAGGACAGGTTACACTCAGAACAGGCCTTGCCATGGTGGACCAAAGAAGTTGAGTGCACGTGCTCTGCGTCATATCCAGAGGTTGTGTTTGGGAAATAGACATATGAGTGCTGCTAGCATTGCTGCAGAGGTTGAAGGGGTGGGGGGTCAGCCTGTCAGTGCTCAGACCATACGCCTAACACTGCATCAAATTGGTCTGCATGGCTGTCGTCCCAGAAAAAAAAGCCTCTTCTAAAGATGATGCACAAGAAAGCCCGCAAACAGTTTGCTGAAGACAAGCAGACTAAGGACATGGATTACTGGAACCATGTCCTGTGGTCTGATGAGACCAAGATAAACTTATTTGGTTCAGATGGTGTCAAGCGTGTGTCGCGGCAACCAGGTGAGGAGTACAAAGACAAGTGTGTCTTGCCTACAGTCAAGCATGGTGGTGGGAGTGTCATGGTCTGGGGCTGCATGAGTGCTGCCGGCACTGGGGAGCTACAGTTCATTGAGGGAACCATGAATGAGCAGAGCATGATCCCCTCCCTTCGGAGATTGGGCCACATGGCAGTATTCCAACATGATAACAACCCCAAACACACCTCCAAGACGACCACTGCTTTGCTAAAGAAGCTGAGGGTAAAGGTGATGGACTGGCCAAGCATGTCTCCAGACCTAAACCCTATGGAGCATCTGTGGGGCTTTCTTAAACGGAAGGTGGAGGAGCGCAAGTTCTCTAACATCCACCAGCTCCGTGATGTTGTCAGGGAGGAGTGGAAGAGGACTCCAGTGGCAACCTGTGAAGCTCTGATGAACTCCATGCCCAAGAGGGTTAAGGCAGTGCTGGAAAATAATGGTGGCCAAACAAAGTATTGACACTTTGGGCCCAATTTGGACATTTTCACTTAGGGGTGTACTCACTTTTATGTCCAGCGGTTTAGACATTAATTGCTGTCTGTTGAGTTATTTTGAGGGGACAGCAAATTTACACTGTCATACAAGCTGTACACTCACTACTTTACATTGTAGCAAAGTGTCATTTCTTCAGTGTTGTCACATGAAAAGATATAATAAAATATTTACAAAAATGTGATGGGTGTACTCACTTCTGTGAGATACTGTATATAGCACCATTTTTTTTAGAGTGTATAGTTCATTGGTTCTTAACCAGGGGGCCTCAACAAACTTCCAAGGGGGCCTCAAGATGACTTCAAATTATTTCAAATAAGAAAAAAACAAACATTAAAATAAGTTAAAACAACTAAAATCAAGACATTTCTAAATTTTTATATATACATTTTACATATATACATATTTCTCGTTATGCCAAGCTCTAAAATATTTTATTGCGTAGAAATTGTGAGTAGGGGGCCTTGAAGTCAAAAGTACTGAGATCCACTGATAAGGTTTATTTCAATGTAAATAATATAAATTAGTGCAGATAATGAAAAATTCTTTCAGTCTTCTATTTGTCCTCTTGCGCATAGAGTATGTCAGAAACTGACGCACATCTGTATACTGTATTCAGTGTAGACAGCGTCAGTGATTATAATGGATTCTAGTTTTGCATTTTATTTGCTCACATGCAGTGTGTAAGCAAATGTTAGCCATTAAGTGAGTGAATGCCAGTGGGCGGGCCTATTGTGCGATGATGTATAACTATTCGGCGAAGTCTTGCTCTAGACAATCATATGCAAATGTATTTGCCCGTGTGACATCACAAATCCCACAGTATCCAAAGAGCCGTTTTTGGAGCTTGATTAAATTAATGCTTTGTTTATAATAAGGAAGACGTTTTAAACTATGAAACTTGCAGAATATTTTAGTCCTATTTGGACGGGACTAGTTTTCTAAACAACGTTTGAGTTAATTGAATTCTTATCATCTGATGTCTGTGATTTCATGTACCAATTTGGACGGGAATAACATCTCTGTGTGTTTTCTAGATGTGGGCATTTTAGAAGGTCATCTGTTGTGCGTGCGTGCGTCACGTATGACGTATATGTCTTTTAATTTATTATTTGTTGATGTGATTGTAATTTATTATTAAACTCCCATTTTAGTAAACTTCAAAAGTTTATAGCAGTGGCTGTTTATAATAAACTTGCATAAGTGAGCAGAGAAATCACGAATTTCTCTAATGTCCACCTGGAAAACTAGTCCTGTCCGAATAGGGCTAGACTTCTTATGTCAAAAGATCAAGGCAAATTTGGTTTCTCATGTTATGACCCCTTTAAAAATGCAAACAAAATGCAGGAAACTTTTGCACTTGAGACTGCAAGTGCATCTTTGATGCACTTTTGTAAACACAGGTGGATATGAACATAACTGTCTGAGAGTCATACACCCTCATTTGTCTCTCGTCTGTGTAGTTAATAAAGTTCTTTCTGTTATGAGTGGTTTGCATAACACCTGGTTCCATGCCAGATCTTGGGCTGGCCAGTTGCTGCGATACACAGGTCATGCACTCTCTCTCCCTCCTGCAGCGGGGCTTTTCAAGACATGATTAACGGCCGTTCTTTTTCCCACTCTCTCATTTTTGTTCTTTCTCTCTTTTCCTGTTGGGATTCTTCCTCTTTAACCTAGCATTAAGTCTGTGGCCCGTGCAACAGCACATGTGTGTTCCAAGTTCCCACAAGGAAACTGCTGGGGTTGATGAGAGAGGCGGACGGCTTGGGATGGCTGGGGTGTCGTTGGTGGGGTCCCGATCGGGGCTGTAAATTCAAGCGGGGAGGGTGAGATCCTGTAAGATGAAACCCTTCTCCCTCCGTGTATCAGCAACACAGCTCGGGCCGAGACAAGAGAGAAGAAGCAGGCAGTAAATCCATTGGAGTTCACTGATAGCACTGTTTGCACAGCCACCGCCGCCTCCTTTGATCAAATCGCCTGGGGGAGTGGGGGTCGTGTGTCGCTGCCAAAGGTCAGCTATATATTACGCTCCTAAAAGTGATTACTGAAATTCTTAACTGAAACCATTCTGCTGCCAGGGTGTGCCAGAAGCCCCTGCAGCGGTGTCTGGCCCGCTCGGGGGCCTCTCTGCAGCCCCGTCCGCCAGAGAAATGCTCTCTGCTTGTGTTTCCTATCATAAGAGGAGGGCCCGAGAGAGCAACACATGGAAACGCGCTATCCAATTGCAGCGGCGGTGGGTAAAAACCCACAGTTGAGGCTTTAGAGTCAGGAAATATAAATGTGTAGCACACTTCAAAGGGGGGAATGGCAAATTAGGCCAAGACAATAAGTGGCCTTGCATTCAAAACAGTATAAACAATGTCTGTTTTGTGTTTACTGTCCTCTTTCTCTCTTTCGCTGCACTGGACAGGAAGAAACCAGCTGATCACTGCTATGTTGTAGGTATTGCTCAGTAAAAAGGTTTTAGATGACAGCTCAATTAAGTTGTGTAGGTGTTGCCTGCCACCTGTTTAAAAAGGACAGTTCTCCCAAAAATGAACTTTCTGTTATCTTTTACTCACCCTCATGTCATTCCAAACCTGGCTTTTTCCTGTTTTTGTCCATGCAATGAAAGTAAATGGGCTCCAAAACAAACCTGAGACATTTGTTCCACAGAAGAATGTCATACAGGTTTGGAATGACGAGGGCGTGTAAATCATGACAGAAGTTTAATTTTCGCACAAAAATGTTCCCCCAAAAATGAAAATCATGTCATTAATTACTCACTCTCATGTCATTCCAAACCCATAAGACTTTAGCTCATCTTCGGAACACAAATTAAGATATTTTTGATGAAATCCAAGAGCCTTCTTGCCTCCGATAGACTGCAACACAATTACCACTTTCAAGGCCCAGAAAGGTAGTAAAGACATCGTTAAAATAGTCCATGTGACTACAGTGGTTCAACCTTAATGTCATGAAGCGACAAGAATACTTTTTGTGCGCAAAAACAAAACAAAAATAACGACTTTATTCAACAATTTCTTCTCTTCCATGTCATTCTTCTATGCTGATCACATAGTAAACAGTGCAGGCTTCCATGTTCTACGTCAGAACGCTGACTCATTATTGGCCAGCTCCTGCGTCAGCATCACACGCATGCGTCGTGCTGCTCACTTGAACAGCGTCGGCCAATACTGAGCCGGTGTTCTGATGTGTTTTTTTATTTCAGTTTTAGTTATTTTAGTATCTGCACTTAGTTATTTTAAATCTGCACTTTGACAACATTCCTTCCATAGCTGCCGTGGATTTAAAAGTTGCCATCATGGGATAAACAAGAGAAATGTGAAGTTACGCTCAATGAGTCTTTATACACCTTCCCTGATCATTATACCTAAAATTTCCTTGTGTTAACTTTGGCAGACCTCAGCTTGGCACTTAAATTAAAAGGGATGATGTATTTCCTCTTATATGTAATTTGCAGTGGGCTACTGGGAAAAGAAATAAGGAAAAGAGAGAAATAGGAGGGACAGAGAGAGAGAGAAAGAATGATGCCTGTTTGACCGGCAGGCGCATGCCAGAAATAACAGAGTGGACCTTGCTCTAGAGTCTCATTAGCTGGTGGAAAACAGTTCCCTGGAGGAACAACAGGGTGCAAATACGTTTAAACCTTCTCAGACCTGAGGCAGACCTCTGCCAATTTTGTCCTTACTCATTCTCAGAGCGAGCGAGATGCACACCCATGCAGATGTAGACTTGAACTGTAAGCTCCACGAGAGCTGTCGTTTTTTAAGTCTCATAAATTCAGGCAAAAAAAAAATCTGATTTCTGAGCATACTCCCTGAAGGCTGAAAAGCTGTACTCTACAAATTTGATATGTATTTTATGTCTATTCTTGATTTGATGACAAAACGAAAATTATTACAAAGCTCTAGGATTGAAATTTTCTTTTGTGGTTAGTGTGCTCTGTGAAATTTCAAAATCAGGGTTATGCAATTTGTCATTTTAAATCTCTGACAAAAATGAGTAATTTGTTTTTTTTTTTTTTCATCTTCAACATTGAGATTTCCATACTGTGTTCTCATCAGTAAATATTAGGAGGGTTCGGTTTTCTTATTATGCTAATATAACATGTACATTTTCCTTTTTATGAGAGATTTTTGGAAGTGGAAAGCATGCAGAATCTTTAATTTAATTGGAATATAAATTACAGAATCTTTCACTTTATTGGAATATAAATTCATTTTTGATTGGGATAAAGAGGTAGCTTCAGTAGACTAATAAAACTGGAAGGATTTGGTTTTGATATTAATTAGTCTAAATTATGTTGATGCCTAAAACAGGACTTGAAATTCATATGAAACTGATTCAAACTGGCATTAAATGATTTTAGTATTAAGTTTGGTTTGTGGTTACAGTTTTATTTAGTGACTTTTTCTTACACAGATACTTCATTGAATAGTTTGAAAAAAAAAAAGGCTCATTCATTTGAAATGAGGAAAACCATTTACAACAAAATAGACATTTGCAATTGGAAAAAAATAGCATTTACTTTGGATAGCTTAGTTAATCTTACCACATCAAAATGTTAAATGTTATTTCATATTCCATCCTATGTGTTTTTACTTTTAAGGCTATTTGTTTTATTTAATTTTTACAGTTTACTTTTAAAGTTTTAATGTTGTGACTTCTTAAGCCAGGATACAGAAGGATACCACAGCTCCGTCTCCACCTTAAACTCTGGCTCAATTAGCTATTGACACAGCTGCTTTAATACTTCACTATTATTCCTGAGACTCCTATTCTTGACCTAGAAATGACAAAAATACATTCTTAAAACAACATATTTTTGCAGTAATTTATCAAACAGCATATCAATCGTGTATTTAATTTACGTTGACATAAATGATTATCAGTTTGGTGCACATTTGATTACTTTAGCCTCTTTTTGACAGCTATATCAGAAAAAAGCACAGCTCAATGTGTAACGAGTTACAACACATATCTGTGCTAAATACTGCACCACAATATTTTAATAGGCCCTTTTTCTTTTTCATTGGTTAAGATTGGTATTGTCTTGTGCAACAGACTAGGAAAATTCATAGAATTGTTTAAAATCATGATAGTTATTAGAGGTTTTTCATTAGGTATCTAGGCTTGCCCAGAAGAGGGCAGTGGTGTGTTGGTTAAAGCACTGCAGAATGAGGGTTTCTGTATACTGTACTAGACTCTTAAGTTTTGGAAAAACACCAAATGAATATATTAAACACAGAGATAATAAGGTAAGTACATAGCCTGTTAACTGTCACTGTCCCAGGAGCAGGACACGTGGTACGCTTTATTTATTGCCCCATCACATATTTTAGAAATCATAAATTAGGAATGATTCAAAAGCTTAAACACTCAAAATTTATCTTGTGAAAACATTTTGAATTTTATATTACCATGAAAACAGTGCTTTAAAACCTTTCAGCGGGCTCAATTTTTGTGAAATGAACTTTATATTTGGAATACAACTTGGTTAGACATGGCTTTGATTTTCTAGCAATTTTAAGCCCAAAGTATAGTTCACTTTTCACGCATTCGCGAGGGTCAGCGTACAGTGCACGTGACATGAATTTTGTCATCAGAAGAGTATGAGCGTACCGTATGCGCACCGCCATATTTTTGCTGGTTTGCCAAGGTGGCAAACGTGCCCTGGTGGCGTCGATTCACAAGGTAGTCAAAGAAAACCTGCATAAACGGAACAGACCAGAGCACATGCAAGCTACAGCAACAGTGGATGCCTATATAGATGACAGATTGTGCGAAGAGGTTAGAAAGTACCCTCATTTGTGCAACTCTAGCATGAAGGAATACAAAGATGTTTACTTGGGTTGTAACTCATGGCGAGAGATTGATCAAAACTGTGCATGTGCCTGTGTATGCGTACGAGTCAAGTGAAATATACTTTGCAAGGCTGTGCATTCATACACTAGCATACGTGTATAAAAAAAAAAAAAAAAGTATACTCAGGGCTTTAAAGTCAAAATTATTTTGTGGAATATACATTTTGTATAAAGTAAAAATCAGTTCAGTACATTTGCAGTAAACTTTTATAACCATTTAAGTTCAGATCTATGCTCAAAAAGGGGGGTGACGGTTAACAGGTTCAATTATTCAAGCTGTAAAAATAATACTGATTATGTACAAACATGATCAACCTTTATTGGCAGTAACAAAAAAAAAAAAAAAAAAAAAAAACATTGAAGAATGAAATTCCACCATGAAACTGTTTAACTTATTTATAGCATTCTGGCATTGCTATTGGCATAATATCAATATAAAAATGACAGATACTCTAAGTATTTTTTTTTAGATATACTAAGCATCATGTCGAGTGCTGAGCGAGGAAGGCTCTTATTCTCTGCAGCAGCTCCTTCTTTACACTGTCAGGCACCAGGGCTGAGGAACACAAGAGAGTTGTTATTAATGATATTCATTTTTCATCTTTGGCGATACTTGTTAACACCCAAATGGTTTCAATAAAAAAAATAAATAAATAAAAAAAAAAATGTGTGGGATGTACAGTTAAGAACGGCCTACCTCTTCCTTTGGGGGTCACTCCAGCAACCAAGTCCTCTACAGTAACATTCTCTATACCTTTCTCCTTGATCACCTCTGCAAAAAAAACCAAAAAAAACAACAATAATGATGCTGCTTTACAAAACAACCACGGAACATATGCAATGATTTGAGAGAGATCAGACTAGCATTCTTACCTTTGCAGAGTGCTTTGAGCTGATCTCTCCAGCCACACTCGATGAGCTTGGCTCGAAGCAACTCCTTTAACCTGATCAAAAACCAAACAAAGACAATGAGATTCATAGATGAAATACAGCCAGTATGGGACGAGTCTACTAAACAGCATTTCTACAATAAATGCCATCTACAGGGTTCCCATTCCACGACTTTTCCAGTCATTTGTGACTACTCACAAAGAGCAATTTGTAGCCAAAAATACAGTAGAGTAAAATGCCTAAAACATTTCTGAAATGACTTAAGATTTCATAAACTTCAGGAATGTGTGTCCATGTAGGCAAATCACTAGTGTTTGAGACTTTGATGCCCAAAAATGTTGTACAAGTACGAAACTTTCTAAGTTTTGAAACCCAGTCCATGGAGAAACATGAGGATTATAGGCACTTACCTCTCTCTCTCACCCATTTCAATTAACTTCTGGTTAATGGCGGCCCTCATTTGTGATTCTTTACTCATATTAATCTGAAATAAGAAGTGAAGATGATGAAACGTGACGTGATATCGAGTTCGTAATGATAGTGCCATAGACAAAGGTTGTCTTGCCCACTAACAAAACACATTTCACGCCCCATTTTTACATTAAGCATGAACAAACAAGACATCTAACCGGATTTTGGTGAAACACATTTTTATCAGATGAACTAATGTGCATTTTTGTGTTGTGTTAACGAACACACGTGGACTGTTTTTATGGCCTGTGACAGAAGCGGCATATCAAGTTAACATTGTTGCAATTATAACTTAATATTGTTTAATAAACGTACCAAATACTGATGAAAATAAGCATAATGTTCTCATCGGCGTGTATGCGGACCTCTCTCTGCTGTTGTTTGTAGCCGGCCGTTCCGCACACCGTTTAGCTTCCCCACAGAAACACGATGATCGGCGGAAGGTTCCTTCCTACTTAATGGTTCCTATGCAGTTGCAATGTGAATGGCGTTCTAAGCTTGTATGATTTACCTCAAAGAAGACCCAGGTGCTACATGTTTTTGAATACATGCTAAACTACTCTCACATTTTAATTGTCTTTAAAATAGTGTGCTTGTAATTAAAAATACGCCTTAGTTATCCAAACATATGTGGAGAAAGAGTTAAAATGTATTTCCACTATATATTTTCACTATACGGAATTTTGAGGCAATTAATCTATTAAGGGGTAATCTATTCTTCATATCTATTCATTGGTAAAGAACTTAACGTACACTTTTCTGAAAGTTGTATTACGCTTAATGTACTTTAATGTAATATTACACTCACTGATAAGAAATTAATATTTACATTTTCCTTCCTTTTATGAAGGTATCCTACACCACAAGATGGCGATGTGTCATAGAGAATGCGATACAAAATCCACAGTGATTGGTCAAGTGTCCGCTTCGGCTTAGATCAGGTAAAAATTCGAGAATGCAAATATAAAAGAATATCATGTGATGCCTTAAGTATGTAAAATAGCACGTTGACTGAGTTATGTGACTCTTTCTGTAGAAGAAAGATTAAGCTTTGCTCATAAATTCTCCCAACTGCATGTGGTAAAGATGTTCATTAGGTGATTGAGACCAAGGATGATTGAGCACTCATGAATGAACCAGAGTAATGTTGGCAGAGAATTGGTGAGGTCTGTATTTATAGCCTGTTTCATCTGTCATGCCGCTTTGAACAAAAATGCGAAGCATTCCAGTAGCTTGAAGAGGAAGTTTTAAAGTTTATCCCAAAACAAAAATTCTGCCATCATTTCACCCCCTCATATTACCCACTTTTATTCACATTATTCTAAAAGACAATTTTAATAATGTGCTGGTCACTCTTTATTATGCAGTTACAATGAATCTCAACTAGAGCTGTCAAGCTTCAAAAAGCATGCAAAAGCATCATGAATGTATCACAAATGCAATGTATGGCATGAATTTTGACTGAATTTTCCTTTCTTGGTGAACTATTCCTTTAAGTGGGCATCAAGCATATGAAACCAAACCACTGCAGCAAACCACCTTCAGAGAAGACAAAACCAGAATCACTTATTAGTTAGATTTTTTATAACTTGAATTAAACCAACATGTCTGTGGTGGCCTGTGTGCCAACATATCAGTTTAAATACATTTCCTTCTCTATGGTGGTTTTCTGCTTCCATGCACCTTGTTTCACAGAATAACTATTTTAAGCTACAGCAGCAGCCAGAAGCCTTTCAGTGAGGCAGAAGAAGTCATCCTGACTGGCTGTTTGATGCAGACAGAACACCTGTGGCACAGATCAAGTCAGTCTCAGGTAGAAAAATTTATTTTACTGATACATATTGGTTAGTCTGGACTATTTATGCCAAGCAGAACATGTAAAAACTAATATTAATTATAAAATATAAAGCTTGAAGTCAGTAAGAAATTCTTTTATTATCAAATAATCCTGAAAAAAAAACAAAAAAAAAAACATATTACGGTTTCCAAAAAATAGCAGCACAACTGTTTTTAATGTTGATAATGTTTTGAGCACCAAATCAGCATATTAGAATGATTTCTGAAGGATCATGTGACTGAAGACTAGAGTAATGATGTTTTGCCATCACAGGAATAAATTTCATTTTAAAATCTTTTAAAATAGATAGTAGTTATTTTAAATTGTATTAATATTTCACAACAGTACTGTATTTTGATCAAATAAATGCTGCCTTGGCGAGCATAACAGACTTCAAAGATGTTAAAAAAATGTACTGACCCAAACCTTTGAACAGTATTATTATAATTTTTTACATATACATTTTAAGTCAGAAAGGTCTGAAACATATAATTGGACATCAGTTCTTGCTCTTCAAGTCTGCTTTATAATTACAGATCTTAAATATGACTGATATTTAAAGCAGTCAGGTGTATCTAACTTTCTAAGTTCTAGGACTAAACCTCTGGTGGTTAGACAAAAAGTATTACAATTATCTAAATTATAATTTCCACCCACATCAGCTAATTAAGCCATGGGGGTGACATAAACTGCTACAACGTTTGGCATTGTGCTTTTTAAGGGGTCTTATTATGCTTGATTTGAAGACCCCATGACAGTCTATTACCATGGATTTGCTCATCTCTAGTTTAATTAAACACTCTACTGAGCTTTTTGGATGCCTCATGATTTTTAATTGCCTTTGATTTACTGATTTCTAAGCATTGCAAGCTCTGTGCTGAATGGGCTAGGGTTCATAACATTTGTCGTTAACACCTTTCCAGACATTGTGTGTTGATTTTTATCAATACTGACCGGTATGTGTTTTAAAGTCATGAACTGAGGCTATACGATTGAGGGGCGAGCGAGCACTCAAGTGGAAACGTCCTGGTCTGACAGATTGATTGATGGATGAAAAGGTCTGTTATAGAGTCATAGTGTGTCTTTAAAGGAGAGAAAAGGATGGTAAGATTGATTGTACTCACATGTGAAATCCAGAAACTGCTTGTTAACTGTCAGTCTGAGGGATTTATAAAGATTGTTCCTTATTTAGTCTCCTTTCAGCTTAACTTCAGGCTTTTTGTGCAATGATAAGTTCTTGAAATAAGTAATTAACTGTTGAAATATGAGTTGCGGAACATAATCTGACAGTGTTATTAATGCTCTGAGATATAAATTCATAATTAATTATCAAAGTTGTGTAAGTGATAGGAGGTGAGCAGTCAAAACATCCTCTTTTGCCTGTTTCTTTTAAGCTAATTTTATCATTCGCCATCCATTACCAGTGAAGTGAAGAGAGCAGATGAGACATGCCTTAGCAGAGGAATGTACTGGCATATTTAATCGAGATTCTCCATGGATGAACAGTATGAGCCGCATCTGTGCTGAAGTTACTGACTAAATAACATCTTTAAACGACTAAAAACTCTGGCTTTAATGGTTTACAGGAAAACCATAAATGTTAAGCCTTAGGAAAATGGCGTATTGGTCATAGGCCTTTTTTAGGGGTTAAAAGAATCATTAAAAACAGCTTAATTGTTTCAGGAAGTTTCTCCAGGTGGTGTTTTATGGAAAGAGACATGGTGATTCACAATCTCTCTTCTCTACAGCCTGGTGCAGCACTCGATCCTCCACTTACAGCTGCTAATGCCTGGCAACTTCACAGCCGCCATTTAATTTGTCATGAACCGGGGCCATTTGCCTTTGTTATATAATCAAGACGTCAGAGTGAAAGATGCAAGAGAAATTGTGATCTTGCTTGCCGTTATTCAGAAAACATCACCATTGCACGCTGACTAATACTGTTTATGAGTATCAGATGTAAAGAGAAACTTCCTGCTATTAAGATATTTGTTTTTTAATTGTAAAAATGATAATTTCTTATCTATACGTCCATATTGACACATCTAGAGCACATAGTAATCGGATCATTCCGTTTAAACCCATTAACTTTTTTTGTCAGCTCCCCCTGGTTGCTGGCTACTAATTTTTGTTGAAAGACTCTTTGAAGTGTGATATTTATATTTTAATTTATATTTACATTTTTACAATGTTGTTATTGATAGCTAAAACTATAAAAATGTTTGTTAAAGGCACAGTATGTAGAATTTCGCCACTAGAGGTTGCCTATTCAAAACAAAGGCTTAGTTTGATGACGGCAAGTTTGAGCGTGTAATATATTAAACATGTAATATATTAAAGCGTCTTTGGTGTTTCTATGGTTTCTACAAAATAAAACCGGAAATTGAGGGTAACGCGGGTACTGATAGGCTGATAGGCAACACACGGACAGTCGGACACGTCCATGTCCTGGTTAAAAATTGCTTATTTCTCTGGATTTAAACATTCTTGGAAACATTTGGGATAAGTCAACAAAATATATAACACTGTTCTAGTGGTTTTTGAATATTTTAATCCAAAAATCATATTGTGCTTTTAATTGAAATAAAGCTGAAATAAAATAAAATATAAATATTAGAAGAAAAATTAAACTTATACACTTAAACTTAAATGAAAATTAAAATATATATAAATTAAAGCTAAATAAAATGATTAAAAAACTAATAAAATGACAAAAGCACAACATTTGCTTAAAATTTAACTTAATTTAAAATGAAAACTGCTAATTCAGAATATAAATAAATACTGTTAATAGTATATAAATAATACTAAAATAATATTTATTCAGCGTTGTCATGACATCATTTCCTGTGGATCCAAAGTGATTAGTCAAATGGCATTTACAGCATAGGTTAGAAAAAAAATGTCCAGTACTAAGTGCGTGATAGCAAAGATGGCAGCAGGCAAGTTACGTGTTTGATCAACTACCACTGAGATGAATGGAAATTGAACTTCCATGGTCCATATGGCTGTTTGGGAAACCTTTTTGGAAACAGTCATTATTTTTGCTCATGGTGCACAAATTGCTTACAACAGCTTCAAAATGTGTCGTTACGCATAAGAAAATTCCACTCTGTCATTCCTGACGCATCAGCTGGTGCACGTCTCAGAAATGTATTAGTCATATTTCAAAACTGTGATTAGAATACTGAAATAAATGAAAGTCTTTCTGCTTGTGCTCATTACCTGATAGCGTTGTAGAGATCTTCTCTTGAGAGAGGTAGTGATCACAAGAGACAGTCTGAAGATTTAGAGCTCAGGTGGGAACGTTGAAGTGTGGAGGATGCATACTTTTCATCAGAGCCACTCATTCGCTTCAGCTTTAATCAGTGACAAACCGGTTTGGTGCAAAATCACTCGGTGAAGAACAGAGCATGCGGTGGCATTCATTTGATAATTATGCATAAGCTGCTGTGGGAAATTGGTGATTGTGCCATTGATGAAATCTCGTTTGAGATGCAACGGTGAAGCACGTCCCTCGAGAGAAGCTGCACTGCGTACTCGAGCCTGGCATCAAGGCTGTCACTGACCGTCAATTCCTGATCTTAATTAACAGCGAATCAGCATGCTTTCCATAACCCTGCTACTCCAGGGTAACCCCATCACATAATTCCTCCATCTGCCACAGTAATCTTGACCTCAACAGTAGCTTAACATATTGTTTGTTTGTTTGTTTGTCCCTCATGTGCTCCACATCTATACTTGGCAGCTAATCTCAGTGCCACAAATGAGTTTCCCTCAGCGAGCACATGAGGAGAGACACTTGCTTAAGTTAGAGACATTGCTTTGATTCTCTAGTGCTCGGCCACCTGCAGCTCTGCAGTGTTGTTGCATGCTTAATGAAGTAAGCCGACACTGAATTTGAAATAAGGCACTCTGTTGTGGTCGATAGAAATGCTGCAAATAAATCATGAGATGACAAACATCAGTGCAGCAAATAGGGAATTTACGAGGGCAGCTTGTGCCCCAAGTAGTTGATCACATGGAGGGCCATTTTAAACGCAGTCAGCATTAGCACCACAGCTTAAGGGCTTCAATATAGCAGATGTGTTCAAGCTAGAATTGAAGTGAGAGCTCTTTTAGGTCTATGTATGTTGTCTCTGTCAGTATCAGTCAATATGTTCACTGTCTCTGTGGTGTTGGGGTTACTGAACCGAAATTGATGATGTTGGTGATGATAGACTCATTTTCTTTCTGTCTTTTTTTGTTCCAGCTCTTATTCTTTTTTGGTTGCCTGTGTACTTTTTCCAGTCATGTCTACACAATGTAAAAACACCAGTCAATCACATTAGGGCTCTCTTGTTGTGTAATGATTATTGCATTGTGGTAGGGTAAATTAAAAGTGGCTTTTACAGCTTTTTGTTTATCCATTAAGTAGTGGTATAGAGCTATCTTGCTGTTTTTTTGTCTTCCATATTTCCTATTCAGTGTTGTAAAGTTCAATTTGTCTTGGAATTGGTTTGTTTGCATGGTTTGTGTAAAAAAATAATAAAAGCAAATAGAAACAATTCAACTCCAGTCCCGTCAAGCCTTTAGGCTGCATCTTGCTGCTTTTTGATGTGTATTTATTTTTAATACACTATAAAATGTTTTTAAGTGTTGTTTTAGTTATATTTAATCAATTTGTCTTCTCAAGTTTAACGCTGAAATAAAAATTGGACTTTGTGATTTTATATTTCGACATTATATTGCGACTGTATTTGTCATAACTGTAACTTTATATTTCACAATATGACAATTCTTTATTTTAAATTCGTATTTTCATCTTTAATTTAGCTTAAATGTTGGCTATGTTTTTTTCATAGCTTGTAGTGTAGCCGATTACATAAGCAGCTTAAAGGGGTTAGTTCACCCAAAAATGATAATTCTGTCATAAATTACTCACTTTCATGTCGTTCCAAACACGTAAGACTTTCATTCATCTTCAGAACACAAATGAAGATCTTTTTGATGAAATCTGAGAGCTTTCTGTCCTTCTGTTGACAGCTACTCAACTGAAACTTTGACACTTCAAAATGTTCATAAAGAGATCATAAAACTAATCCATATGAATTGAGCGGTTTAGTCGGTTTAATTTCTGAGGAGAAACAATCGCTTTATATGATGAACAGATTGAATTTCGGCTTTTATTCACAAACATTCATCAATTTACACATTAGTTGTGGTAAATGGAAGCTCAAGCGTGTTTGCTTGACGTGCGAGAACCAATGAGGTTCATTCTTGTGTGTTACGCAGCACGTTTGAGCTTCCGCGAAAGGTTTGTTCTCGCGGGTCAAGCAGGTTTGGTTGAGCTTCAGTTTATGTTCGCTGATCAATGTTTATATGCAAATAAAAGCCTAAAGTCAATCTGTTCATCACATTAAGTGATCAAGTCTCTTCAGAAAAATTTAGATTAAACCACTCAATTCATATGGATTAGCTTTATGATCTCTTTATGAATTTTTTGAAGCGTCAAAGTTTCAGTTGCGTAGACTGACTATGGAGGGACAGAAAGCTCTCAGATTTCATTAAAAAGATCTTCATTTGTGTTCCGAAGATGAACGAAAGTCTTATGGGTTTGGATCGACATGAGGGTGAATAATTCATGACAGAATTTTTGGGTGAACTATCCCTTTAACTGGTTTAACTATTATAAGTTAATGAATTTCTTGGAGTTTAGCAAAGTTTAGTGGATCCATCATATGGTAATGCCAACTAACGCCGCAGTGTGGGACTCCATCATGGCGTAGGTGCCAAATGACTACTAATTCTTGCTTTCAGATAATCATGGCTGAATATTGGATGATTCTTTTGGGAGGGTGGCAAAGCCTGGAAAAACAGCCAACTTTGGACTGTAGCCGGTGTGCAAGCTGCTATGTCATTTTTCATGCAGCTGTGTGGAGTGTCAGAGATGGACTGAGGATATTTCTCATGTCCTTCTGCTTACTGTTGATGGGATAGGCGGCAACACTAGCCCCTACAGGAATTCATCAACTGAAATGGAGTTTCCATTAAGAGATAGAGCTACTTAGGCTGAATGCAGTCCTCTGGTACTTATGCTGTGTAAATGTGGGTTTTGTAACTAGCCAGTTTACTAGATAATTAGTTCATTAAAATGCAAGCTGAATAACTTCTTTTAATGCCATGTTGTCAGTTATTTGTCCTCTGGTCATATAAATGACAAGCTGGTATAAAAGACATCCTCTGGTCATTTCCTGTTCATTAAAATAACATACATGGTACTGACATACTCAGGAAGTAAAATAATTATACACAAATACTTAATTGCAAGACCTCTTGCTCAGTAGGCTAATGTTGCACATTCCAGCATACACATTTGTGGATGTGCACATACTGGTGGGGAAATCTTGGCTGAATCTAGGGTGAATGTGGTATGTTGTGGCATTCACCTGAGAATTAATAACCATGCATACAGCAAATGACCTTTAGGGTTAGAGGTTTGAAGGCTCCAATCTAATAAGCACCAGCCTCCTCAAACAGCACCAGAGTGTTGATCTTCAGCCCAACCAGAGTCCAGTGCATTTGAGCGTTGAGAAGCTCTTCACTAAAGGTTTATTGATGATCTTTAGCCAGTATTTGGAGAAGCTTTATTGCCGCCACAGTGATTGATCTATAGGTGGAGGCTCGGATGGTAATAAATGAGCTTAGGTCAAGAAGGCACATGCGTCAAACTTCATGGAGGTTCAATTGCTGAAACAAAACAAAGGTTTCCAACTAAGCCTAACCAGAGGGCTGTTTCATAAAAGACGCTAAGAAAAGCGAGGATTAAACTCCATCACCTGACTTGAATGAGCCTAACAAATAAGTTGGGGGTAATGGAAGTTCACGCAATCCCGCTAATTTGATCCAGGTTTACCTAGTCAAGATAATTGCACGTGCACACTTTTCTTAAGCAGCCCTAGAGGTTGATCATGGATCAAATCGATCCACCATAGGAAACAGCATACATTTTGTGCTATTTTATTCGTTTGAGACATGGTGTTTTCCTTATGCATATCTTACATTTCACAGGTTTATTCTCCATCTGTAAATGTTAGAAAGTCATGCAAATATTTCCATTTTGCTGCTAAACTTCACAGTGAATGAGCGCTGCTGCATGCATGCACGCCAAACAGACGGAACGCAATAGGAGCGCAATAATTCTGACTGAAATATACATTTTGCTAAAATATTTGATGTTGGACATTAAATGTGCCTTATGTACAATTTTAAACCTACAAGTAAGTTTATTTTTATGATAGCAGTAACTGTAAATAGACTATTGTAATGGGGTAAATCAAGGCTAATATACTGTAGGCCAGTTACTGAGTTTAGATTCATCTTACCAATTAAAATTGAGTCTGTGCATATTTATTTAAATTTTTAATTTTGTGATTTTAACTTCTGCTTTAAAAAGCATTTTTTTTTTTAGATTGTAATGTTCTAATGTTCTTCTAAAAACCATAAAAGGTACTACAGCTGCCAAACAAAACCAGAGAGAAATGTATTCATATATCTTAAAACAATCTAATTAAATCTTGGGCACAAAACATTTAGCCAGTAAGAAAAGAAAACCAACAACAACCATGCATGTCACTTCTGCAGGCTGCATATTACTCTGTCACTCTTTTCATAGCTTTTGCTGGCTCTGAGACTTGTTTGGTATTTCTCCTGCTCTTTGTCTAGCTAAAAAATCACTCATCACTAAGTGAAAGCTTAAAATGAAGGCTTGGTTGTTTCAGGAGCCTTGTCATAGGTCCATTGATTTTCTCCCAAGTGGTTCCATTGTTGTCAGTATTAAGTCTGAGAATGATTCAGTGGACTATATAACACTTCATTTTTAAGAAATTTCTTCTCTGTTTCTCTGTCTTCTGTTTTGGTTCATCATACTTACCTTTTAATTAAAAAATTGCCTTAAATCTACACCATTTTTTTCTTTATTTAGCTCTATTTAGTGAATGGGTGTACTCATTTTTGCAACACAACATTTTATCACTTTGATAAGAAAATCTTATTTTTCTGAATAATTTTGACATGCTTCTTTGGTAACTGATCAAGCAGACTTGCAGGAACATTTCTATAGAACCCTAACATTGCTTCTAAGTAAAGAGTAATTGCTGAATTTAAGTTTCAGAGAGGGTGTACTTGTCACGATCACTGTCTGTTCCTGGACTCCATTTCCCATAATCCTCCCTTCCAATCACCTGCACACTCCACACCAATCACCAAGTGCCACACACACCTGCAAATCATTACCTGGACTATAAAAGACACACACACACACACACACCCTTTGCGAAGTCTTGATTTGCCCCGGTGATCACTTCTGAGCGTTTTCTTGTGGATTGTATTTCTGTTGCCATTGGACTGTTTATTGGACTGTGTTTGTTTGCCGCCTGCCCTGACCATTGCCTGTGACTTTACTCTGCTTGTCTGCCGCCTGCCTCGACCATTGCCTGTCCCTGTTTGTGTCTCTGCCTTTGCCCTGTCTACTCTGTAAGTACTTTTAATAAACAAGCTGCAAATGGATCCTCACGCATTCGACCCATCATTACAGAAGACTTCGCCATCAAACGATCCAGCAGCTTCTACGAGCGCTTCCAGCCCCAGCATGGACCCAGCAATACGTCTCGTCCGCCTTCGGCAAGGTAATTCTACACTCGAGGACCACATTCAGAAGTTTCTAGACATTGCCTATTTATCTGACCTGCCTGACTGTGCCCTCATTGACTTCTTTGGCTATGGATTAAACTAACCATTGAAGGACTACTTACTTATTAATGGTCCCCGAGGGTCGTTCGTGGAATTTCTGGACTTTGCTCTGCTTACTGTTGGTTCACTGTTTACTGTGGGTGTCGCGGAGGAACGCGACACCTCGTTCCCCCATGTAATGGCTGCCTCTAAAGAGAGCATTCACAAAATGGCGGCCACAACATCATCACATCATGTCTCTGCTGATCTTCCAGAGCCAAGTCAAGTCTCCGTTGATCTTCTAGAATTACATCACGTCTCTGGATCTGTTTGGGAGCGGAGTGGGTTGCGTTCCAGTGTGGCTGATCCACCGCTGACTTCAGCACGAGCGGCTGGCATTCCTAAGCCTCCGCCGGCCGCTTCGCACTCAAGCCCGCTGGCCGCTACGCCCTCAAGCTCGCCGGTTGCCACGCACTCAAGCTCGCCGGTTGCCACGCACTCAAGCTCGCCGGTTGCCACGCACTCAAGCTCGCCGGTTGCCACGCACTCAAGCTCGCCGGTTGCCACGCACTCAAGCTCGCCGGTTGCCACGCACTCAAGCTCGCCGGTTGCCACGCACTCAAATTCTCTGGATGCTATGGACAAGATGGCCGCTTTGCCAGTGCCCACGGGCAAGATGGCCGCCCCGCCAGTGTCTGGGAACATAGGGGTCGTTCCAGCCAGTGAGTCCACTCCAGAACCAGCTCCAGTCCGCGAGTCCGCTCCAACCCGTGAGCCCGCTGCAGCGCCCTCAGAGGAGGTAGGCAAAGAGCCACCGCCTCAACCATGTAAACGGAGGAGGAGGAGGAAGAAGGCTTCCTCCATCCCTCAAGGCCCGGAGGCCTTCCCAGAGCCCGCTGTAGGCCCGGAGGCTGTCCCAGAGCCCGTTGTAAGCCCGGAGGCCGTCCCAGAGCGGTCCGCTGCCGTCCCAGAGCAGCCCGCTCTTCCTGATACGGCCACGGAGGCCGTCGCCGAGCTCCTCGCCCTGCCGGCGCCACCCGAGCTCCTCGCCCTGCCGGCGCCACCCGAGCTCCTCGCCCTGCCGGCGCCACCCGAGCTCCTCGCCCTGCCGGCGCCACCCGAGCTCCTCGCCCTGCCGGCGCCACCCGAGCTCTTCGCCCTGCCGGCGCCACCCGAGCTCTTCGCCCTGCCGGCGCCACCCGAGCTCTTCGCCCTGCCGGCGCCACCCGAGCTCTTCGCCCTGCCGGCGCCACCCGAGCTCCTCGCCCTGCCGGCGCCACCCGAGATCCTTACCCACGAAACCGCCACGGCCTCCGTTGAATTCCCCAAGAACTTTTTGGGGGGGGGCCATATACCTGAGGGTGGGGAGCTTGTGGGTGGGGACCCTGCACGGCCGCGATCATCAGCGGCCTCCGAATTGCTTGAGCTTGCGGGTGGGGACCTTACACGCCCACGGCCTTCAACCGCCTGTGAACTGCTGTGGCCAGCTACGGACCCTGATCTGCCGTGGTCGCCCAAGCCACCTGACCCGCCGTGGCTGCCCGTGGCACCTGACCCGCCGTGGCTGCCCGTGGCACCTGACCCGCCGTGGCTGCCCGTGGCACCTGACCCGCCGTGGCTGCCCGTGGCACCTGACCCGCCGTGGCTGCCCGTGGCACCTGACCCGCCGTGGCTGCCCGTGGCACCTGACCCGCCGTGGCTGCCCGTGGCACCTGACCCGCCGTGGCTGCCCGTGGCACCTGACCCGCCGTGGCTGGGCTGCCCGTGGCACCTGACCCGCCGTGGCTGCCCGTGGCACCTGACCCGCCGTGGCTGCCCGTGGCACCTGACCCGCCGTGGCTGCCCGTGGCACCTGACCCGCCGTGGCTGCCCGTGGCACCTGACCCGCCGTGGCTGCCCGTGGCACCTGACCCGCCGTGGCTGCCCGTGGCACCTGACCCGCCGTGGCTGCCCGTGGCACCTGACCCGCCGTGGCTGCCCGTGGCACCTGACCCGCCGTGGCTGCCCGAGTTCCTGGACCTGCATTGGAGACCCCGTTCCCGTCTGCCAACAGGTCTCCAATGCACCCACCCCCCCTCCCTATCTGGGCCATTTACGCCGCGAGGACGCGCCTTCCGGAAGGGGGCGTTATGTCACGATCACTGTCTGTTCCTGGACTCCATTTCCCATAATCCTCCCTTCCAATCACCTGCACACTCCACACCAATCACCAAGTGCCACACACACCTGCAAATCATTACCTGGACTATAAAAGACACACACACACACACACCCTTTGCGAAGTCTTGATTTGCCCCGGTGATCACTTCTGAGCGTTTTCTTGTGGATTGTATTTCTGTTGCCATTGGACTGTTTATTGGACTGTGTTTGTTTGCCGCCTGCCCTGACCATTGCCTGTGACTTTACTCTGCTTGTCTGCTGCCTGCCTCGACCATTGCCTGTCCCTGTTTGTGTCTCTGCCTTTGCCCTGTCTACTCTGTAAGTACTTTTAATAAACAAGCTGCAAATGGATCCTCACGCATTCGACCCATCATTACAGTACTCATTTATGCTGTGTGTATATATATATATATATATATATATATATATACAGCATATATATATACCCAGCATAAGTTACCAGAGTAACTGAGTTTGAACTAATTTTTGCTTTATGAAACAGAATTCACTGACAATAAGTCTGACTAACTAAAATAAGCCTGGCTTGTATTCTAATCTTGTTTTATGAAACAGCCCTCTGGTGGATTGACACACACACACACACACACACACACACACACACACACACACACACACACACTGTAAAGCCAGAGAAAAGCAGAAGTAGGAGAAGAAGTGATGATGATAAAAGGGCGGAGTTTATTGAATAATCTTAGTTGCGTATGTTTCAAAGTTCTTCATGACTTCATGTAGATGTTACACTGTTAAATGCTCTGACTTCGTCTGACCAGTGTACTGTATTGTATTGTATTGTATACAATTCCAGCAAGTGTTATTATACCAAAGGAAAAACAATGGAAAATTACTGCTTCACAACATCGTCCTGTGCGATAAAAACCTTGAAATGGAGACATTTGCTTATCTCCTATACCCGTGAAGACAAACATCCCTTTAGACCACGCAATCATAAGATATAAACAACAATAGAAAAGAAATAATAAGTAATATAAAATATAAAAACATAAAATGAATAATAACAATAATAAAAATGATAAAATGAATGATGTAAATCAAATAATAATAATAATAATATGAAAAAATGACAAATCAAATACATAACTACATAAATGACTAATGCAAATGATTATGAAATTAAATATAAAAACAATAATAAAATAATAAAGACAATAAAAAAAAAACAATATATGGTTGTTATTGAAAATCCTTTGATACTTCACAATTGAAAATATTATATGTTGAATAATCCTTCATTTATTCATTAAACTCTTGTTTTTAAAATGAACATTACAGAAAATAATGATAACTTGCAGTTTTGAGTCAGTGATTCAGTAACTGCACTGAACGATTCAGTTCAGTGAGGGATTCTCAGACCAATTCAAATCAGTGAATAATCACAATATTAAAAGTACTGGCTCATTCGTTAGGGAATCAGACTACATTGCGTGTTATTGATGTTTGATTTGATACAAAGAGTCGGCTTGAGTCATTTGTTCATTATTCAGATTACAGTGGTCATGCTGTATGTTTAAAATTGACTGAAGAACCGGTTCATAAGAGTCTGTTTGTGAATCTGACTACATTTGACTCAGTGTTTATGCATGCAGTCCACAGCTACAACTCACTAGAAAAACATTTCTTGACATTGTGATTTTATTGAGTGCCACTGCAGAAAAGCAAACATGGTAAACATGGCATTCAAGTTAAAACAAGTTCAACTTTTTTGATGTAATGTAAATGTAATGTAATGTAATGTAAAACAAGTTAAAAAAACAAAAAAACAAAACAAAAAAAAAAACACACACACCTCAATACCTTGCATTTTGTTTCATTCCATTGCACATGCGTCTCATGTTTTTAAATGCAAAAATGTGTTCTGTGTGAATATTGTGTCCCCTATTGGTAGTACTGCAGAAAGATTAAAGGGTTAGTTCACCCAAAAATGAAAATAATGTCATTTATTACTCACCCTCGTGTCGTTCTACACTCGTAAGACCTTCGTTCATCTTCGGAACACAAATTAAGATATTTTTGATGAATTTCGATGGCTCAGTGAGGCCACTATTGCCAGCAATGTCATTGAACATCTCAAGATCCGGAAAGGTACTCAAAACATATTTAAAACAGTTCATGCGGGTACAGTGGTTCAACCTTAATATTATAAAGTGATGAGAATACTTTTTGTGTAATAAATGACTTGATTGATTTTGATTTTGATTTTTGGGTGAACTAACCCTTTAAATGCATCTTGTAGGGCATTAATTGTTGTGTGTTCCATAGTACAGAGTTTAAAATGAGTAGGTCATATGCTTGTCATTTATTCATATACACATAATGGACATTTAGTACAGACTTGGGCAATCTAAGTGACCACAGAGGGTTAGTCATTTGCTTTTGAAGATAGAGAGTACATAGATTACAATCAATAGTGTTTACTCAGGATTTCTGATGTTGATAAAGATGTAGCATCTCTGTGGTTTATATTTGTCTTGTTTTTGCTCCTTAATGGTGGAAGAAACCATTTACACTAACCACACCTCCTATATAAATGTTATCTCTAGCCGTTCTATTCTTTAGATGCACAGCCTAAGTTTGTGGCACCATGTGCAGGTTGTCATGATTGCCTTCGACTTTGGCCTTGACTTGATTTATATCTTTTGCTTTTGGCTGAAAATCAATTGTTGCCGCACAATATCATATGACCTTGTAGGTCACTTTTGACGAAAGGCATCTGTCAAGAAAAACAATGTATATGTAAAGCATTCTGTGTTAGATGAGGTAATGCTTCTTCAGATGATTTTTGAAATAGATTACTTCCAGTTGATGTGCTTTTGGCCGTAATCCAATCTGATCCCAGCAGTTGGAATGTATTCATTCAGTTTAATGTAACACAGTCCAATGTGAGAGAGTCAATAAGCAATTAATTGAAATAACGGTTTAAAAAGGTTCATAAATAACCTTCCGTTCCACAGAAAGTCATGTCGGTGAGTAAATAATGACAGTGATCATTTTGGGGTGAACTTTTGATTTAAAAGTACTGAATCTAAATCATAAACTGCTGACTTATTGGAATTCAATATGAGAGATCTGGAGTCTCTTTTGCATATTTGCATTTCTTTCTTTCTTTCTTTCTTGCTGCTGTAATCACACTGAATGATGGTGTTAGTTTCTCTATGGGGACTGAATGTCAAAACACAGAGTGATTGCCCTCCCACTCAAACATCTCCGGCAGACATTGATTAATAACCACTGGACCGTGAAGAGTCAAAGGACTCAAAAGTGAATCTCTGCCTGTTGCGTTTCTATATTTCCGTGACCGTTTGATGGCTTCCTAAAGAAGCACTGTTATTTGTTAATGTTGTTTGTACGATGAGACACAATTTAAAATAGTATTTCTAGAATTATAGGGCTTATTATAAAACATTGATGTTGTTTTTAGAATATTGCGCAAAAGCACACACATGTCCTGCTGAAAAAAGAAAACATCTCAAACCAGTCTAAGATGGTTTGCTGGTCTTAGCTGCTTTATGATGGTGACCAAGCTGGTGCTCAGCTGGTCGGATGTTTGGTCTCCCAAAACCTTAACCCCTTTAAACTAAACAAACCATCTCAAAGTGGTTTGAGATGGGGTTTTTTTTTTTTCTAAATATATTCTAAAATAAACGTCAAAATACTTTTGCATTTTTCATAAAAATGTTTGATCACTATTCACTGCCATTATATGGACAAGCACGAGCAGGAATTTTCTTTTTAAAAATTCTCCTTTTGTGGTCTATAAAAGAAAGAAGGGTATACAGCATAAGAGCAACAACAGTAATTTAGGTCTTAATTTTCATTTTAGGGTGCACTATCCTTTTAAGTTAATGTGAAATTCTGTTCAGGTTATAGTTAACGTTGGCCAGTAGCGAAAATAACATTGTATGTTAGCTAGTTTTTTTTAGTCTAGATTAGTCTAAATTTTTTGTGTTTTAAATGCAACTTCAACAAAGAATCAAGATGCAAGCATGCCAGCCACTCCGAGACTGGTAATTCTTGGTAAGAGAAGACTTGCCTGTGATTTGTGGAGTTTTGTGTATCTCATATGGGGTATGTATTTTAAAAGTGTAATTTCTCCTTGTTTTTCAGGGAACACATTTGTCTCTGTAACAAAGTGGATGGTGAGCAAAGCTGGCATACATTTTGGAGCAGCGCCTGGGTTTTGCAGATGCCTTATATGTATTCTTTGGCTGCTTATATTTTTTTTCCCATTAGTGTTTTGTTACCTAAAGATTCTTTGTGAGGATAAATCCAGAGGATACAACATAATGCACCGCAAAAAAAGTCATAAGACAGTAGAAATAGTAAAGATACACTGTCCCAGCATTGTGTATTGTTAAAGGCATATTTCACCCAAAAATGCCATCATTTACTCACCGTCAAGTTGCTGCAAACCTGAATGAATTTCTTTCTTCTGCTGAACACAAAAGAAGATATTTTGAAGAATATGGGTAACCAAACAGTTAGTGTTTTTAAAACATTCTCAACATTTATGCATTTGTAATTTTACTAATTCAGATGCAGCTTCTGTGCCACCTTTGCTGCACAAAGATGAATTCTGTTGTTAATGATTTCATTTGATTGTTAACAGCTCCATATAGTGTCTTATTCTAATTGTATTTATTGATTAAAAACAAGTCATTTTTCAGGTGGTAATGTAGATCTTTTAGAAGAATTTAAGGATTGGTCTGGTCTTGGTCTCGACTCTGTTTCGCCCTGCCTTGGTCTTGGTCTTGTCTTGGTCTCAACATGGTCTCGACTTGGTCTTGGATTAGGTGGTCTTGAATACAAAACTACATACAGTTGATGGACCCCATTGACTTCCATATTATGGAAAAAATACTATGGAAGTCAATGGGGCCCATCAACTGTTTGGTTTCCCATATTCTTCAAAATATCTTCTTTTGTGTTCAGCAGAAGAAAGAAATTCATACAAGTTTGGAGCAACTTGAGGGTAAATGTAATGTTGACATGCATTCTCTGTAAAGCTGCTTTGAAACGATATGTATCGTGAAAAGCGCTATACAAATAAATGTGAATTGAATTGAATTAAATGATGACAGACTTTTCATTTTTGGGTGAACTATCCTTTTAAGTGTTACATATGCAATGTTTTAAATAAAGAATTGGATATTTGTAGTAATTGTGTCTGTTTGAATTGAATGTCAGTAGTACTAAAATACACAGTAGTCTAGGATAAAATTTCTATAAAAAATTATAAAATCTAATTTATATTTAGTACAAATAAATGAATTAGAGTAATGTACTGATAATCTGTTTTTTTTTTTTTTTTTACAGTAGTTGCATTGTATTACATAATTACAGTACCATGAAGTTACTGTAAAACTGAAATATGGGATCGAAATGTCTAACAGTGCAGAAAAGGGACTACAGTTACCTGCTGCTCTTGCCCTTAGGGACAAATGCATACTGCTTGATAATTGTACATTGTTCAGTATTATTTGTTCTTGTTGTAGACTGAATGTTTTCAAGTAGATTTCACTTACATATGTATATTCAAATTTACTCACAATAATGTAACAAAAATGTCCTGTGGCTGTGGTATTAGACGGTACATGCTTTTTTTATGGTACTGAATAATAATCTTGTTTATGCACCAATGTATTTATATGGTACTCCGATATACTTCAAGGAATACCATGATCCTATGATGGACATATTTCTCCTTGTCTGTCTCTACATTTTCCTTAGTTTTAAATGTGAATTGACAAAAACTTACCCAGCAGACCTGAAAATTAGTCATCTGTTCCTGAGAATTTCATTTTATCAACAGCAAGAGACCACATTTTAAATTTAGTTGTGTTTTTTTGCAGTGCCAAATTCATGCTGACTAAAATAAGCGGTGTTGTTTGGTTTGATGTGTGTAATCCCATGTGAAGTCAGTTAATATTTCTTTGCCACATAATTAGCCTTTATGGTTCCCCCTTATGAAAAAAAAAAAAAAAAACCCAGAGAGTCCCTTAAGATGTTGTTTTTTTTTAAAACCTGCCTTTTTTCTGATTTTATTGTCTCTTTTGAAAGGGAACATTTTGTCAGTGTTTGCATGCTGTCCATCTGGGGCGTGTGTGTGTGTGACTGACGTCAAATGACTGTAAACAAAAGATGGAAAGTACAAAAAGACCAATGTTTAATATCCTCTCACTGTTCCACTCATCAGTGCCTTTTCATACTGTTCAATATGTGAGATATAAAAGGAGGAAGTTGTTTACCGTCCCTCCCTCTCTCCCTCTCTCCCTCTCTCTCTCACTCTCACACACGTACACACATAGTGGATGCATATTTTTTCCTTCCTTTGAACCCCAAAAGCTCACATCAGAACTACAAAACTGTTGTGTTCACTTGTAGTGTTGCCATAGTGACTAGATGATGGCTAATGGTAACTTGAAAAGATGTGCTTCCATTTAGTAAGAGGCTTCTCTATGATTTCTCTTTATTTGGAGATCATTAATACCTGTTAACTGTTTTTTCCCCCTGAAGCCAATTATGTTAGCGCCTTTTTTTCAGAAATGCAAATGGAAATTTTAATTCAACACAATACTATAAAAATATTATTGTATATTTTAATTTGTTTTATAAATAAACTACAAGATGTAGATTTTGTTTTTATCCATATCTGTTAAAATTAGTACTGTCAATTGATTAAAAAAAAAAAAAACTTAACTAATTAATCACACATTTTTTCGGTGATTAATCGCACATAACAATGCTTTTAATACATTTTTTATATTGTAATAATTTCACATTTAATCTCCAAATTAGTGTAGAAACATCATAAAGACAGTGTATTTTAAATTTTTGTTCTAACAGGTAGGAAATGTACAAAAATTGAATATAGTTATCAAACATTTCACAGTCTTCTCTGCATAAATTATAAATTAAATATAGAAAAATCCTTATTAAAGCTATAAAAGTTATTCAGTCAAGAGCAGTGAGTTATTTTCTCTTTTTCTTTTGTTGTTTGATTAACCTTAATGACAGACTGGAGCAGGTTTATTAGGCTGCCATCACTTTAGGACACTTCTGACACGCATCCCATTTCCTCACAACTCTTTACGTTAATTTAAGACTTTATTTAAGTCATTTAAGACTGTGCTCATGAGGATACTCGACAAAACAGGCGTTTTGGCATAATTTTGTGTGTTTTTGTCCGTTCAAGTGTGAAAGAACTCAGTGCGGCATTTGCATGAATAAAAACGTGATCATATAATGTAACACTAGCTAAAGGATGATGGAAAAACGGATGCTGTGTGAATTGCATTAAATATTTTTAACACGTTAAACTGAAAAAAACTTAACCATATGTGTTAACGCCTTAATTTTGAAAGCCCTAGTTACAATATATGTGATAAAATGTTAAAATGGGTAAATTTATGCTTAAAACAAGAAAAACAAGAAAAAAAAAAAAAAAAAACAAGTACAGTAATTCAAGAAATATTCTCTGAAATCCAGTCTTAAGATAGCTATTATGCACATTTGATTCTCAAGTCATTTTATCTTGTTTTAAGGATGTTTTGATATTTTTACTGGAAAACAGCAGAAAAAATTGAAAATGCACACAGTTTTGTTACTGTAAATGTGTTGTGTTGTTGTGATGAAGCAATCTATGCTCTCTTGAACTCCTCTGCCAAAAGAATCATCGCTTTATGAGAAAATTACAGTCTCAGTGATTTTACTCCAAGATTGAATGACACCTTTGTGATATCTGCCATAGTTCTGACTTCCAGTTCTTTTTTATGTAAAATAGATTTGAGAGAAGGTTCTAGGTCCAGCATTAGCCCTCGCTTGTACCACTGCAAAGCTCCTTGTGAAATGACGGCTTGTATTACGGACAGCAGGCTGAAACTGGGAGATAAGGGCTATTTGGAAGAGCCTTTGACTGACTGTGCCATTTATAATAGAGCCATTCAACAGGCTGAAAAGAGCAAACAATATACTAATCTTCTCACTTCACACATTTTGTAAAATAAAAAAATGGGGTGGAAAAGACTTGCTTTTTCAGGTCAAACCAATATTTTACAATGTTGAAGTCACCTGCATTAACTTTTGATTAGGATTTGTGTTATAATATTTTTGTCCAAGCCATGGCTTATAGCTATATCATGTTCTTCAGCGTGATTTGAGAATGATCCAAGGAGCATATTGAGGTTCATTAGAAGCAAAAAAATCTGTTCTAAGAAGTTCACATTGATCATTGTGTTTCAATAGTGACCTAAAAAATAGTGCAGAATGTATCATTTCTTCACATCACTTTAAAGCTTTCAGGTTTGGCTTAAATTAGACTTTAAATGCCAAATTTTTTATATATTTTTTGAGCTCCAGTGTAGAAATTGAGGCAGAAAACAATTACTAGGCATTAGATTTGAAAAATTAAATGTTGAATTTCCCAGCAGACCAGCATTTTTTCATGTTAAGAGATGCTTGATGAGATGCTTCTGCTTTATCCAACTTTCCTCTTGTCCTTAGTAAAGTTCTGCTCAAGAAAACATCTATTTCGAGAATAGACTACATGGAAACAGCACTATTTCTCTAATGTCTGTCCATGTGATCGCACAAAGAAAAGGCTGGGCTGTTTATACAATGCACCAGGGTTAAGAGAGAGACAAGAAAGAGGACAAGCAACACTGTAAGTGTATTGAGTTTTCTCTGTATTTTTTTACTTCAATATTTCTTTTAATGCATCGTAAGGTCATATCGGTAAAGGTTCTGCAATTGTAGTGAAATAGAATGTAAGGATTTCTTTCAACGTGAACAAACAAACAGATGGGCCATATGTATTTCCTTGTGTGTTCTGCTCATGTGTCGATTGTTGCACTAATCATTGCTCTTAAACACCAAATGGTGGCTTATTGCTCACAATCAAGCTAATATCACAAAGATGCCATGATATTTATGCTATAAATGCCACCTGTCTTCCTCGCAGTTGCCATCCGGAGGCCACGTTACAAGAGAATGTTTTAATAAGAGCAGGTTAAGAGATGGAGGAAGTAAACATTAGCCATCTGGAAGCATGACACAACATTCAATGGTCCCCTCATTTAGTTTGCCGTATCGATTAGTTATCTCTTAGTCTGGAAAAGGTGTACATCCGACACACACACAGCAGCGGCAAAATTATTAGCACTGTTAGCAGACTATCATTAAATCTATCATTAGCAATTAGAAAAGATATTACTGAAAGAATTCAGCATCCCAGACTAGACCTTAAAGCTGTTTACTGTGAAGCAACGTCTGGACAATCTCACCAATTGTCGTCATAATCTTCACATCCCTTATCGCTCACAAAGTGCTGCGGTAATATTGAGCTGCTTGTCTGATATGGCACCATAAACAACCCAGAACAGGAAATCTTTGACGTAATATTTCTTAAACAAACATGCACTACTGTCACAGTAAATCCAGCCTAATGCGGTGAAATCCAAGCCACCCAGGTCACAATGTATTCGGTCTGACGGAAAGAATGAGAATGTAAACCATCTTTTGGGTTGGTTACTATTTTCTACACTACATGTACAGTATACAGTAGTAATTATATATACATTTGGCAATTTTAAATTCCTTGCGTATACTATAGGCTTTTTATTATATTATATTATATTATATTATATTATATTATATTATATATCCAACTGCCAAAGTCATGTGATTTCAGTAAACAAGGCTTCGTTAAGGATTTCGAAATTTCAATGGCTCAACACTGGGGGGCGTGACTTTGGCAGTTTGATACACGCTCCGAACCATTGATTCGAAACAAAAGATTTGTAAAGCTTCGAAGCTTCATGAAGCAGTGTTTTGAAATTGCCCATCACTAGATATTGTTGAATAAAGTCGTTATTTTGTTTTTTTGGCACACAAAAAGTATTCTCGTTCCTTTATAACATTAAGATTAAACCACTGTAGTCACATGAACTGTTTTAAATATGTTTTTAGTAGATTTCTGTGCGTTTGAAAGTGTAAATTAACTTGCTGGCAATGGAGGCCTCACTGAGCCATCAGATTTCATCAAAAATATCTTATTTTGTGTTCCAAAGATGAACGAAGGTCTTACGGGTGTGGAACGACATGAGGGTGAGTAATAAATGACATTATTTTCATTTTTGGCTGAACTAACTCTTTAATGGTGTGTGTGTGTAGCTTTTCATTTCTTAAACAACCATGTAGGAAGACGTATCATGGCCATATTCCAGGTTGACAATATCAAGATTCATCAGGCTCAAATTGTGAAAGAATGGTTGGGAGGGAGCATGAAGAAACACTTTCACACATGAATTGGCACCTTAGACCTTAAATTAATTGAAAGTCTTTGGGATGTGCTGAAGTAGACTTTACAGAGTGCTCGACTCTTGCATTGTCAATACAAGATCTTGACCAAAAATTGGTGCACCAATAAATGTTGTGATATTATTAAGAGGTACATCATTTTTTGGTCAAGATCTTCACGAGTCAAGCACTCTGTAAAGTCTCCTCCAGCACATCCCAAAGACTTTGAGAAATGATTGTTTAAGAAATGAAAAGCTACACATTCCATCAATTAGGGTTAAAAAAAAAAAACTGTTGCCAAACATATAACATGCTAGAAACATAATAATCACAGCAATAATGATCAAGTCATTAAGTATTTGCCTATTTAACTCCAAACAGCGACAACGAAAAGTTTTTTTGTCTTTTTTTGTCGAAGTTTCATTTGATTGGCATCCATTGACCATTGACTGTTTTAACAACCAAAACGCTATTAACAATATCTCAGCCATAACTGAAGTGTTTATATCTGTTTTTTTCTTATGTAAGAAAATATATTATATTTTTAATATATCATATTAAAGAGAGAGCTGATTCAGAGAGAGAGAGTCGAATATTTTATATAAGTATAAAAGGAGTATTTTCCATTCTTGCAAAACATTTTTATTATGTCCGTTGCAGTTTTTTCCAATATGGTCTGCAGGCGTTTTACAGTTCTTTATATTTTTCTGCTTCTTTAGTGAGTCATCATATTAATCTTTTAGTGCTCTGCTTGCATATGGCTAATGGAGGATACAGTGTCTTACATTATAAGTTATGTCTGACCAAAACACAATAACTTTCTGTCTTCTGGCTTTCAGTGAGCTCCAGAAAAGAGTATATCTAAATTGATCTCTCCCCTGTGGCAAGTTCATTAAAATACAGTCAAAGCGATTGTTCCACGTTTGTGTTTGATGCTGATTGGTCTTGAAAGCCAGGGTACCTGCGGATAGATGAAGACATGGTACAGTGATTTGTATTTTTAGTCACGGTTACTGGATCAATTTGTTACTAATTACATAGCTAGGTCATTCCTAGATACTTTTGACTGTAAGCGTCTAATCCGGTTAATGCAGTTTCAATCAATAAATGTCTTCAAAAAGGAAACATTTTATCTTAATGTCTTTGAATTACCAGGAAGGCTATAGTTGATGATTATTAGCTGGTTTAAGCAAGGGAAATCATGAACCTATAGTCTAGCATTGCCAGTAAACATGAGTAAACTTTACATTATCATTGAAAGCTGAAGTCTTTACAGCTCCATATGTGTCTGTAAATATGGTTTATATGGTTTAAAAACAACTTGCAAACAAATAGACAACCTTAACAAGAGCTTTTGACAACTTGCTGGATAATGTGTCATATGGTGGTGTTAAAGTCATGCTGATGTTTATGGCTGTTTACTCAGAAATGCACCTGGCAACTTTATTGACCTATGAGAAATGAGACCCCTAATTATCTCTCAATAGGTTTCTATGGGAGTTTCTATTTAGAGACATGTTCACAGATCAAAAAAGTTGCCATTTAAATCATCTTTACATACCAAATAAGCATAGAAATTGTGAAAGAACTGTTTATGTTATTTGTATTAATGACTTTTTGTATATAATACATTTTTGTAACTATTTTTATAACAGAAATGGCATCAAAGTTCTACAAATACAGTACTTACTGTGCCAAGTGTTAATTTATGGTCTCATCACAGTTGGTCTCTATCATTTATTTATTCAACAGTCAGTGACTGTTAAATAAACATGCTTTCACTTGAATAATATTTCAGTAATTGTGTAATTAAAACAGGCCAGCAGTATGCATCCAGAATTGTTCACCATTTATGAGCATTTGGCTAATTACCTCAGTAATAGCTAGCTTTATCATGTTAATATGTGATCTCTGCTAGCATTAACATTTAAGTTTTGCACAGTGTTTTAATTTTTTTAAAAACTGGTCACTTGCCAAATAACTGTGTGGGCGAACATTGTATTTATACAAAATTCTGTGGGGTTCTGTAGCTGCAGTGATTATTTAGTTTATTTATAATATGGTATGTGCCTATCTTAGAGTTTATTTAAAATGCTCAATTTTTGAGACTAAACATGTCATGGATTACAGCTTGAGCTTGGATTTACTGTAAGATTTAGTTAATACGTTTGAATGATAAAATCAGTTTATGAGTTTTTTTATTATTATTTTATTTAAAGCTGCTGTCCAACTTTTTTTGGTTAAAAATAATCCAAAATCAATTATTGAGAAAATACATAACAAGCCAGTGTTCAAAACTATCTCCTTACCTTAGCCCGATTCACAACAGTAAGCTTATAATAATGTTTTATAATTCAGGTGGGTTTTCGCGGGAAATTTGAGTATGTCGCCGTTTGTCTTCGCGTCATTGCGTCACGTCTGTTTACATAAAGAACGAGTCCCAGCTAACTAGGCTTTATCGCATGTGAAGTGGATCATTTATAGCCTTTTCTCACTGCAGTTGCAATAATTAAACTTATCATTTGGATGGCGGATTGTATGGTATGACAAATTAACGTTAGTGATAAGACTGTACAGAAATTTAAATCTACAGGTAATGCTAATACACACTAAATACACATAATCACGCAATGCTGATGTTGTTAACATTAACAATTTGAGAACAAAGTATAACAACAATAATAATTTGCGTGGCGATCATTAGATTTAATCACCATTGTCAGCGCGATTTATTGTAATGCTTTTTTCTTTCTCGGTTGGTCAGAACAGAAGTGGCAGACATGTTACTTACTTGTTCAGATGGCATTTTCCGGTGAAAATTCTTACTTTGGTCATACTTCAAGACTACATTCTGTGATTCTGAAGTACAGTATCCACACTGATGTGGTGATTGACAGCAAACATTCATCCTCGCTGAGTCGTCGTGCCAAGGCACAACCCACGTAAAGATGAGAATTCCGCAAATAACTGCAATTGCCGGTTTCAAACGGAGATGGCGTCAAAGTGGCAAAACTTACGGACTGCAGCTTTAAACTTTACAACTTTTATTTGAAATAATAATAATAATAATAATACATTATTGTAATTTCTTGTAATATATGTTGAAGATTTCATTAAATTATTGCTACATTCTAACCTTTTTAAACTTTTATTTGGATCTTACAATCTTATTTTTACTGCAAACACTCCCCATTCACATGTCACTATTATTTCTGGTCATTCAAGTGAATTTGTCATTGATATTCCTTTGTTCGAGAGACCTTTTCATCCAGGTCTAGAGTGATAATCTTCCTGTTTATTGTACTAGATAGGATGCCACATTTTAGCAAGAAGGCCCTAAACCCCCTGTGATTCAGCCACTTGATCCTGCTTAATGCCATTGGCACTCCCACTCAAATTTGGAGATTAAGCCTCTTCTGATGACAAAGAACAGACGATGTAAACAAAAGCCTCCACCAAAACAAACCTCAGTACACTTGTTTTTTTGTCGAAGTTTCATTTGATTGGCATCCATTGACCATTGACTGTTTTAACACAACCAAAACACTATCGACAATATCTCAGCCATAACTGAAGTGTTTATATCTGAAGAGAATATTGTTCTGTTTGAATGCTATAGGTTATTAATGGTGACATTAGAATGTTTTATTGCACTTCAAAAGCTTCAAACATTCACTTGTGTGAAATTCCACAAACAGCTTTCACATTTTACCCCTTTTCTCTCTCTTCCTCCAGCTCTTTTGCTCACAGCAGTTCATTTCAGTTTCTCTCACTTCCTCTTCCTTTTAATTAAGAAAGCTGTGTGTAATGAAAAAAATAAGAGGGAATATATGTAGATGACAAGGATAACACGAATTTCAGCAGACATTTATGGAAAACAGTGCGGCAGATCTGGCTAAATGGCTTTGTCAGAAAATGCAACTGAATTATTTCTAGCGTTTAGATTCTTTTTTTTTTTTTTTTTTTACCTTTGAGTTCTCCAAATGAGTCTAATTACCTATTGTTCTCAATATTCTCTAAATGAATATGAAATTGGTGTTAGAACAAAAACAGTATAATGTGATATTGCGTCACACACACAAAATAACACACTAACACAAATAAAGACCAAAGCGAGTGAAAAACATTAGGATATTTATAGAGCAATCAATTCCACAAAACGCATAATAATGCCGTAATGTCATAGTTGCAAAAATACTTAAGCAATAAGCTAGTATGAGGTGTTTTGCTAATTGTTATTATAGTTACGGCTAATTATATAGTAAAGTAATTAAATATCATGGATTTTAACATGGTTGTACCACTGTATTGAACAATCAGCATTTAGGACCATGTGATCCATTTTTATCAAATTGCTTAATTGTCAAGAGCAGTTACAAAGATGAGCTCAAAATAATATTTTACAGAATTCTGAGCTTTTCTTTTAGGTTTAAATGAATAGTTCACCCAAAAATGAAAATTCAGTCATCATGTACTCACCCTCATGTCATTCCAACCCTGTATGACTTTCTTTATTCTGCAGAACACACACACAAAAAAAGGTTTCTATACCAAACAGTTTGTGTTCCCATTGACTTCCATTGTGTTTTTTTTTGTACATATAATGGAAGTCAATGGGAGCCGACATTTTCAAAAATATCAACATTATTCAAAATATTATTTTGTGTTTCACAGAAGGAAGAGGATGAGTAAATGATGACAGAACTTAGATTTTTGGGTGGACTATCTCTTTAAGGATGCCAACAGATTTCTGTTTGAGTATGATGGTTCAAGCAGGGTTGTAGCCCAAAGATACAGTTTTTTTTTTTCTTTTGGTTTGTTGATGGGTGGTTTTTTGTTGTTGTTGTTGTTTTTTTGGATGTTGGAAGCTTACCCAACATATCAAGTTTCAACTCCAGACAGATGGATGCTTAAGGGTTTGCTATCTGTCAGGAAACACTGCCAGACTGCAAAAACAAAACAAACTTACCTGAGAAAACAGACACAATTTAGCTGCTCACTTCTGTTAGTAGGAGTGGAATTATTGAACAGATACGACTTTGTCAGAACAAAGAACCAAAGTACAAACCAAATTTGCAGTCCTGCTTTTGGCTACTCTTTCAAACAAAAATGGGTGTAGTAAATACAGTGTGTTTGGTAATTGTCTGAAAGTCATTAAGGTGTTTGGTTAGGACACATATGAGCCAGGGTGGCATTAGACCACTTGGGTGGTCCACCCAATCCCAGCTGTCTTAGGAACATAAGTCAACAATAAGTGTGAGTAAATGATAACTGAACTTGCATTTTTGTGTGAAGTATTAAGGATATTAACCATAGGTGGATTGTGAACCAACTCCAGTTTAATGCTATAAGGACTTACTTACACATCCCAGCACGAACGCTCCCGATAAAATATTATTAAAGGGTTAGATCACCCAAAAATGAAAACTCTGTCATTAATTACTCACCCTCATGTCATTCCACACCCGTAATACCTTCGTTCATCTTCGGAACACAAATTAAGATATTTTTGATAAAATCCGATGGCTCAGTGAGGCCTGCATTGACAGCAAGATAATTAACACATGTGACTACAGTGGTTCAACCTTAATGTTATGAAACGACGAGAATACTTTTTGTGCGCCAAAAAAACAAAATAACAACTTTATTCAATAATATCTAGTGATGGGCGATTTCAAAACACTGCTTCATGAAGCTTTACGAATCATTTGTTTCGAATCAGTGGTTCGGAGCGTGTATCAAACTGCCAAAATCATGTGAACCATTGAAATTTCAAAACACTTATGTTGTAATGAAGCCTCGTTTACTGAAATCACGTGACTTTGGCAGTTTGATACACACTCTGAACCACTGATTCGAAACAAAAGATTCGTAAAGCTTTGAAGTTTTATGAAGCAGTGTTTTGAAATCACCCATCACTAGATATTGGTGAATAAAGTCGTTATTTTGTTTTTTTGGCACACAAAAACTATTTTCGTCGCTTTATAACATTAAGGTTGAACCACTGTAGTTAGATGATTTTTTAAAAATATGTCTTTAGTACCTTTCTGGGCATTTGAAAGTTAATTATCTTGATGTCAATGGAGGCCTCACTGAGCCACCGGATTTTATCAAAAATATCTTAATTTGTGTTCCGAAGATGAACGAAGGTCTTACGGGTGTGAAACGACATGAGGGTGAGTAATTAATGACAGAATTTTCATTTTTGAGTGAACTAACCCTTTAAAGACACTAAGTTCACAAACCACTAGCCGATAATTTGAACAGAAAAGCAAGCATACTGTATGCGTAATTTGGCATGGCAGCCAATTCCAATAATAAATAACCATTGCCTTTCCTAATGCAGCAAAACAAAAGTTTTATTCAAATTCTGAATGGATTATATATCGCCTAGAAAGCGCAGAGCGCTCCATTTATATATTTATTAAAAAGCTGTCATTTATTTCAATTTATCACAATCTCTCAAAGTTCTGCACAATGAATCTCTTATTTAGCCTACATAATGTCTATATTTTGTTTGTTATAAGTTAAGTTATAAAGCATTGGACAAAAACTCCGGCATTTTGAGCGGTGAGTGGATTCTAACTTAAACACCTCTAATTGGCCATTGCATTCAAGAACTCAACAGATACAACACTAAATCTCTTTCGCCAGTATGCTATTATTATGGAGAAGCTTTTCCCTCTAAAGGCAATCAGAAGTAGCAGCAGTCAGTGGTTTGAGTAAGAAAATTCCACGCTAGTCTCAAGTCCGTGCCCAGGGGAAGACTAAGTCTTGTCCAGCCTTACACACGCTCTGCCTATGATATTAACATGCGCCCTTTGCACAACCTCTCTTTCACACATCCTCACACACATATGCAATTAAGCTGAAGTCACGGAGGCTAATCATGAAATTAATGCAGTGCAAAATAAAAGAATAAATAAAGAGTTAAACCAGGCAAAACCGCTGAGACATTGCAGGGAATTGCTTGCCGTTTGTGACTCGTCCCAATCCTTCCTCTGTAACCATCTGCTAAAGTCAGTAACTGTGTAGTCCCTGGAGCCATGTTTATTCAAAAGCCTCCATTTTGCATCTCTCAAGATATTTTTTGGTTTTCTGCACACATCTATGAGAAGATGCTTGAGGCTTCAAGTAAATTGTACATAAATGTACGATTTTAATATAGATTTTGTATTACCTAATAAGCAACGACCCTTAATATTAAGGAATAATAATATAGGTCAGATTTTTTTGTTTAGTGTATATCAGGCTTAAGTAAATGTGCACCTGTTCCATTTCCATTTAGTTTGCCTTGTTAAATATTTTTTTAATTAATTAATTAAGCAGCAACAGTTCATCTGCTCTCTCAGACACACACTTGATAAAAAAAAAAATTGCGATTTCACGGCCACTTGTAAATGCGGTTAATTCTGAGTTGAGTGGCAATGTAAGAGCAGGCCTGCTGGTCCAGCACTGTCGTCTCTTGCAGCTGTGTCCTGATGCATGCACTTCACTGAGAGGCTGATCAGCAGTCCACCTCTGCTCCTTTTCCATTCCATTAACATTTAATGCTGTCATCCCTGTCCTCCGATAAGCACATCTCCCCCACACAGAGTTGATGAAGGCCACTCACCCACCACACTTACTGATACTCTTTTATTTGATCATATGAATGCACTATTAAGAGATGGAGAGGGAGAATAGGTTGGGAGATGGAATTAAAATGGATTAAGTTTAATGAGTTCCCATGATCTTTATGCAACTGTCCAAGTAACACACTGCCACTTTTTTTTCAATAAAAAATGATTAGATAATTATAGTGCCAGACCTCACGACAACATGGTCATCATCATATTATATGTATTTCATTTATTCTTTATTTTTTATGCTATCTTCTTTCATCAGTGATGTGAGTTCAGAATCAGTTTTTTCATTGCCGTGGTTATTATGATGTTGATGGGTAGGCTCTGCTCAACTGATTCTGTGGTGATGGTAACGACGGCCCACAGTAGTAGTAGTGGCACACAGCCAGCTAACATTGATTCAGATAGGCCTGACATTTTACCCAGCGCTGTGGCAGAGTGGCAATGACAAGGGTGCCCACATCATGCGCTTAGCAGAAGGCTTTAGAGGTCGATTTGGTATTGTGCTGGTTCTGTTCTGTTTTTTTAAGTGGAGGTCGAAAAACATTTCTGTTCAGAGTGGGAGTGCACGCTAGAAAGAATCTAAAACCCGCCAAAACTCTTTTGATTCAGCCTTCCTAGAGCGAAGCACTGTGGGATTTTTCTAACCTCTGTCCTCTGATACTTTTCCAGAAATTCTTACTTGGAGCTGAAGTCTGTAATTTTTTTAAAGTAGTTTAAAAGATTTAAAGGAATAGTTCACTGGAAAATGACAGTTCTGTCATTATTTACTCACCCTCATGTCATTCCAAACCTGCATGACTTTCTTTCTTCAGGTGCATTTTTGAAAAATGTCATGGCCTGAATTGGCACTTGGGTCAAGTGAACTGGTACTTGGGTCAAAATGACAAAGCAACTCAAAAGGATCATAAAAATGGTCAGTATGACCCTTGTACCATATTAAAAGTCTATGTCTCATGCCGCACGATAACTTGGTTGTGAGGAACAGACTGAAAAATTTAATAGCCAAATAAAATATGACATCTGCTGTAGCTCTTCTTGCCTTGATTCTGAGAGAAATAGAAAAAGTTTGGTGTGAATAAATAAGATCTATCTGATTGTATCTGGTTCACAAAGATAGTTCATTCATAAATTGGACTGATTCAGATCTAAATTTCAACTCACTGCAAGTAGATTTTTGTGAATAACGACTTAAAGGATTAGTTCACTTTCAAATGAAAATTACCCCAAGCTTTCCTCACCCTCAAGCCATCCTAGGTGTATATGACTTTCTTCTTTCTGATGAACACAATCGGAAATATATTAATAAATATCCTGATGCATCCGAGCTTCATAATGGCAGTGAGCGATACCAACGAGTATGAAGCTGAAGAAAGTGCCTCCATCCACATCCATCCATCATAAACGTGTACTCCATACGGCTCCAGGGGGTTAATAAAGTCCTACGCCTTCCCTATTCAACTTAAAGCGGTCTGGCGGAAGCTAGATAATTTACTTCATAACTTGTTAAATATGGATATTTTTTTACACAAACACATCGATTCACTTTAGAAGTCCTTTATGATGGATGGATGTGGATGGATGCAGTTTCTTCAGCTTCATGCTCGTTGGTATCGCTCACTGCCATTATAAAGCTCGAATGTGTCAGGATGTTTATTAATATATCTCCGATTGTGTTCATCAGAAAGAAGAAAGTCATATACACCTAGGATGGCTTGAGGGTGAGTAAAGCTTGGGGTAATTTTCATTTGAAAGTGAACTAATCCTTTAAATTTCAGCCTGTTCATAGTGCAAAGCTATCATATGGCTTCAGAAGACTTGAACTATAACACACAAGTCACAAACACACACGACACACACACAAAATTAACTATTTTTATGATATTTTTGCATGCTTTAAAGCTCCATTGCATATTCATTGTAATTGAATGGAATAGAATGACCAGTACATTATTCAAAATACAGAGAGACACACAGGTTTGGAACAACATGAAAATGAGAAAATTATTCTGAGCTGTTTTCCATTTCTACAATGATTTCCAGTCATCTGTTTGTCAGACCAATACTGAATGGGGGATTGTTTGTGAAACCGTTATTATTTTTGCAGTTCTGCTTGGTGATGCAAGTGAAGCAGAAATTACACACTTCAGCTGTAACTTGATGGCTACTGTATTTGTCCTGGCGACACTGTGGGCGCTGTGGTGTCATAAATGTGCCAGTGTTTGTTTGGAGAGCTGATCTTTCCCAGCAATGTGATTTATGAATTCTGTACTTTGCGATTTTAATGTCATTTTATCCTGTATAAGAGGCACAATTGGACTATTGGCTGACAGAAACCATAATGCCCACTGAATAGTGAATGAACATGACAAATATGCTCTGAAAAGCACTTTACCACTTTAATGTGGCCTTTAACCTTTTTGGATCATCACAAAACAGGCACTCTTGCCAGTATGAGCAAACAATGTCCCTGTCTATGGATTATTTTCTGTAATATTTCCAATGTTTTAGGTTATTTTGCACTACTATCTGTCAGACAGTGTGCATTTAAGAGCCCCTGGCAACTGGCAACTTTTTTGATGAATAATAAATAAATAAATAAAACAAACAAATAAACAAAAAAGCCTTCTTGTGTTGTGGGTGCATGCAGTTTTCTTTTCTTTTTTTCCTCCTAGTTTATCAGTACAGCTTTGATGAGTCCTTTTGTGTGCGCTCTGTGTGTTATGCAGGCTGTGTGAGGAGAATGTATGCTCTCCTCCCAGCGGTGTGACTCGACTATCCATTAACCATTCTTAATCACAATAAGAGCTTCCGAATATTCTGAACATCATTGGGAGGATGAAAGGAACCTGCCGGGCTATTATTGCCAATGTTGTAAAGATACACCCCCCTCAAGTTTGCAACAAGGTTTGTCTAAACTGCATTGAGGGGAAAAAAAACTTGTAAGTTGTAGGAAAACTGCATTGACCTCCCATTGTCCACTTCTTTTTTAAAAAATTTTCCTTTCACTTGTCATAACATCACAGCACTGCAAAAGCACTTCAGTGTTCCCAATGAGAGGAAGCACAATTCATTTACAAGGTCCTACAGGAAGTGCTGCCTCACCACAACAGTGACCATATGATGAACGTGGTTTCTTTTTTCTGTGTATCCTTGGGATAATTTGATAATTAGGAATATTTTGAGCCAGAACAATCTAAACGGCATTCCAGAATATATATACACAGAGAGAGAGAGTTTATCTCAAGTACATTTAAAGGGATAGTTCGCACAAAAATGTAGATTATGTCATTATTTACTCAGCCTCATGTCGGTCCAAATGTGTATTTCTTGTCAGCTTCCATTGTGTAGACAAAAAACACTACTCAGAGTATCTTTTTTGTGTGTTCCAAGGAATAAAGAAAGAAAGTACAGGTTTGGAACAACATTAGTGTGAGTAATTGATGACAGAAATTTCATTTTTGGGGTGAACTAACCCTTTAATTACATTAATGCATATTGATATGAATGTAAGTATTACATTGCCTTATCAATAAATGACGGTCACAGCATTTTTCCCATCTGGATCTGTCTCTATCTGTGTAGATCCAGATTTTGCCAAAACTCTTCTTTAGGAAATCTGACCATCAAGTTGGTGGGTGTCCGAGTGGTCACATCACCTCACAGGCGTACCAGGTTGTCACTTCGTCCATCGTCCTGTTTTGTGATGATCCTCTATTCGAGCCACATGCTCAGCCCATCGGTGCTTTTTCCTTGCTGCTGTGATCGCATTTTTCGCCCTTCACATCTCCTGCAAACATTGATTCGACATTTTGTCTCTTCACATGACTTTGAGCATTCTGCGCTCCATTGCTCTTTCAGTTACAGCGATTTTCTGTTCATCTGATTTGGTTAAAGACCACGTCTCACTCCTGTATAGCAGTGCTGGTAGTATGGTGGTATTAAAGAGATGGGCTTGAAGCTTTGGGTCGTAGATGGTAGCGATCACCTCGTTGATGGTAGAATAACTTCGTCATGCTGCTTTCTGTTGGTGTGTTCCATTGTAATTTCTTGGTCCAGGTAGGTGTAACTATTGACTTCTTCAATCTTTTCAAAACCAATCTGAATGGAGCCATTCTTGACCTGGTGGTTTTTCATCCACATTGTCTTTGATCGGTTTATTTGGAGTCCAAACTTTGCACTTTCTTGGTCCAGCTGGTCCAGCTTCTCTTTGACTTCTGTTATTTCTCCAATAATGTCATAAGCAAATCATTAGATGGTTTAATCTTTCACCAGTGATGTTGATGCCATCTTCCAGTCCAGTTTTTGAAAGACTTCCTTGAGGGCAGCATTCAAGAGCTTTATTGGGGATATGTTGTCTCCTAGCTTTACCCCTCGCACTACTGGAATGTGGAGGGTTTGTGGAAGAGTCTTATGCGTTTTGGGGTGGATGTCGACACCATAATCAAAAGTCAAAATTTAATCCCTGATTGTACTTTTCTTAAATATTAAGGAATAAAGCCATTGATAATATCGAAACGGATGTGTAGCATCATGTTGCCAGTTTCACAATTAAAACTCCTTCATTGAATCGCAAAGGAGTAGGGAACAAATTAATGCAGCGCTGTCATATGTTTGGAGGGCAAGGGAAATCTAACCAATGCAGCACACCAACTAATTAGGTACTTCCATTTAGAAGGTTGATTTCAGAACTATCATATTATGTAATTGGATATCATATTAATTAGATTAATTACAAATATTTATATACTGTAACACTTCAACATTTTTAATATTTGCAGTCTGGATGATTTTCTCATTGAATGCAGTATAAGTGGAAGTAATTTGTTCACAACTCCAGACTCACCTTTACCTCAGATATGCTTCTTGCACATGCTTTAAAATAGTTACGGATTAGAATTTGCCCATTATATCTGAAGACAGACTTTAGACACCTGTGGGATTTGGCTGAGTGCTTCCAGATCCCACAGGCACATTACAGTGTGGACCTACTGACAGTTCAGATGCCAGAGAGGAATTCCTTTGGGAGAACTGGGAGTCAAGAGGCATGTGTATATTTATAAATGTTTGAATGTGTGTTTGTCTGTGTGTGGAACTAAAGTTCCTGGTACGTGACAGTCTGTAATAAGAAAACTAAAGGTAGTTTTCCATGTGGTATTTCATTGCAAAAACCAGCATCTTGTTCACTGATCACCCACAATCCAGTTTAAGCAAGAGCTAAATGCTCTGGAATAACATAGTTTCATGATTAAATATGCTGTGAAGTCATTGTCATTCATCCTTGTGTAAACATGCCTCCTTAGGCTTATTACAGATAATTCACAAACTCAGCATGTGCAATTAATGTCATGCTTTTATCACACAGGTGGTATAAATATCATTTAAAACAGTGGTGTAATTAACACTTATTGTGAAATTAAGCATACACCATTCATCTTGTTTAACACGTTCATTTGGTCATCATTTGCTATATCCAGCAAAGTAAACCATCAGATTGAAGGGTGATTTGCACAAAACTGTATTTTCTGCAAGCTTGTTTCAAGGTAAAAAAAAAAAAGACACCAAATAACCAAATGACCAAGGAGTCCATATAATGAATTTGTATGAATTCACGTGGCCTGCGGTGGGCTCATGCTGCTGATCCTCATCGTTTGGGTGGTTTTGGTTGTGCACTGGGTTATGAGTGGGGCTGGTGTCATCGTCGATGGGTCCAATGGTGAGCGGCGATCCACAGGGCACCAGCACCCACTCCACCAATTCCATGAAGCTCAGGTAGAGAGATGAGCGAGATAAATCTCTAGACTGTTTAGAATAGCAGAGTTCTTGAGGCGTTCACAGGACATGCTGGAACTGCTCACACCTAAGCCATCCTGTTTAGGAAAGTAGACAAGTGAGCAAACAGCAGCAGGAGTAACACTGGAATCATGGGAAGTGACTGTCTTGTCTTGTGCTATATATGCTTTTAGCATGTTTGTGACATACCCCAGTCTTCTCATACGATCAGGCGTATTGACAACGTAGTCAGTTTCATTCAGTTTTTCCTTAATCGAGTATGGACCAGCAAATCTAGCCTGCAAAGGTTTTGAATGAGAAGTAACACTAATACAGAGTCTCCTGGCTGGAAGTTGCGGTTTAGGCTTTTGCAGTCAAAACAGGGGACTTCGTCTTAGTCTGAGCAGTTAACAAATGACTTGTAGCCAAATCACGAGCTTGGTGAAGTTTCTCACGAAAGCAGCTGACATAATCCAACACAGACTTGTGATCCAGGCTTGGATTTACAGAAAGTAGTTGTTCTTGCAGCAGTTTAAGAGGACAGTATGGCCGAACACCAGCTCTGCTGGACTGAACCCTATTGATTCCTGTTGTGTTTCTCTGATGGCAAACATCAGCAGTGGTAAACCTTCAACCCATTCTTTCCCAGACTCTAAACAATATAAATGCAGCATCAACTTAAGAGTCTGATGAAAGCATTCCACAGCACCTCAACTCTCTGGGTGATATGAGCTGTACAGTGCATGACTGACTCCAAACTCTTTCAATACCTGTGCAAACAACTTTGAAGTTAGTCCCTTGGTCAGTCTGGATGACTCTTGGTAACCCAAAAGTAGAAAAGAACTTGAGCAGCTCTTTAACTATAGTCTTAGCTTTTAGAGTACGCAGAAGGATAGCTTCGGGGAAGCAAGTGGCAGCGCACATTATTGTCAGGATGTATTGATGCCCTGATTTGGACATGGGCAGAGGACCAACACAATTAAGAATTAACCTTTTGAATGGTTCTCCCATTGCTGGTAGTGACTGTAAAGGGGCTGGGGGCACAGGTATTGCACATAATTTTACTTATTCCTGCAGGAATTAAAAAATTGGTGTAGGATTTACTTTGAAACAATTTTCATTCAGAAATTGCTTGTAAATTTCACAAATAATTGGGTCAATGACATGACGGGTCATTTTTTTGTCCAAAGGCCTAAATAATAATAAAAAAGATATGACAGCCAAAGTATGTAAGGTAGTACAACTAGATCACCCTTATTGAATCCAAAAGGTTTTAATTATATTTTGCTACATTTTTTTGAAGATTTTGAGGTGTTTAACCGGTTTAACCGTCCAAAGGCCAATACAACCATTTCATTTGTGATTAAAATATCTTAAAATGTAATAAATGTATACATTTTTTATTCTGGCATGATTTTATAACATAATATATCAACATATTGCAAAATGGTATTAAAATTATGTGTAGAAGTTGTTGTTTTGTTATGAAAAAGAATGTCCGGAAAAATGAATTTCATTGATGTCATTCGGAGTAACCAATATAAAGGGACCATTTTGGATCAAGTCATACGTTCAATATCATGTGACAGGATGTGACATCATTCAGACACCTACAAAGGACCACATGGTCATGAAGCAAAGTAACTAACTCTCTCCTAACTATTTGAAAAATTCATGTTTTCACTTGCTCATACGCATGTCCTGAAACATCAGGTCATTCGGTACAACCGCTATAAAACATGGAAAATGTTGTAATATTTTAAAAACTTAAACATAAAACTTAAATATAAAATGTCTGATTGTCCTTTTGCTAGCTAGCTAGCTAGCTATCAGCCTGTTAGCATTGTTTGAAAATATCATCATTCGGTATAACCAAAAGTGTCATTCGGTGAAACCGAAATTTTGGTTAAACCGAATGACTTTTTTGGTGACAAATTTTGTCCATCTTATAAAAAATTACAAAAGCAGTGTTAATTGATTATAAAAACCACATAACCTCATTGTCAACACTTAATAAAACTTCAAAATTAATTATATCTCCACTAGGTTTTTTAAACACTTTTAAAAACCTTTTTCATCAATGACCCAATTACAAAGAAATGGCAAATAACACATTGAATAAAATGAAGATTAGAAATAGACTGAAATAGTATTGTCTTGAAAAACTTACTCCAGTCATTTTTGTTTTATTTACAACTTACTGTGCATTTTTGTTTAATGTGGCTACATATTATACTATAATTTTGTATAAAAACAAACCTCAAACAAAGACCCACAAAAGGCTTGTTAACATTAATGCCATTCATTCTTAGTGAATTCCACTAATTAAATCACTTCCAAAGTTAAAGCAAAGGAAAATAATCTTTAAAATGTCAGCAGCGCTACTAAAGTTCTCAGACTTTGCAGAGCAAAGGGATTATTGGTTATGTTGTGTTTTGTGTTCCATACTCAGTATCTGTCTTCAGATACATTCAGCTGTGAAAACACATCACGTCAGTGAACGATAGCAGGCGAGCGTCTCAAAGCAGCAGAGAATGTGTTTGTGGCCCCCGGTCCTTCACAGAACATAAAGATAAAGCAGGACAGACAGCCTGCCTGGCAGCCATGTACACACGAATACACCCTGCCGTAAATCAATTATGCTTTTTAAAAGAACAGGCTAATGCTTCCCTTCAGTCAACTTCAATCCTTACAGGATTTTGGCCTTCTAAACATCCCTGTGTGGGTAGCAAATATTTGTCTTGTTACTATTTGCTTCAATTAAGAGTGCAAGATCTTATTTGATATAGCAACGGTCCTCCCTTCCTTCCTCATTATAAATGATGCAGGCGAAAGGAAGCACGTTATAAACAATATTTCTGCGTTGTATGTAATGAATTCCTTGTCAGTGTGACAGAGCACGTCATAGTTAAATGTCATCTTGTTACCATCATTTCATTTTTCATATTCCTAGAGAATACTGAAGCTGATAATATTGTGTGAGGCTGTTAAAGTATAAAGCAAAATAATATTGTGATTCATGTAACAGTTAATTGAAAAGGAAGGAAGAATCAATATCTCCCTCGAAAGGACTTAATTTGGTTTCTGCACTTCATCTCATATATTGGAATTGCTGACGTTCCATAAATCCATTCCTCTACCATCTATATCAACTATATAACTATTTATCTCTTAGCACTAGTGAATCTGGTCCGTCTGTGCACTGTCACTGTAAATGAACTGCTCTGATTACAGGGTCCCACCAGACTGTACAGTGCATCACATATCATGTAGTTATCCAACTCAGCAATGATAATACAGATGGACAGGGAGAGTTGTTTTGGGCTCCGCTGACAAACTGAGGAATTTTGGATCTATTATAGCAACATGCGTTATGTGAAATGTCATTTGAACTGGAGACAGATTTAAATTTTACCCTGACATTGATCTAGTGAGCAGGATTAGGCAAAGCCAGGAGCAGTGATTACTGCTGCATCGTTATTAGACTTCAGCATGAAGTGAGTAAGCATGTTTTCGCGTCCGTGGAGATGTCATAATCATTATCATCAAGCCTGTTATTTACTTAGCAAGCTAAGTTGAGTTCATTTACATTTACAAATGAGCAGTCTGGCCAGTTGGGACATTCGCTAAAATGTTCTAAATGATTTAATCCTCAGCTGTGCAGATTTCACTACTGATTTAAGTCAACAAGGCCAAGGTGAAGTCAGTCATTTCCACTTTTTGGTTGGCTGAATTTAATTCGCATTAGAGCATGACAAGTATGAATTATAAAGGTGCTTCCTAATTTGCATACTCGTGCACTATTCTATGATGTTTTGTTGTATATGGATAGTAGTATGAGTAGGGTGTTCAGTGTTCACACTGAAAATTCCAAAATGAACAAGTACACTTTAAATACCCGGATGAAGCACTTAAAGGGATAGTTCACCCAAAAATGAAAATTCTGTCATCATTTACTCACCCTCAAGTTGTTCCAAATCTGTATAAATTTCTTTGTTCTGCTGAACACAAAGGAAGATATTTTGAAGAAAATTTGTAACCAGGCCGCTTTGGGGCACCATTGACTTCCATAGTATGAAAAAAAATATTATGGAAGTCAGTGGTGCCCCAGTTTCCCACATTCTTCAAAATATCTTCCTTTGTGTTCAACAGAACAAAGAACTTTATACAGGTTTGGAACAAACTGAGGGTGAGGAAGTGATGACAGAGTTTTCATTTTTGGGTGAACTATCCCTTTAATTCACCCTTCGCCGGGAGTTTGATTGACAGGCGTTCTGACCAATCATGACACTGAATCCACCATTTTGTCCAACAAACAAGCACAGGAGAGTTAATGAATTAACATCGGTATTTAACTTAAAAAAAAGGTGTGTATTGATGTCTTTCTGCTGTTGAAACAACATACCTTCTAATGTTCATTCTTGTTTATTACTAATAGGAAGAGATGATCGGTTCACGTGCCACTTGAACAGACGTTACAGCGATCTGTCACAACACATTAAAGGGTTAGTTCACCCAGAAATGCAGGCTTCCTTGTTTACGTCCGAATGCCGGATCCTGTGTCAGCATCACATGCATGGGTCGTGATTCTCACGTGTTCAGCTTCGGCCAATACTGAGTTGGCGTTCGGACGTAAACAAGGAAGCCTGCACTGAGTTCACAACGTATGTGTCTTTATTGTTGTTTTGTTTTTGCGCACAAAAAGTATTCTTGTCGCTTCATAACATTAAGGTTGAACCACTATTTGACTATTTTAACCACGTTTTTAACTACCTTTCTGGACGTCAAAATGTGCAATGACGTTGCTGCCTATGTGTGGATCAGTTACCCCGGATTTCATCAAAAATATCTTCATTTGTCTTACGGTTGTGGAATGAAATGGGGGTGAGTAATTAATGACAGAGATTTCATTTTTGGGTGAACTAACCCTTTGAAGAGCCACAAAACTGTATTTATTGTTTGAATTTCCTAAAAAATAACAAAATGTGAATGCTGAGACTTTATTTCATAAGTAACCTGCTCTGTCTTATTTGTCGGCATGTTGTCAGTGTCCTCTTTGCTCCGCAATGTATTTTTCACTCTGTGAGAACATGTGTGGCGTGAGAGCACCATGGCTTGTCAGAATAAGCAACAATAACTAATGGGGGCGGGTCTTTTCGAAGGGTCAATTAACCGATAAAATGAAGAGTGGAATGTTTCATACTTCATGCACTCAACTGTCGCAGCTTCAATTACATAGCAGAGGTGCTATTAGACTCTGATGTTGAATGACAAAATAACCTTATAATTTGATAGTCACTGTGTCAAATTATGCGATTTTGACTCCTAAATTCTTGTTGTGTCGTGGACAAGAAACGTAAGACTACACATTGCTTCCCGACCTATCATCGCTTTCCACCTTTAACGACATTTGTGATGTCATCAAGAAGGCGGAACTAGTAGTGACTGACTTCTGGAAACAAGAATGTAAACAAACAGGCTACCGAGGCGACGCGTTAGCTTAATGCTAATTCCATTACTCATCAGGCTGCTGAAATGTCTCCACTATCGTTCACCAGCATTTACCTTTTTTCACTCTGTCGTGGTAGTCCCTTGAGGAAACATCATAAAGGAGTATTGTTACCATAGCTCCATGAACCTTTCCTCCATTGCATAATTCCACCTAGCAACACCGATACCATCGTCTCTCTTTCGTTTCAATGTGTTTGAAAGCTGTGTACGGAAGAGCTCCTTTGCTTCTATTGGTCAGTGCCATAGATGTGATGGAACCCACTGTGGAGGGCCAAAAAAAAATTGAACATGCTAGTTTTTCTGTTACGACGTTGTGAAGTGTCGCAGACGCTGCGCCAGTTGTCGTCTACTATGACACTCTATACGAGATAAAACGATGGATTCTTGTGTCCTGATGCCCATTGTCGTTTACGAATCACCATGACACCCTGCATCAAACGGATCGGCCCAAAATCGGGCTGATATCATGTAGTCTGAACCTATATTTTGCATTAAAGCAAAATATAACCCTAACTTCACCTATCCCCAAACTAAGCCTTTTCTACTCTAAGTTCAAACGTGATCTTTCTAAACAGGACATTTTTGCCTGGAGAAGCCAGTTTAGACTCTTTCAAAAACTAGTTTGTATTGGGGTTGAAATGAAAACGATGCTCATATGTGTCCAGTCCTGCATGAGTCAAAAATGATTCGCGTCCTTTCATCTCCTCACGAAGAGGTGCATGAGTCACAGTGGCATATTAGTGTTTCCTTGGCAATGCAATATCTTTATTAACAGGAAGGAACAGGAAACATGGTTACTGGTCTCATTTCACCTTTCATGTTCTTACCCTGGGCAACCCATAGGAGCTCACAGTCCTTTAAAAAGTATTTTGTAAACTTCGTTATCTGAAAGTCCCCTGTCCAGATGGACAAAATGTCAAAGCTATATGGGAAGAACATCTTGGGTGTTAATGCAATCTTTTCTTTAGATTAGTGTTCTCAATATTAGTGTTGAATACCAGGACTGTTGAACATGTTCTGCTGAAACAAATTGTTTTAACATTAACTTTTTTTTTTGTCTAGTACATTTTGCAAAGATATTGTAATGTGCAAGTATCACAATGTATCATATTTAATTAAATTAGCTATGCATATGCATGGCCAAATTTCCTATAAATAATTTCCTATAGCCAGCTGCATATTACAAGTCAGTTAACCAATGAAGCAATTGTGCGTTGGCTTAAACAATTTAAGAAGCAACAACAGAACATAGTTTTTTAATATTACACAGAGTCAATGTGGGTTAACAGAAACTGTAAGTGATTTATTCATAAAATACATAGCAATAATCCCCTCTGCCTTGTTACAGTTGTCTACAAGTGGATATATCTTTATATTTCACCATAGGGCTTGACAACTGATCAAATGACACAAAGCATATATAAAGTCACTAAACCCAAGAGCAGCCTTGGACTTACGGATAAGCTATTTTTTGATGGTTGTGGACATATAGACAGATAAGGAGAAGGTGGACCTTGTTGGTGGGCTATAGTGTGCAATAAAAGAGAACGATCTATATTTCATCACTCAGCCATCCATGAAGCAAAACAGCTCTGTTAGACACGTCAAAATTGTCTGTCTATCATAAAATGCTAGGGGAAATCTATCTATCTATCTATCTATCTATCTATCTATCTATCTATCTATCTATCTATCTATAATTACTCATTAAAATTAGTTTGATACTTAAAACTTAATAAAAAATAAAAGTTATATTCTGTGAAATCTGAATTCGGCACCTTATGCGTCAAAATTGTCTGTCTATCATAAAATGCTAGGGGGAAGTCTATCTATCTATCTATCTATCTATCTATCTATCTATCTATCTATCTATCTATCTATCTATCTATAATTACTCATTAAATTTAGTTTGATACTTAAAACTTAATAAAAAATAAAAATTATATTCTGTGAAATCTGAATTCGGCACCTTATGCATTTTCTTCTTATGTTCTTACATAAAATTAACCTATTTTAAAGACATTAGAGATACTAAAATAAAGAAGTTATTAAGAAGTTAAAGAAGAACATTTTGCAGTATATATTAGTTTGTCCTCAGAGTCTGAGTGTTTTCATGAATAATATATGCATTAGGTAAATGAATATACTATATGACACCAGCACAGTTCTGCGATTTTAGAGAGCAACTTTTTCACAAGGGAAATTTCTATTTTGGTAACAAGCTTTCCTTGAAATTCCCCCAAAGACATATTTCAGTGGTTCATTTATCACAAGAATTTTGATTAAACCGTTTTTTTATTATTGTACCCACCGAATATTAATAACAAGCTTTATTTCTTCCCCTGGCACAACATGCCATTTCAGACCAAATGCTATCACATGCACAACAGCATCAAAACCGTAATTCCACATGATCCATTCATATGTGAGTCACATCCATGGTTGTTAGCGAGTGCTTTGAGCTGCGTGACTCTAACATGACAGGAGGTTAATGGAAAAGGACTGCTTGACATTTGAAGTCACTGTCATTTTAGCACACACGTTTACCTGAGCAGTTGCCAGCTCATTAATTACCAGTAGTGTAATTACCTTTTTGCCACACACAACCACAAAATTGCTATATGGAAACTGGATAGGCATATATATGCTGGGATTTGGGAAAAGAGCATGAGAGCAATTTTGTACAAAGCCTATACAATACATCTGTCACATGACAAATAAGCAAAAAAGAGAAGACAAGTCAAGTTATGGACTTTGTTACAAAAAAATGATCTTGGTCTGCATTATAATAATTTTCTAATTCGGGATATGATCAAAGACTGCATATATAGAAGCGTTCGGGGAATTGGGCTATTGAAAATATAATATTTAAATGTAGTTCTGCTCAAATGAACACAATGACTTAAATAATTTTGCTGAATGAGATTTAACGATCCAAGTCAGTAAAATGATCCAGTCTATCATCATTAGAACAAAAATATATCCAAAAGAAACTATAGCAGATTTAATTGTTTAGTCGACCAAGCAACACAACAGTAGCATTCGTGAATTAATCAGTGTTGTTAAATGAATTATTTGAGTGAATGATTCAGTGACTCACTCATAAAAAAAACTCATTTGGGAAATTCCTGAATGAATCAGCATTGTTGAACCAATTGGTTCAGTAATTGTTTCAATGACTTAAAGGACTCCAGAGGTCACATTTTTAAAACAATAACAAAGGCGAAGCTTGATGATGTTATGAAGGAAAGTGGAACGATGGGAGATGTTGTTTTCACAATGCAGAGAAGTATTGAAATCACGAATCATGTTCACGGACGAGGTAATGAATTCGTTTTTGTATTATCTGTACACTTGATCACACTATTTTATCTCATTGTAATGAATTTGCTGCAAGGAATGTGAAATTTATTGCTATATTAGCCTGTTACTGATATGTGACTATTTGTCAAATGATTTGTTGGGTTAATGCTGTGCAGTTTTACGTGTTTAAAACAATCGTACTAAAAGTAAATTTGAACGAACCCAATATATTTGCAAGTAATGACTGAATATTTTTGTGCAACACTTACTGTATTTAATTTCACGGCCATAGATGTGGTCACCAGACTTGATAAAAAGCGTTACTGAAGTTCAGACAAAAGGGCAATATAACTGTATGTGTAATTTCATCAGCATAACCCACAGAATTACATAATTATGAACACTTGATAGTTTTTCAAGTGAATCTACCTATGCATTATCAGCTGTCATGTCATATCTGTATTGTTTATATGTGCTGTTATTGACATATATCCAGGGCCACATATTTAAAAAAAATGTAGGCCTTTCCAATATAAATATTCAAGCCCTAGAACATGCAAAAGGGCGTGCTATGTGGAATGATCAACATCCAATACATCCGAAGCCGCGACCTGAAAGCCACTTCAGAAAACCCGCCTTCCTGTGCTTGAACAGACAAATTCACACAAAATTATGTCAAAAAATGCCCGTCATGGCGAGTATCCTAGTAAACATAGTTGGTTAGGCTATGTCTTCAGTTGAGAAAAAAAAGGCATAATCTATGCGTGCATTTGCTTATAAAGTGACAGCATCCTAATAATCCTGCTGCTGTGCTGTCTGCGTTGTTAATGTAACCAAAAAACAAAGGAAAAAAATCACTCTCTGCTCTTGAATTATTTAAAATTTTAATTTCTCTGGATTTACAAATCCTTGGGAACTTTTGGGATAATGTAAGTACACAGCTGCATGAAATATATCACACTGTGCAAGTGGTTTTTGGATATTTTATTACAAAAATCTTACAGATTGTGCCTTTAATTATAAAGAGTCACTTGTTTCGTTGCTGATTGAATCCGTGTTTTTGAACTAATCAGCTGAGTGAAGAGTGTCAATGCCTCACTCATAAAGACAGTCACTTGTGGGACCCTACTAGCATAATGTAACCTGCAAAATGAATAATTGAAAAATCCATGTCACTATAATTCAAAGATTGTCTGAAACATATGCATGTACATTTTTATTCTGTAATCTTAATGTGTGGAATTCTATTATGTTCTTACATTTCCATTTAAACCATAGTAGCATTTTCTTATAAAGTTACCGTCCAATGGCAAATAGATCAAATTCTAAAGCCAGTTTTTACTCGCAAATGTTGTACTCTGATGTCCAACGTCAGCAAAAATATACATCACAGCTATTTATTTTCCTTTTTACAGACTTTAAAGGTGAATTACAGACCTCTACTTTATGTGTTGCTCTGGTAAAGGTCAGACAGAAGAATTTCACTCTTCTATGTGACCTGTCAAGCGGCCATTAGCTGACCTTTTGATAGGTGACCTCATCAGTATGCAGATGAACTACCTCCAAGCAACTAACTCAGAGCTTGAGGAGACAGGCTTAACATAAAGCCACTCACCTCTCCTAAAAAAGTCTGAAGAGGTCAAAATTCAACACATTCAGACTTCTTCTGTACAGGAGGCTTTTAAAGTAGTCTGTAAAACACAAGGCACTAAGGTTGCACAAACCAAGAGATCAGTGAGTCTATGACGCACCAAAACCTGGTAAGCAGGAACAAGAGACAGTGGGAGATCTAGCATTCAGCATGACAAGGAGAATACAAAACCAAAAATGGAAAATGAGATTCCAGTGGGGGTCCAGTGATGTGTAAGGAAATATAATTCACACTAATGTATTCGATAATTACATTTGAAATTGTACACACTGATGAAATATAAAATGGTTTTCAGTTATGTGGAATAGCTTCATATGAGAGGCGTAATGTGATCAAATGCTTCATATGAGAGGCTTAATGTGATCAAATATGAGGTATAAATTAATGCTTCAAAGCATTCAAGGCTTATTTATCTCTGTGCCTGAATCAAGAGCAAACATTTCAAACATTTCAAAAGCAAAGTGTGAAGTGTATCAAACAAAAGATGAATGTCTAAAGGATCCCGATTAATCATGAAGTAAAACATGAGTTGGTGTGTTGTCTTCTCAGTCATGCATAAAATATCAATATTCATCTTGTTTGACAGAAAAGGCTATAATTGTATTTCATTTATGCATCAAGATTCATTGTTGGCAGTTCTTTGTCGCCTAGTGAAAGATAAACAATATAAGGAACACTTAGCATTATTGACATTACAGGCATTTGCTCTGACTTTTAGCTCAGATCACTAATGAAAAGAATCTGCTGTAACCAGGCTGGGTTTTATGCTCGTTCAGGTTGGGAGACCATCTTAAACCATATATAAAAATAGCAAGTTTTTTTTTCTATATGATGCACATTTTTATTTGAATGTGACTTAGGGTAGGGACACACCAAACAGACACCAAAGAACTAGCACTGATAAAAGCAGACTGCGTTGTCACCTCGTGTCGCCTGCTTCGGGGCAAAAAAAAAAAAAAACTGCACGAGGGAACTACAGCGACTGTCACCCAGCACATGCGTTCTGCGTGTAAGGAGATCGCTGTTTATTTTTTCATATATATTCATCTATATTCATAATTCAGAAAGGGAGACCGCCACTTCAGGCTGCAGATACACAAACGGTGAACAAAGCAGCGCGTGCTTACCGTTTTGAATATCATTCATGCTGATCACTTTCTATAATCCACTCGGCTCACGTTAATATTAAACATTCGCCCAGGAACACTTGGGCACATGATGTAAAATTAGAACAGTCTGTACCGCCTTGACTTGTTTGCTCACTGTTTTGCTATTATTCTCACGCTTTGACTCGTTCACTAAACTGAACAGCCAATCAGAGTTCTCTCTTTCACCCAACGGCCTGACGCCGATTCTACATGTTGAATCAGCCCAAAAAACCCGACGGGAGCCAACGGTGCAGAACACACTGGGAAAACTTAGTCGGCCGACGCCTAAAAACGGTCCGATGTTGCCCGACGGCAGATTGTCGGCTTGGTGTGTCCCGGGCTTTACAGCTGTAATCATGCTCTGATAGTGTTGTCAAAAGTACCAACTTCGGTAGCAAGTTGGTACTGAAATTTTAAAAATCTGACTATACCAACATTTCCCACTAGCATTTTATGAGCACTGTTGAGCGGATTCTTAAACAACTCTGATTGGCCATTGTGTTCACGTGCTCATCAGATATGTTTGTGATTGGCTACAATGATCAACGCTTCAAAAGCATGTTGTAAATAGACATCAATGACGCTCTTCAGCGAGCGCTTACACATATACACACGGGAGCAGTCCGCTGATAGACGCCTGCTTTCAAACACTCCCGCTTTCAAAAACTTCTGTGTGCTTTTTTTCCCTGTGCGTTGATCATTGTAGCCAATCACAGACATATCTGTTGACACAGTGGCCAATCAGAGGTGTTTACGAATCCACTCAACAGCGCTTAAAATGCTAGGGGGAAATGCTGGTATCATTAAAATTTTTACATTTCTGTACCAACTTGGTAAGTCGGTACTTTTGACAACACTATGCTTTGGGCCATTCTGAATGGGAAAACTCAACCAAATTGGTTTAACCAATGGTGTTTGACTGTTCAAAAGCAGATGGAGGAGTGTTTGGAACCTGTTTGAAAACAGTCTTTGTTTTTGCCATTCTGTTTAATGACACAGAAATGACTGCGCCTTTAAAGAAACACACATTTGCATGGCCAAAAATCATTTAAGCATCACATTCAGGATCACAAAGTAGGCCATATCCTATTTTAAAAGATCAGATTTTTGTTCAAACAGCTGGAAATACAGATTTTCTGTCAAGAGATTTACAGCACAAATTAACTTATCGTAAGAGATGTCATGTTATACTCAGCTCTTTGGGTTTGTCAGAGGAATCAGTTGAACAAACCTTTTTCATAAGGCACTTGTGGATTTTTGTTTACCAGATGTTTTCTTTTTCTTTTTTCTGAGTTCAATTTAGCATCTTTAGCCTTTGAGTCTGAGTCAGTCGGGTTCACAAATAATGCTGGAAACCATAAATGTCACTATGTTTATTTTTTATAATGTCATTGTGTTTGATATAGCCAGAGGTGGTTTATTTGTATATTCTGGGCTTATTCCAAAATTATAACTTTAAGCGACACTAAGATTTAAACAAAGTGTGATTTGATTAATCTCTAGTGTCATGTTTTATCGGATTTGTCCATCCATAGTCTGGCTTTTACTTGAACGGACCTATCAGTGCCCTCTCAAATGAGTTCCTTTCCTCCGCTGGGTTTCTTCCTCAGCTGTCCACAAGAAATCCATCAACTTGAGCTTTGACGGATAGAAATAATTGTTGCCTAGCAACACTGGCTTGAGATTTGTGAATGCCAATGAGGCTTTACTGTTCATTCATTGCAACATGGGAATGATAGAGGTTAACCATTAATTTTAGGCACAGTTCAGGCAGAAACATCTGCTCAATCTCCCACCCTCTGCAATATTATAAGCACACTGGGTGAAGTGTTGGATGGCATACTGTGAGATAATCCACAGGGAATGTTTGCCGCTTGATTTCCACAACCATAATGACACCAGCTTGCTTTATAAATGCAGTGACAATTATGAATTAGGCTAATTTATGATCATTTTAAATGTTGATGCAAATTTTTCATTGATTCAGCAAATAATATATCGTGGTTTCATGGGTTGAGCACTGTATCTGGGGTTACAACACCTGGACTGTTCCCAGGGTCTGTTTTTTAATCATGTGATAACTGACTTCTTGTGTTGTTCATTTCATTTCTGAATTTACTCTATCTGAAAGCAGCACAGTTACTACATTACGTCACGTAACTTGCTTGAAGTGCAATTGATCATACATCCATTGATGTCAGTGGTCCAGGTTACGGTTAAAATGACCTCAAAGGTCAATAGTCACACACATGTCTCTTTTCACAGCAGCACCCCAGAATTTGAGTGAAAAGAGACCTTAGGGTGAAGCCAGTATGGATAGTATCAAGTGTATACTTTAAGTTTGAATGGCACTGGCTAACAAAAGCCAATCAGAGACAGCTAGCCAATGATCGCCTCAGCAACCCATTATTATATGGTCTTGACTCACTTTGTTGCACTTGTGATAGCAGTGCAGTGATTGCCATGCAATTTAAGGATATCTTTTGCATAAGCACGTAACATCCGCATGAGATCATTGCTATAAACTGTTCTTTAGATATTCTTAAAATTTCCTTTAAAAATAGCCTGTTGTTAATGTGATATATTTAAGGAATATTGATACTTAAGCCCCAAAGTAACACTATAAATTATAATTATTTATTATTTCTTATGAGAATGAGATAAGTTAAGCGATAGGTTATCACAGACATGAGAGGAAATAAATTTTGTCTTAAGCCCTATTCAGAATGGACTAGTTTTCTAAAAAGGGGTTTGAGATACAATTCTTATCACCCGACGTCTGTGATTTCATGTTCCGATTCGGACGGGACTAACATCTTCGTGGGCGTTACAGAAGGTCATCTGCAGTCCTTGTATGCATTACATATGATGTATATATTTTTTATTGAATTTCTTATTGATATAACTTTTATTTAATACACTGCCCGGCCAAAAAAATAGTTGCTGTATGGATCATTATTACAGTGATTATTATTTTTCTAGCATGTTATATGTTTGGAAACAGTTCTTTTAACCCTAAAAGATGGAGTGTGTAGCTTTTCATTTCTTAAACAACCATGTATTAAGATGTATCATGGCCATATTCCAGGATGACAATGTCAAGATTCATCAGGCTCTAATTGTGAAATAATTGTTGGGAGGGAGCATGAAGAATCATTTTCACACATTAATTGGCACCTTAGACCTTAAATTCATTGAAAGTCTTTGAGATGTGCTGAAGTAGACTTTACAGAGTGCTCGACTCTTGCATTGTCAATACAAAATCTTGACCAAAAAATGATGCACCTCTCGATGGAAATAAATGTTGTGATGTTATTTCCATCAAGAGGTGCATCCATTTTTGTTCAAGATCTTGTATTGACAATGCAAGAGTTGAGCACTCTGTAAAGTCTACTCCAGCACATCCCCAAAGACTTTCAATGAAATTAAGGTCTGGACTCAGAGGTGCCAATTCATGTGTGAAAATTATTCTTCATGCTCTCCGAACCCTTCTTTAACAATTTTAACCCTGGTGAATCTTGACATTGTCATTCCTGGAATATGGCCATGATGTGTCTTCCTACACGGTTGTTTAAGAAATGAAAAGCTACACACTCCATCTTTAAGGGTTAAAAGAACCGTTGCCAAACATATAACATGCTAGAAACATAATAATCACTTTAATAATGATCCATTGGATTGGTAAAATGTACAGGATTAAAATCACAAAGTATGCATGTGAAACACGAATTTCTCGTCCTCCATGAAAATTAGTCCGATCTGAATAGGTCTTTAGAGGAATAGTTGACCCATAAGAGAAAATTCTGTCAAAATTTACTCCCTTATTATTTTAAACTTGTATGGCTTTCTCTTTTTCTGTAAAACACACACAAAAAATGTTGTTTTGGACTCTATTGACTTTCACAGTATAAAAAATGGCTGAAACATTCTTCAAAATATCTTATCTTGTGTTCCACCGAAGAAATAAAGTCATAGAAGTTTGGAACGGCATGAGGGTGAGTAAATGATAACAGAGTTTTCATTTTTGGGTCAACTATCCCTTTTAAAATCCCTTAACATTTTCTGTGAATTCTATTATAATATGTATTTATGTATTTTGAATAGTTGAATATGATAAGCTGCATTATAGTACTAAAACAGGCAGTGATAACACTAATGCTTCAGTAAATTTTTGAATTGCACACCCAATGTGGTAATTCTTAGCTTAAGAGACTCAAATGTTTAGTAGAGGGATTTTAGACCAATGAGCTATCTTATTTTCATTATGAAATGTTACGAAGGTAGAAAATCATGTGTCAAACAGGTTGTGCACAAACCATTATGTTTTTGTAATTAAAATGAGTTCATTATATTAAAATTGTTTAAATGAATACCAATCCAATAGAGGATGTAAAAATGTTGTATGATTTTGATTGTGGGAACCAGTCAAGACCTCTGAGGTGAGACAGGCCAAAAACACCATTTTATGTTTCCAAAGTTATCTTTGGGTCTCACAACATTGGAATTGTGCCTGTTTATATAAGACATTGCTGGCAATATTGAAGATCCCTTGTTTTAGCTACATTTACTGAGATGTTCTTCAGTCTAAAATTTGCATGATTTAATTTGCATGTGTTGTATTTTTGACAGAAAAATACGAGGCCAACAATAATTTAATTTGAGTGGAAATTGCAGTTCCAGTCACATGTAATTGAATGTTAAGTTTGACAGGCTAGACATGGAGAGTTGACATTTCCATGTGAGCGTTTGTGTCACTGTGGTATGCTTTTATTTTGTTTGGACTGAAAAACTGTACAAGCTTCAAGCAACAGGTTTCTCTGTCTATTATTCTGTGTTCCACTATGTGGCCTGTGGAAGTTCCAAACAATGATTTTCATAATTTGTCTCATTTGCAGTAGCAAACAGTATGGGAAGGGCATTTTTTTCCCTTAAGTTAATGTTAATGCTGTAGATTTTGGTAAACAGTCTGTTAATTAAATGTGTTTATCCTTGTGAAATCTGAAAAGGATTATTTCCAGCATGCCAAACTGATGCACACAGGTCATCCTTGTGTTTGATAGGCATGCATTGAATAAGCACCTAGTACAAACTCCAATTCATTTGTATTCCAGACTCTTTATTCCAGTATAGGTTATGATGTTATACAATGCAGCATCCTAAAATAGAAGTGGAGTGTACTGTTATCTCCACTGTGTCAAGTGTTGACATAAGTGCATGAGGCTGAACTGGGCTGTAGCTGTTTATACTAATCAGCCCTGTCCTGCTAAGCTCCTTTGTTGACTCTTGTGTCAAGAGACCTTTGGTTGAGATTAACATTCTCTCATTCTCACCACATCCAACTCAGAGCTAATGCTGGATTCATTTGTCTTTTTAGCTCCAGGCACACAAGCAAATGTGTTTTGATGCAGAAACCCAGTTAGCACTTGTATCCAATTAGATGGTGCGAATCAAATGTGGGAAAAGTGTATATATATATATATATATATATATATATATATATAATGTCCAGTCAAAAGTTTGGAATAATTAAGAGTTTTTTAAAAAACTCTTAATTACTCCAAACTTTTGACTGGACATTATATATATATATATGCTCACCAAGGCTGCATTTATTTAATCAAACACACAGTAAAAATGTAACATTCTTAAATATTACAAATTGACAATAAAAAAAAAAAAAAACACTTTTATTTGAACATATTGGTAACACTTTAGATTAGAGAACACATATTCACTATTAATAAACTCCTAATTACTGCTTACTGATAGCAATTAAAGTAGTTGTTAGTGGTTATGTTTAGGTATGGGGTAGGGTTAAGGGATGTAGAATATGGTCATGCAGTATAAAGGCCCATTCACACCAAGAACGATAACTATAAAGGTAACTATAACGATAACTATATTTGCGTCCACACCAACGAACGATAACGGTTTGTCTAATCTCACGCGCTGCAGTTTCAAAGTGTGTACAACATGTTTTTGCTGTTCTTGTTGCATTTACACGGCTTTAACCAGCAGATGTCGCATGCTATGTTTCGAGTGAACTAGTGTAATCGATCTAATCTAACAGTGAATTTAGCTAATGAAGTCAATGTAGTGGAATAAAAACAATGCCTAGTCTTTTTCACTGCAACTTCAAAGGAAGCAAGACAATGTTGTCGAAACTAGCGCTGGATACCTGAGGTAATTTTATGTTACACTGTTTGCTAGCCTGGCATAATGATCTTATCGTTAATACTTCTCACCCTTTATTCCAAAGGTATCACCGATTGTTTCCCATATATCCATTTTCTTTAAAGTATCCTTGAAAAGGGGCTTTTACTTGTCAAACAGTGGTGTTTTTTTTCTGGACCTCAGCGATTAACTTCTCCACAATGACGTCTGCCATTTTAAATGCGCGAGCCCTTAAATTAGAACGGATTCTGATTGGCTGTCAGTGTTTTATCATTTAACAGTTGGAAAAAAATCGTTCTGAAAGTGATCCCAACATATCGTTTATTGTTATAGCTGTGGTGTGGACAGTGCTATTCTTTTATATTTAGAACGATTTTTAGAACTATATCATTATCGTTATCTTCATAGCCTAGTTACGGGCCTTAAGGCATTAATATGTGCTTTATAAATACTAATAAACAGCCAATATGCTAGTTATATTCATGCTAATAAGCAACTACTTAATAGTGAATATGTGTTCCCTAATCTAAATATATTTTAAAAAGTCATTTATTCCTGTGATGTAAAGCTGAATTTTCAGCATCATTACTCTAATCTGCAGTGTCACATGATCCTTCAGAAATCATTCTAATGTGCTGATTTGGTGCTTAATTATTATCAATTGTTATTGGTGCTCAATTGTTAATAATGATTTGTGTGACACCCAAAACTGGATATATGAATTTGATGTTTTACATAGATTGATCCCTGCTATACATTTCATAACTGTTTCATAACGTATCATAACACATCAAAAGTCAATTTCTTACTCAGTATTTTTGTTTTATTTTGCAGTACAGATATTGAAACATTCTTCAATCAAGATACATTTACTTGAGATCCAAAAGAACATATTAAGTCTTATTTTCTGAGAATTGTATCAAAATTAAGTGACGTTTATGCTTAAAACAAGAAAATAAATATAATATGTGGTAAGAAAATGACTTTTTAAATAATGTAAAGTGGTAAGAAAATTACTGAATAGAATACAATAAAAATACGGTTTCGTTTAGAATGACATGAAGGTGAATAACTACCAGAGTTTTCATAAAATCAAAAGCTTTTGTCATAGATGCAACATCATGCTCACAAACCAGCAATTATATTTCACTTTCAGCAATCATTTTAATGTTTGTTAGTGCCCTTTAATTTATTGTCCCTCATAAATTACTTTGTTGATTACCCACTTCTCTATATGGAGCGATAATTTATTGTAATTGGAGGGCAGGAGGGAACAGTATGTCTGTTCAGGCTCTTCCTCTAGAGCTTCTACATCCATCTTCTGGCTGAGCATCTGTCCTGCGTCAGGGGCTCCATGAGCTTGATAGCTTAGTGAGGGTCAGGACTGCTTCTGCAATGGAATGGGACTAAAAGGAGTGTCGACCTGCAGGACACTCAAACATAAACAACTTTACAGCTTTACAGCCTGTTTTTTCCATCACTGTTTAATCTGTGACAAAAACCAAAATCCAGGGGATGATTTAAAGGAAATGAGCTGAAATCTATTTGATTGGATTTTATGTTGCAGGATTATTGTAGAAATATTTATTGAAATAGATTCTCATACATCGCAGCTTCTGCATTAGCATACTATCTGAGTGTTTAATCACATTTAGAGGATGTTAAACCATACAAATGAAACCAGGCAAAAAGGAATTTCCCAAATATCTATCACTTTATTTTAAACAACAAATGTACAAAATACAAATACAAAACATGTTTTAAAACAGCAAGAAAGGTAATTTAAACACAAAACATGTTACTACCATACACATTTTTTTGCTTACATCACAACAGCAGTACATTTCATCCTCTAAAGTGTTCACTGATTATGAGAAAAAAACATTTGAGTTGTGTTATGTTAAAATGTCACATTACAATCCATGTTCACGCAGGTATTTTACAGCAACCAACCACTGAAAACTACAAATAGAGAGCTGAAACATGTTTTTTTTTTTTTTTCCCCCAAGGAATCAGATATTAAAACCAGGTATTTACAGCATAGAATAATTGTTAAATCACCTTCCCTTCCATTATACCACAAAGACACAAATGATACAAATATAAACATCCAAAATCACAAATTACCTCCTCCGTAATTTTGCAGTGTACCTTCTGCAAAATTGAGCTCTGCTAGGAAATCAATGCCACCGTGAGAAAACAGCCTCAGCTGATGGTGCTATTCACAATATATGTGACAAAAGCAACAGACACATGTTTACTCTGGTTTTAGACTGATAAATGTGGGAAGTGGGTGTCAATCGTGACTTGCTGAAATGCTAAAGTTAAAGGGATAGTTCACCCAAAAAGGAAAATGTTGTTCCAAACCTTTATGAGTTTCTTTCTTCTGTTGAACACAAAAGAAGAAATTTTAAAGAATGTTCCATAGTCTTCCATACTATTTTTTTTCCTACTGTGGAAGTCATTGGGTGCCATCAACTGTCTGGTTATCAAACATTCTTTAAAATATCTTCTCGTGTTCACCAGAAGAAAGAAACTCATACAGGTTTGGAACAACATGAGGATGAGTAAATGATGGCAATATTTTCATTTTTGGGTGAACTATCCCTATAAGGACTTGATTCTGCAACACCCTTAAAACTACTAGGGTTCTGGGTGTAAAATGGTGATTTGAGACTCACAATCGAGTAATTTTTATACTCCTTTGCAAAAGATTGGGCAGGATACATTTGAGCCTACAAGTGTAAAATTGCACTTACAATTGAAACAAATGTAAGCCGAGAAGTAATCAACTGTCCAATTTTTTCAGAGCGCGGTGTGAGTGTCAACGTGACAACTGTTACTGGAACTAGTTTTCCAGAGTGATGATTTAGCAGTGATGCATGTGGCTCTTGCCACAGTGACCACAGTGCTAGTGCTTTGAGTCCACAGTGGTACAAATCTTCTGAGTGGAAGTACCAAAGAATTCACCCCTGAGCTCACACACTCAATCACCTCCAAATCTACCATCACCTGTCATGTTCAATCAACCATTCAATTGTCTGTCTATGATTGCTTTAGAAGCATTACCCCACCTGCACAGGACTGAAAAAGGCCTATTTTGGTCTTCAGCCAACATACAAGTCTAGTTTAGAAAGTTATGAATAAATCTGCTTTGTTTCAAATCTGCAAATTAAATTCTGTGATTGTCAAAATGCTGTTTTCATGTGGCGCCGACTCCAATATAGGGCACTCTGAGGCACTGTGAAACTGCAAACTAAGCAACCTAATCAACACATACCAACAAGGAGCTAAGCGCTAGCCAATGTGCCTTTAGAAGCTAGTGAGGACTCTTTAAATGACAACCTCTTCCTCTCGGGCAGGAGCTCTTCGGCGGCTCCACGGATGTCGTCTAGCTCTGTGGTGTAGTGGTCTGGGCTTTCTCCATTGGAGGTCTCCTTGATGACGCTGTACGTGAGGGCCACGCTGTATGTGGGGGGCTTCTCGGAGCGCTGGGGCCTGCAATGGCACAGTTTTTGGAAGGCGGCGCGGAACTTCTGCGACATGGCATTGTAGATGATCGGGTTGATGGCGCTGTTCATATAGATGCAGAGACGGCAGAACAGAAGGAACCAGGTGTCCAGATAGGCTTCCTTGAGGAAGGAGTTGACCACCACCAGCGTCCGATAGGGCATCCACAGCACAGCGAAGAGAATCACCACCACTGCCAGCATCTTTGTCACCTACAGCAGAGAACATGACAGATGTTTTCAGTTATGTATGTAACTCTGATCCCTCATAATTGCATTTTTTTAATCTCATTCTCATTTTGTCATCAACATAATTATATTATATTATAGCCTGGTTTCACAGACAGGGTTAGGTTAAGTTAGGATTAGGCCTTAGTTCAATTTAGGATATTTAAGTAGCTTTTATAAACATACACTGAAAAAAACATTACTGGTTTGCATCTTGAGACAAAACAATGGCACTGACATTTTATGATATGTCATTACAAGTTGCTTTCAGTTAAAACAGCTCAAACATGCATTTTAGTCTAGGACTAGCTTAACAGTGTTTGTGAAATATGGGTTTAGCATTTACTGTGTACCATTAATACTCAACTTTTTTCAATAAACTAAATAATGTGTGATGAAAGTGTGAATGTCTGTGAAAATGGGTGACGCGGTAACAGTATACCTATTTTCTAGTTAAAGCGGTACCAACATACTCATTTTAATTTCTCACTCAATCTTAGCCTTCCGCAACAGTGTAAACATGATTATCACGGTACAGCTTTTGTATTGTTTGCCAGATTGTTGCCAAATGTGTTAACACACCATAACACGTCACGGTTCATTCATGGAACACACAACTGTAGAGCTAGAGCAAATTCGTAGCTTTAACTGATTTTATAAAGGTCATGAGAGGTAGGCCTATGTGTTCTCACCATGTTGGACAAACAGGCAGAAAAAGAGCCCTAGGGCAACACAAAAACAACGCAAGTGCAGTCGCTCCGAGTTCATCAGATGGCGTCTGCCTTCACTATGCATTTGGACCTTTACCTGCTCGAGGCTATGTGAGCCGTCACAATAGCCTACATCACATTTCTCAAATAATTGGCAAACGCCTGTGTTCTGGATAGGGATCACGAACGTTTCCTGCACTACCGCAACACCGCTACCGAATATACAGCGCAACTAGCGTAGTCCGATTCCCGAAAAAATGACTCTTTTGAACCGGCTCTTTAATGCGAATCGAGTATGACTAATGTATTCTGAATATCGAATGACTCTAATGATTAGGTTCTTTTAAAACATACATCGCGACCAGAGCAGTTATATTACCAAATGAATCTAATGAGTCGAATTAGATTTTTTAGCGAATCAAAAACAGAATTCCGATCACTAGACGCAAAATTACTGAAGTGTTAAAACGTCTTTGAAAAGTCATTAAAAAGTATTTTAAAAATGCATATTTTTTATTTTTGCAAGAATAAAATTTATTTCCGGTTTGTTTTTGCACTACATGCAATAAGAAATGCATTTATTCATTCATTCATTCATTCAAATATTTTTTCTCGTTGTAATCTATCGTAAATGGAACGTAAACTACTGTAAATGAAACAGTCAAGACACCGTTTAGAGGAATCGGAACCTGAATTATTAAACTCCGATTCACATTCCAAACCAGTGAATGCTGCTATAAAACTTACCGCAAGCTCCCCATGCGCACAATTACGCACAGGAGAAAACTCAATTCTGAGTTAAATAAACCGAATGAAATCAACACTTTACCTGTCTGCGAGAAGCAGCAGTCGTGCTGCTAGAGGAACTCCGTGAGTTCCCATGCACGGACGACTCCTTTTTCCAGTTTCTTCGACTTTCCTTGGGATCCGACGGCAGTGGGTTGAGAAAAGAATTCTTGCGATCAATCCATATAAAACAGTGGCCAGCAAAAGCGGGATAACGTAGAACACCGCATAGTCTGTGAAATATATTGGCAAATACAGGTTTCTGGATACTTTGTAGGCGCATGTCACGAGGACAGCGTTGTCAAAAACGATCTCTGTCGTGTCGGAAAGATAAAACCACATAACGCAATAGAGGGAAGTTAAAACCCAAACGAAAACAATGATCTTCTTGGCTCTGGAGAGGGTGCACATAAACTGCGCTTTTATCGGGTGGCAAATGGCGATGTAGCGTTCAATGGTGAAGGCTGTGATGGAGCAGGATGATGCGTTGATGCCCAGGTACTGAAAATAAGTTATGGAGAGGCACCCGGCGTATCCGTACACCCACTGGCCGCCGAACAGACTCTCGGTGATGTTGGGCAGCCCTGCTGCCGTTAGGACCATAAGGTCTGCAACTGCCAGGCTCACCAAGTAACAGTTAGTTGGGGTACGCATGTGCTTGGTCGTTAAAACCACAAGAATGACCATAATATTGCCAACAATTCCAACTCCACAAATAAGGATCACTAATAAGATGCTCGCAACCTTGTATTCGACACTATAATCAGTCCATAACGAAGTAGTGTTGTTGTTTAATTTGAAAATAGTGCCGTTTAATTTTAATATAGTGCCGTTATCCATGCTCTACTTCGTTTTGTTTCCTTTTTTGCGCAAAAATCACTTTTCAGCTCTCCAGGACGCGCGCAAAAAGGTCATATTTAAGTGTTCCAGAGAAAGCAAATTCCGTAAAGTTATTATTATTATTATTATTATTATTATTTTTTGCCGTTTTAAATGTCCTTCTGAAAAAAAAAATGCTCCCACTCACAGCAGACTTTAGACCTCAGAGATGAAAATTAGCGCGTTTTCGTTTGGTGCGAAGCCAAGAATGTGTCCGTGGTAATTTGTGTGATATATAAAAATCCTTTCCCTGGTGTGCATAACTGCAGAGAGCTGACAGAGGTGTTGCACCGCCCAGGGCTGAACAGGCTGATATGGTCTAAGACCCCTGTAACCCTAATACGCGACCGAGAGCGTCAGTAAGGGCAGGTTGTGCAGTGCGTAATGCAGCAGCAAGCGAGAGAGGAAGTGTCTGTTCAATTATAGGTTTCTCGCCAAAACTGAAAAAAAAAAAAAAAAAAAAAAAAAAAAAACCTAAATATAGGCCCATTTCACGTTCTAATTACAATGTTGTTCTGCAATATGGTGTTTGTTTAAAAGTCAGTTTGCTTTGGTTATATCAGAACTGATAGTGCTTGCTTTTAGGCTGTTTGTTACAAGGGTTATGATAAGGAGATACAGATTGATCCAAGCCCAGGAAGGTTATAGCCAAGTTTGATTTCACCTGCAGAATGCAGGAGGTTTACACCCAGAGGAGAGCCATTATTGGCACTTAACTGAGTCTATTGAGGATGCACAGGTCTTAAAGGGCTTAACAGTCTTCTGTGTATTTAAGATGAGAGACAAATCACTGTGACTCAATTGAAATAATTTTTGAGGAAGTGGAAAAAAAGCTACAGCTTTATCTGTGCAGACCTTTTAGCTTTAGATCATTCAAGTCAGCATGAAACAGAAGTTGCACTAGTCTTTTCTTTCCTATAGTGATGTATATCAGAGTGAAAAAGCTTTTTGAAAAAGAAAAAATGTAGGGTGGGACTTGATTTTGTCCATCAGGAATTGATTGGATTGTTGTGGTTTGCTATTGGTCGATCTTGTGTGATTGACAGGCTGTCCCGCCCTCGCTCCAGTAAACATGACATCAGAGATAAGAAGGGATAACGTTGCAAATGAGAGGGGAAGATATTTTGATTAAAGATTATGAGGGCACATGAATTTGTTAAAAAAAAAAAAAAAATGTTCTGTCATGACAACTCTCAGAGTGTTTGGTATGGTAATGGATATGACAATGTTGATATGTTTGGTTTTGGTGGAATAGATCTGCCATGCTGCTGCTGCAGAGTAAGTACGGGACTTGCTACTGCCAATATATACACGACACGCTGCTGTGAGCAAGTAAGACATGCTGTTTCTGTACAATAGCGTACATATATTAACCACAGCAGATCTATACAGGTGGAGCTGGGGAAGGTGAAGGGTTTCTGAAAGTGTGCTACAACTGCTACAGCAAATGCTGACCAAGTATTTGAAGGTCGAGCAGCAAGCTCATTGGCTACTGATACAGCAGGAACCAATCAGCTGTGCCCTAAAGAGAATGATGCGACTGCAAGCAGATTGAGTTAAGGATATATCAGCCTGTGCGATCTAGAGTTTCATGACAGAACTTTGTATATATGCACGGATAAATCATTTAGAATAAACAATGCAATATTCCATAAAAAATAAGAATTTTTAGCAATGATTTCATGGTGACTTTAAGCAGTTCATCAAGGTCTAATTGTTTGATTGAAGCAGTTCATTACACATAGATTAATTCATTTTTGTTCATTCTTTATGTGTTGTTAAATGTCTTCTTTATCAAAAGAATGACATTCATGTCACAAAAAAATAACAATCTTTGACAGCTTTTGTGCTCTCTCAAAACATGACACAGATTGCTTTTATATTCTTAAGAAGAATTGATAACAGTTACCAACTTTACAGCTGTCAAATCTTCTGGAATTATCAGGGTTTATTTATTTATTTGCTAAATTCTGCATCATGAAATCTACTGCAGACAGTAAGTGCTACAAGTCATTGCACTTTTCCATTATGCTAAGGTCGGATATATTTGTAGAGTTTATGACTCTGTGAGGGTGTGATATCTGATGGCCATAAAGACATAATACATTATGACCACCTTAAAAAATATCAACATTTCAGTAGGGGCTTTATGCAGTGAAGTGTTTTCTTAGCTATTAATCTTTCTAGACCTTTGGAAGTGTATACACAAGGTGAGACAAATGGAAGCAAGATCTGACAGATTTTCTGATTTATTATTTGTTTTAAAGATAGATAATGCATTGTTTGTACAATATATTTGCAACCATAAATTATCTTCATATAGTTGATCAGCCATTACCTTGTGTAAATGTTTGACTTTTCACATTCTGATTTGTATGATTAGTGTTACACTGCCATCTTGTGGACATTTTGAATGGCACACAAATAGTCCCCAACAACTTTTCTGCGTTTAATTGCAGATTCTAGAACTCTTTCTTACTCTCGTGATTCATTTAGAGAAATGAAAAGAAACTAAAACACATTACTATTGAACATTTCATTATTAGGAGCATGTTAAAACCTCTTTAACAGATTCACAATATTATTTTTCACAACTGAAAATGCTGTTGGGATGTTTCCTGTCACATAACCATGATCAAGAATCGAGATACACATTTTGGAAGATTTTAGACCCTAGGATGAGTCCTATTACACTATATATTTGATTTGCATCCCATAACAGGCCATTCCCACTTTATTTCAACTCAACTCAAACTATGGCCAGAAAAAAATAATGAGATGAGCAAAATCTGGAAGCTATTGTTTGGCAAATCTCTCCTCAAGAAAGAGACAAAGGAGACCAAATTGCATTGATCAAAGTTAACTTCATGTAATGGTTCATCACCCAACTTCTCCAAAGACTGTGAGAGATCTAAGAGATAATCAAGCTGAGAAGCAAGAGTTTATGAATATGGGAGCGTGACAAGCATTCATAAAGACAAGGCTGTGATTTCATCGTTTGTTATGGAAATGTAATGAATAATTCATCATCTGCCGGACTGTATGAATCATTCATTCTCTAATTGAATTTGATTTCAGCAAACTTCCGAATTCAAAACACAAAGATGTTGTTCTGCTTTTAATCCGATACAATGCCAGCAGACCACTCAAAGCTTGGCAGCCGGCATCTCAAAGGAATAAATAACATTTCTGGCTGCGACTCAGGACTCTCTCATTTTTCTAATGACAAGAGCCCGTTTCTACATCTCACCTTGCATGTCCCCCTTCCAAAAGGCCGTGCACACAATGAGGTGAAACTAGTCATTCTGTGTGTTCTTGTTATTGGCTGCAAAGAGAGCCTGTTCATATTAGAAAAATGAGATTGTGTAGTAGTTGGTGGTGACAGCATCGACCAATCAAAACCTTTTAATCAAATTAAATTTATTACATATACTACATATAAATTTATTACTACAATACTGACTTGTTCAAGGACAATGGAGCTACTTCTTTGCCCATGATTTAATTACAGTTTTGATTCCCAACTCTTATACTATAAAAACCTTTTTGTCAATTAAAAACTGGGATAGTGGAAGTTGTGTTTTTATCATTTTAAATGGACAGGGATGAGCTCATATTATGATACAATAAAACAGTGAGTCACTATTTTTGTTGACCTTCAAGATGCTTAATGACTAAAAGAGCTGTCGGTAATTCTGTCTCCATCTTTTGCTTTCAGTCGGTTCCTTAAAAACTTTTCTCCCTCTCCACATGCCCAAAAATGTATATCTTAAATGTGTTTAAGAGGCTTAAGAGTTTAGATGGGTCTTTGTCAAAGTAATATTCCTGTCCTTAAAGAGACTGCAGATAAACACCTCCTTATCCGAGGCTTTATTCGGATTAGCATACTATACTATTCTTTATCGCTGCAGTATATACTGTGCTCACTGTGCATATTTTCTGTATGCACAGAATTGCATCGAATCCCACAATACAATGTGCTCAACTTGACTTTCAATTTCCGTGATGGATGAACTGGAATATCAGCAATTTCTCTTCTCGCCTTTTATTTTTATTGATTAATTTAATCATCTGACTGCAAAAATGTTGTCATTATTTAATACAAGATGATAATAGAATACCACCTGTTGAGATATTTTAGAATTATTTATATAGTATATTATTTATTATTATAAAACATTTAGTTCCTGTCCTTGATTCTGATTGGCCAATAGCTGTGTTTTATTTACGATAAAACAGAGCTATGACCGCTTTACCCAACGGTTCCACTCTTAGCAATGTAAACTGTATGTTCTCAATTGAAATTGTTCATTGAAGCTTACTATATTATGTAGAAGAGTGTTGTGAGAAAAAGATCGAGTGAGCGAGTTTATTACCTGCATTCAGATTTAGCATTTTCCTTCAGGTCAGTCCTATGTTCATAATAAAAAATCTGTTTAAATGTCCGATGTATCATCTTGTCCTTTTAACATTTAAGGGGTTTTCCCGTGACTGACAGCGCTAGTCAAAGCATTTGCGCCTTGTTCTGTTTTCAAAACAATTCAGTCTTTTCAATATAAAGGTCTTCGCTACTGACTTACACACTCATAAAGACAGTCTTTGCCGCCATCTAATTGCGTGAAAATGTAACTGTTGCTGGTCACGGTCAGGGACTATTTTTCTGGCGGAAGGAAGGCTTTTAGAAAAAGTTTACTTCATAGTTGTATCGATACATATTTCTGGCTTTAATATTTGAATTGTCTGGTAACTGTTTTATAAAAGCAATAAGGTACTCGAGGCTAGTGCTGTATTGTGAATAAGTCACGGCTGAAGGGGTTGCAGGCACTCCGCTTCATGTCGTGCCTAACAACGCCCTTCAGCCGTGACTTATTCAAGATACGTCACAGCCTCTCGTACCTTTTTTCTTACATACATAATATTTTGAATTAGCTTTTATTTTTAGATTTTATTTTAGATTCAGTTTGTATTTATTTCAATTTTATGAATTTACTTCAACTATTGTATTTCAGTTAGTTGCCAAAGCAACATTTCTAATTTTCGTTTGTTTTTTTTTTGTTGTTTTTTTTTAAGTTGATCTAATATTTATACATCACTTTATTTCAGCTTTATTTCAGTTAACAAAAACAATTTTAAAGGTTTAGTGTTAGTTAACAATTACAACGCTGGAGGTCATGTGACTATGTAGCATACTTCTGCACTGTATTCAGTAAGTACTATTCTCTTCTGAACAGCCTGATATGTGCTACTCCTGGATCGCACAACATGTGACCTTGGATCACATGACATGTGACAAGTTTAGCTCTGTGGGCAGCGCTGCTTTCAGTCTTCGCTCAGTTCTAAGGCAGTCACTGCGCTCAGGACCAAGGACAGCTCCTTCCTTCCCTACCTACTCGGATTTGCTTACCTTGTCTGTATTTTTCACAAAGACATATAGTGGCTAATGAAGATCTAAGCGTCGTTCAGTATTACAAAATCCCCAACAATACCCAGTATAACTTTTTTTCAGCAACTGGCTAAACTAACAAATTTAGTTCTGTCATAGTTTGGAGTGCTTATGTCCTATACATCAAGGCCGTAACCATGTCTTGAACATTGGGGGCGACCAATTTTTTAATTTATTTTTTATAATTTTTTATAAAGCATAAAGAAACAGAACAGTGAAGGAAATTCAAGGTCTAATTCTAGTTGGGAAATAATCATTTTGGAACTATTTGCAAATAATATTTGCATTAAACTATGCACACATGTTCTTTTATTCATATGCCTAATATGTCGAAACAGTTGCGTAATTTTGTTGTAAAAAGTGGGTGGGGGGGTTGTAATTTCTAATACAATGCTATATCACATATGTACAATAGGCCTAACAATTGTAGAAAAAAATAACATTATGATGTCCAGAAATCAATTTCAGTAGTACATTGAGAACTCATGTTTAATGTGATAGTTTCATTCTTATATCTACTATATGTCTGTAATACAATATATTGTTAGTCCCGAGATTCTTCACATTTCTTCTTGAGGCTGAAGGGAAGATACTAACCTTAGTGGCAGAGACTGCCAGTCAAGCCTCACCACCTGATTTCACATTCTTGCTTCTGAGAAACTGACTGTCTTGCAGAAATCAAATCAAAACCAAAATTTATACTAGTTTGTTCCACTCTGATTTTGCAGTTTATAAATGTTAATTTATTAAGTTTTATTTAGGGCTTTTAACCTTTCATTTTGCCTTTATTTAATAGAGATGCAAGATCAAAGGTATGTGACTGCAAGTTTCTTGCTGCTGTGTGATGTTGTTTAGCGACTACGTGTCACTCTATGCCTGTGTAATCACCTGGTCCAAACAACATGAGAATAGACTGACGAGCCACAGCATGCTTCTGTACATTCCAAGGTGACTTGGTTGGTACCCAAGGCTCTGAAACTCAATTTTGTCCTTGGCAAAGCATGCAGAATTGGCTCAGCTGGCAGTTGACGGTATGGAAATCTCTGAGGGGTGCGAAGCACAAAATAAGCTGTGCACCCTTCTGAGACTTCCGTCCTGTTGAAAATAGTCCAAATTGACTGCAGTATACAGCTACTCCACCTATGTTTATAAAGCCAGCAGTGACAGATGGGAATTCATGACTGTGCACCTCGTACTCCCTGAGCTGAGCCTCCACCAGCCTGGGACATTAATCTCTGGCTGAGTAAGCCCCACTTCTCTGCAGACTCATCTGTTAAATGGGAACTTGCCTGGCTTTGAGCCGAAGTCATCCTTTGTATTGGTAAACACAGTAGCACGCATCTGTTGGAATAAAATTGATTGTTATTTCCGACTACACCTTGAAAATGTTTGAAATAAATCTCAACATGTCCATGTGTAAAAATCATATAAAGGTATTGTTCATGTGTTTACAGGGTCATTTTGAAGAATATGAGCTGGTTGTGGTAGATTATGTAGATTAAAATTAGATTACATAGACCTTGCTCAAACTGACCAGTAATCTTTCAAGCTTTCAAAGGACCACAGAGCAGATGGTGTAGAATAGGTGTGGTTTAGCACAGCCGCTGCTCCTTACTGGTCGTAGTAGGAAATGTCTCCATGCTGTAACGTTAGTTTCCAGTTTTATGGTGGTGATAATTACTTTTCGCTTCCGAGAACCTAAATTCACATGGTTCCAATACCATTATAAACCTCTTATGATTTACTTGACAACGCAATAGTGATGTAAATCTGCGAGGCGTAGCTGCCGGAAGAAAATTTACGAATATTACTATGGCGAAGACTTGGCTGTTAATATTCATAACCGGCTGCTTAGCCATTGGAACGTTAGCAAGCAACGTCAGCAACACCTAATTGATATTCAATAGCCAAACATTCGCTATAGGACGGTAACTAAGGTACGTCAGCACAATCTATTTTATATTCATTCTCAAACACTTCCCCATAGGAAGGTTACCGGGAAACGTCATCACTACCTAATGAATATTCATGAAAAGGCCTTTGCCATAGTAGAATTAGTAATTTTGCTATTAAGAGCTCAGTTCATCTTTAAAACGGAGCGTGGGAGGGAGAACGGCGGAGAGCAGCAGCCGGGAGGCCAAAATGTTCATCAGACGAGAAGGTATTAACAAAAACGATTGATTATACCAAAGAAACAATGTGTATTTAGCGTCTAAATATAGCGAGATGCGAAATGTGTCCTGTTTGTGTCGCTTTTTCTAGGGGATATTCTATGACCTATTGATGAGTGTAACGATGCAGCCTTATGGACACGTGCCAAAACTACTGTATAGCCTATATGTGTCTGTCATATACCCGTTTTAAATCAGTGTTTATTGCGTAAACAGTGTAATGTGTTAGTTATTGCAGATATTGTGAATTGTTGGATGACTTTATTGTCTTTTTTTTCGTGTAGCATATATAGACCAATAATCGTTTGACACCTTTTTATACTGATATATTCGCGCTTTTCAAGTTTACTGGTTATTGTTCCTTAATATTAATTCTAAAGATGAAAATTAATTTAGATGGATTTCAAAAAAACTTTGCATAAATGTAATGAAATAAATTAAAATAATATGAATATTGGTTATTCAAATATTTAGACTACATTTACATGACATCGCCCATAAAACAAATGTATCATGATTATATCGATCTCTACAGTGAAGTGCCTATATCCCCATCGGCCGTTGAGCCGTGCGTTTAAAAGGGACTTATAGCTTATCTTGGTTTTATACGGATTGCTTTGCTAATTGGATATTGAAGCAGTAGGACTAATCAGTAACTTTAATCGTCTTTCATTACAGAGGCGAAGTATTTCGTTCAAATACAGTCATTAACCGTTGCTAACCCATTGTAGTGTACATAATGGGTTAAAGCAGTAAATAGTATGCATGAGTCACGGTTGTGCTTGAAATCAGGGACACGTGCTGTAGTACGCTAGACTGCATGACCAGCAAAGGCAAAATGCAGTAACACTTTGTATAAAGTAAACATATGGTCAAAATGGTGTAGTGTGCTCAAACAGGTTTGGCTCAAATATGCACCAATTCAGAAACATTTCAGAGCATTGTAAATTTCAATGAAAAATGTTTAAGTGAGGTCTTTTACAGAAATGCTTGTCACATAGTATTTAATGATAGTTATATAGTTTGTCAAGAGCAAATAAGAATTTTAATCGTAGGCTAATAGCATGCAGCAAAGGTAAAATGTGCAATATATTAAATTATTAATATTGGAATATTCATAATGAATAGGCTATGTTTTTTTATTGCAGTATGCTATTTAGTTATCATTGTTTCAAAAGTAGACGTACTGTACAACAACAACAACAACAAAAATGTTATTCATATTGGCTATCAGCCATTTAAATGTACAAATAACTGTTAAAAAAACAACAACAACTGGTCGATCTCTAACTACAATGTAGATTCTGTGAGTTGATTTCTCATCTGAATTATTGTAATTTGTGTTTATAGGTATAGTGAGCATGGCTTGATGCTGCAGGAAATCAAGGTGATCCGTGGGAGTGGATCTGATGGCCTCAGTGGAGTTACTCTACATAGATAATAGAGGGGCAAGACCCGATCCCCCTGGGGTACTGGATTGGTCTTCTAGTCCTCTTCATGTTCACAGGCTAAACAGTTCGGTGGAAGAAGCTTCTCCCACTCTGAAGGTGCCTGCCTGTGAGGGACAGTGTAATTCAGCACCAAGGACGGCTCCCCTCAGAGGACAACATGGCCAGCACCGCCATCATCCCTCAGAGAAGGTCAGGGTGTGTTGTGACGAGGAGCTGGAGACCTCGTTCACTTACATTGATGAAAACGTCAATCTCCGGTTGGCCACCCCGGACACGAGCGAGAAAAGCGCTCGCCATGCAACTTCGCTCCACGACTCCTCGAGCGAAATACGTCCCGAGGGCCTCCAGGAGTTGTCGCTGATGTCTGACATCGATCTCAGCTCGGAGAGTTCTGGGAAATCCGTGGATTATGGGTTCATCAGCGCAGTTACATTCCTCATCACCGGGATCTCGCTGGTGATCATATCGTACACGGTCCCTCGTGACGTCACAGTGAACCCAGACAATGTCACCGCACGCGAAATGGAAAGACTCGAAAACGAGAGTGCCAGAATAGGTGCACACCTGGACAGGTGCGTTATCGCAGGCCTTTGCCTTCTCACCTTAGGCGGAGTGGTGCTGTCCACTCTGCTAATGATTTCGATATGGAAGGGTGAGATGTACAGGAGGAAAGCCTTTGCTTATTCCAAGCACTCCGCAAAGCTCTACGGTTCGATTAATTTAAGAACAAGATCGAGCCCCAGTCGCTCTTCGCCACCACATAGTTTGGTCGAGGAGGAGAATGGTAATGCCATTAGTTGACTGTTTTCTCCAGTTCTCTATTGGACTGCCAACATAACATTGACCTTTCCAGCATGGCCAAAAGAGCTTGTTTTCTGACCTTGTATCAGTGGCAATTGCTTACTGATGCAGAAAAACCTAGTATCACATAACAGATTTCTCAGGCTCCAGAAATATACAGCATGATAACATTTGCATTTGTCATAAAGCAAGTTACTTTTTGAATAAACAGAAGTTTGAAACTTCAGGTTGTGTGGCAGGAAGTTAAATGAAGTTGCCGATAGTATTCAAACCCTTACTCTCCAAGCTGACAATGTAAGAGCTAAAGCTGATTTAGCTAAAGAAATTAGTCCGGTTGTACAGAATCCTGCTGCTAATACTGACAGTCCTACTGCCTCTTTCTTACTCTTTCAGAAAACTGAAATATTCCCACTTCATCCATTTCATTTAGTGCTACAGTCTCTGGTTTGGAGCATGTCAGTGCATTTAGATGCTCAAAAAGCATTGTCCTTTGAAACACTGCTAAAATCCAAATGTATTTTTGGGATGGTTTTGCCATTATTTTCTCACATTGTCCTTGTTAGTTCATGTGTGGAACAAGCCATGCAGAAATCTAATACTTTTTTCCCCCAAGCACTAAAATATTTTATAAATATTTAATGGAGGAAGCTGCCACACAATGATTTGCCATCTTTTGGAAATTTAAATCCATCTCTCTGAGAGAGCATAACCCCTGTATCTTCACTGACACTATATACACTGTTGAACCTAAAGTATGTAACAAGATATTGACACAGACAAGAAAAAATATATTCTATGCTCACATAAGAATACAATCTGTTAAATCTCTATCAGTGCATATTCTGATGATAAATGACAATTCATAAAACTCATAACTGACTCACTTTCTGGTATGAAAATAAAATTATATTATTCTTGATTTTGTGTTTAATTTCTTGTGATAAATCATTAGCATGTAGCTATTTGATAGCTATAAGCATGATCACTTAAAATCTGAATTTGACATTTATAATCACGAGTTGGCTGGCTGACTATGAACTTGTTTTGTGCATCTTTTTGAGGTTGCATTGCATCTCAAAGACAAAAAAAGGCAGAGACTGAATCAAATGTTTTTCTCCAAGTTTCATTGGGCCTTTTCCTGCAAAGATTTTAGCTTTAAATTCATTAAATAAACTTTATTTTTAAAGCAATGTAGATGCTTCACATTTGTTATAAATATAAAAAGTAACTTTTAAGTTTGTAACTGATTGTAATATAATGGATGTTGCTATTTTACAGGAATATTAGTTTTTTGCACAACATCTTCCAGATCTAAATTTTAGATAAGCCTAAGGGGATATGAGTCACTGGTAATTGCCCACGTTATCTAGGATGTGCTACCGGCTGTCTCAAAGGGGAATTAAAAATGTTAATAGATTCACTTTTAACAAGCTTATTTAAAGGCAGCATGTAAACTGAACAGTTAGTAAAATTAGTCAGAGCGCATACTTTTACCTGTCACCAAATAGAACCGTAGTATGAGGTAACCATAATAGCATTGCACCGTTTCTATTGCAGTTTGGCGCGAGGTAATAGCCTAGGCCTAAAGTATGACTGTTGTTATTTTTTCAACGAATGTTCAACTTGTCACACATTACTGACAGCTTTTTATTTGTCCATGGTAAAATTAATCAGAGCACATACCTGTCACAAAATGGAGGCTATCAGGTAACCATGAGTATCGCGCCCTTTCTATTGCGATTTGGCGCGTGCGGCAAGTAGCCTATGTAAAGCATGACTTACATTATTTTTCACGAACGGTTGTTCAGCTCACAATTTACACATTTTTGACTGCTTTTTATTTGTCGACGGTAAGCAAAAAGTTCTATATAAAAATAGAAAGTAACTTGTTCCCTTAACCACTCTCTGCACTCTGGTTCCTGTAATAGAAATCATGTTTCTGAACTCCAGTGTGTCATTGGTTAGAACGCTGAAAATAGCATTGCTGTCCTGTCCATTTTAAACAACACTGTCATGTAAGTGGACACCAAATTTATGTGACATCCATGGCAGCTTGCCTCCATCAGCAATATGTTCTTATTAAACTGGGTTCTCCAAAATCATACATGATTAAAGAGAATGAGGGTTTTCTGGAAAATGCGCTTAGCACTGCGGATTTTACGGAGGAATTGAATCAACTAAAGCACTCGCAGCATTTCCAATAAAGACGTTTTTGTGCATTTGTTTGTTGTACACTTCAGCTTCTCAAGATGGAACACATTAACCTCACTGGAAGCTTTTAGTCATCTAGTCCCATCCACTCATTCACTAGCAAAGGGATGCCACTTGTTCCTACAGAAATGCTCCAGCATTTGATGGAAAGTTGAAGTGTGTATACTTGTACCCTTGGAAACCCTGTGGACAATTTCCAGTGGTATTGATTTCTGAGAAGAGCTTTCCACTGAGACAGCCTCAGGGATCTGACCCCAACTCTTGGCTGCGTTTCCTCAGCATTATTTTTAGTAGCAGCACAATGTAGGTATTTGTACGGCTTACCAAGGTTTATTAACATTAGACTTGATATCTCTTTGTAATGTAAATACAATCCTTTAAGCCCTTTAGCTGAAATGGAACTATGCTCCCCTGCACTCTGCGTTAGCACCTAGATTAGTTTCTCCCATCAGCTCTATTAGCCTGCGGCATTTGTCATTATGAGGTGGAATAAGGATGCTTCTAAAAGCCCACGGGAAATCTCTGAGGGGCCTCTTTGGCTCAGAGAGGTTTCTACCTGTCTGGATAAACAATCCAGATTCAATTGCAAATGGAAAAGTCACATTTGGGCTCCATGCATGCACACTTATTTGCAAATGTTGAAGGCTACTTTGGTTTTCAATGCTAAAAGTGAATCATAAAAGACAATTATGTTGTCCCACATTTAAATATTCATCCAAGTCTCTAAATAGTTTCATTTGCAAGCTGTTGTCATATATGCCACATAAGACCGCAATCCAAGACAATTCAGGCAATATTTTGCTCTCCCTTTCTAAAGGTTTTAGCTTAGGGGAATGCAATCTTGTTGCTTACCTTTGTGCTAAATTTAGAGCTTTTAGACCCTGAAACACACTTAAAGCAGACAAGGTTTTAGAATACAATAGTTATGGACAGATGTGCTGCTTTAGCTGGTGTCATTTGTTATCATCTAAACTGATTAATTGTCCAAGCTAGCCCACAAAAGTGGATGCCAGTCTGCAACGGTGTCTCCAAAATGGCTCATTGTGGTCTGTCTTGGCAAAGGAAGCTGTGAAGAAACAAATAGTCTGTTTAGATCAGGCAAAGGCGGGTGAAAATAAAGCCCCACAGTGTCAACGCTAATGAGAACTTGCAGAGCATCCGGAAATGATTGCCTTTGTCACATTTCATTTGCACTGAGTGTTTGGTGTCTGCTGTGGAGTAAATAAAAAGAAACATAAGCAAATAGACAGCAAGCAGAGTTTCAAAGTTCAAATGCTGTTAATTTGCTCTGTGCTAGTTTAATTGAAGGAATGTTTTCTTCTTTTTTTCTTGTTATATGGATATGATCTTCTTCTGGTCTCTCTAGCCAGACTATTCACAAGATAATTAACAAAAATATGCAGCACATCCTAAACATTGCTATTATAGTCAAATTGATTGTCCAGAGTTAATATAAACATATCTCGCTCTTAGGGTCAGTTCTATTCTAAATAAAGGTCATTTTGAGATTATTTTATAATTAAAGTCTTATTCTAACCTTCATAAAACTACATATAACAGGACCTCATTGTTACGTCAGTCAAATAAAACTCACCTAATTTTTTTGAATGTAGTTTCCACTAACGACCAGGAGGTGGCACCTTTAGATCTGCATAAGCAGAGTGCTGGATCCAATAGCTTACCCTAGATTCACAACTTATTTGATTTCATAAAATGCATGGTGGTATCTGATCCTCTCTGTTATCAGTTTACAGACATTTTTATTTCGCTCCCATATGGTGAACTCTGCGATAGCAGATTTTAGATTAGTGAATTTTTCGAAAGAATTCAGTTTCGCAAGGAAGTTTATCACATTTTAACCTATTTTTATGTCAGACATTGCCAATGCAAACAAACAGCTTTAAACGCTTCCCGCTTATTCATCTGTAAAACGGCCTCATTACACGTAGGCCATGTAACTGCACGACAACCTTTTCCTCTCGCTGATCTTGTTATAAAACACAAACACATGCATGTAGAGGAGGTGACCCCGCATGTCCGTGCTCGGGCTTTATTTAGGATCGCTTGTGCTGCATCAAGTGTTTCTCTCCTCCCTCAGTGGGGCAACAAACAAAGAGTTGAATTATTTATACACGTCAATAGTTGTTAAAGGGTAAGAGACCAGCAGGCATGTGGAACGAGGGTTTCCTCTCACGTATCGCAAGAATCAAGGCGTCTTTTGTTTGCATGTCGCACTCGCGCACCGTGTCAAGGATTAGTGCTGCGTCATGTTTGGTTTAGTGGTGATGTTGACAAGGTATGTGATGCCCTGATGTGATCTCGCTCAGGCCTTGCTTGCCCATCCCCCTTGGCTATCTGTGGAGTGGAGAGGACCGTTTGCGGGAATCACTGGCGAACGATCGTATCTGGGCCGTTCTCGGGTTTCTCAGCTGCACCGAGACCTGATGCTGTGCACTGTCATCACTCTTAACCTTGGAGCCGGACTCCACTTTCTGGCCCTGACAGTGGCTACTGTAAACACAGGAGCAGAACAACTGACAGATTGTGTATTTAGTAGGCCTATTCAAAATACACACAGACACAGAGTCAATGATTTGACTGTCATTTGTTTTGTTTAGAACTTTTGAGTTATTAAAAAAAAACATTAAAGGATTATTTCAGTTTAAAATAAAAATTACCCCAAGCTTTACTCACCCTCAAGCCATCCTAGGTGTATATGACTTTCTTCTTTCTGATGAACACAATCAGAGTTATATTAATAAATATCCTGATGCATCCAAGCTTTATAATGGCAGTAAAATATCTAGCTTCCGCCAGACCACCTTCCATATTCAACTTACGAAAAAAACTGACGAGTCAGTTACACTCTTTTTTCTCATAAGTTGAATACAGGACATAGTGTAAGCGTTTTAAACTGCGAGAGGCGTTACACTTTCTTCGTAAGTTGAAAATGGAAGGCTGTCTCAGATATTTTTCTTTATAACTTGTAAATATGGATATTTTTCTTACACAAATGCATCGCTTTAGTTCAGAAGGCCTTTATTAAACCCTCAGAGCCGTGTGGAGTATGTTTATGATGGATGGATGCACTCTCTTGAGCTTTATACTCGTTGGTCCCGTTCACTGCCATTATAAACATCACTGCCTTGGACGCGTCAGCATATTTATTAATATAGCTCAGATTGTGTTCATCAGAAAGAAGAAAGCCATATACACCTAGGATGGCTTGAGGGTGAGTAAATCTTGGGATAATTTTCATTTTAAACTGAACTAATCCTTTAGAGGTGATTTATATACATGTGTTCTATGATGAACATGCCTTTCGGTTTGCGAATTTAAAGTCATTTTGATATTTTATGTGGATCTTAAACTTAAAAAAAGACATTTTTAAATAAATAATAAAAAAAACATGTGTATCGCAACACTCCATCTCTGTCTATCTTCCCAAGCTCTCTCTCTTTGACTTGCACAAACACAGAGACTCTTCCATGATCTCCAGTGGAAGAGAAAGGATGAATGTGCGAACATATGCTCTACATAAGTCAAGTCAAGTCAAGTCACCTTTATTTATATAGCGCTTTTTACAATGCAGATTGTGTCAAAGCAGCTTTACAGTGATAATTATTGGTATATAATTTTTGGCTGCACAGCAGCTCTTAAAGAAAATGGTGTCATTGTCCAGCTTAAGTAAATTCAGTATTGATTCATTCCGTTGTAAGAAACAATAGTTATTGATTTAGTTATTTTATCTATATCAGCACTAGAGTAAACAGTGATGTCATCATCCAGCTCAGTTCAGTTCGCATACAATGGTGTCAAAGCAGGCAGATCAAACCACTGTTGAATATCAAATGTCAAGTGTCCCCAACTAAGCAAGCCAAAGGCGAAGGCGGCAAGGAACCCAAACTCCAACAGGTGACATCAGGTGGCAAACAGGTGTTAAAATGGAGAAAAAAAAACCTTGGGAGAAACCAGGCTCAGTCGGGGGGCCAGTTCTCCTCTGGCCAACAGCGAACAGTGCATGATCATGATTCAGGCAGCTTTCATAAGTCCGACTGGGATCACAACAGACAAAGTATTTATTCCAGTACCATCTAGTTGAGGATCGTATTCATCACGCTGGTATGGGACGGTTTGTTCAGGGTCTGTGCCACTGGCTGTCGTGTCGGTGAGGCCTTCACAGGGGATGATCTAGTTCACACAATCTCTGCTGACACTTCAGAGCTGCGTTGTCGTCGTGTCTAGGTGCATGTCCTCAATCTCACCTGGATACGGCCCGGATCCGGCTGACAACGGTAAACATCGGGATAAACAGAGAGACTAATATTAGTGTAGATGCCATTCTTCTTCTGATGTAACGAGTACATCTGATATTACAGGAAGTGTTCCCGGTTCCGGCTGACCTAATTTATGCAGCCTAACAATCTTTTAACCAATTTGAAAATATCAATTGATAATGCATTATGTGTATGCCAGGGTAAAGAGATGCGTTTTTAGTCTAGATTTAAACTGACAGAGTGTGTCTGCTTCCCGAACAATGCTAGGAAGACTGATCCAAAGTTTAGGTACCCAATAGGAGAAGGATCTACCACCTGCGGTTGATTTTGATATTCTAGGTATTATCAACTGGCCTGAATTCTGAGATCGCAATAGACGTGAAGGACTATGATGCGTTAAGAGCTCGCTCAGGTACTGGGGAGCTAGACCATTTAGTGCTTTGTAAGTAATTAGCAATTTAAAGTAATTTAAAATCTATACGATGTTTAACAGAGCCAATGCAGCGTTGACAGAACCGGGCTAATATGGTCATACTTCCTAGTTCTAGTAAGAACTCTAGCTGCTGCATTTTGTACGAGCTGTAGTTTGTTTATCAAGCGAGCAGGACAACCACTCAGTAGAGCATTACAGTAATCTAGCATTGAGGTCATGAACGCATGAACTAACTGTTCTGCATTTGTCATTGAGAGCATGTCATAGTTTAGATATATTTTTAAGATGGAAGAATACGGTTTTAAAAATGCTAGAAATGTGGCTTTCAAATGAAAGATTGGTATCAAAGAGCACACCCAGGCTCCTAACTGATGACGAAGACTTAACAGAGCAGTATTCTAGGTTATTACGTGCAGAGGTTTTTGGTCCAATAATTAGAATCTCTGTTTTTTCTGAATTTAGTAGTAGGAAATTACTGGTTATCCAATTTTTTATATCAGCTATGCATTCCCTTAATTTTGTGAAGTTTCATCAAGGCGCGAAGAAATATAGAGCTGAGTATCATCAGCGTAACAGTGAAAACACCATGCTTCCTAATGATATCTCCAAAGGGTAGCATGTACAGAGTGAACAGCAACAGTCCTAGTACTGAGCCTTGTGGTACTCCATACTGAACTTGTGATCGATATGACATCTCTTCGTTTACTACTACAAACTGATAACGGTCAGATAAGTATGATTTGAACCATGCCAATGCAGTTCCACTAATGCCAACATAATTTTTGAGTCTATTTAAAAGAATGTTGTGATTGATAGTGTCAAATGCAGCACTAAGATCCAGTAAGACTAATAGAGAGATACAACCACGATCTGATGATAAGAGCAAATCATTTGTAACTCTAATGAGAGCAGTTTCAGTACTATGGTATGGTCTAAATCCTGATTGGAAATCCTCACAGATACCATTTCTTTCTAAAAAGGAACATAGTTGCGATGATACTGCCTTTTCTAGTATTTTTGACAGAAAAGGTAGATTCGAGATCGGCCTGTAATTGACTAATTCTCTTAGGATCAAGTTGTGTTTTTTTAATAAGAGGTTTAATAATAGCCAGATTAAAGGTTTTTGGTACGTATCCTAGTGATAAAGATGAATTAACAATATTAAGAAGAGGATCTATGACCTCTGGGAGCATCTCTTAATAGCTTAGTCGGTATAGGGTCTAACATATATGTTGTTGATTTTGATGATTTAACAAGTTTAGACAATTCTACCTCACCTATAGCAGCGAATGAATTTAATTTTTCCTCAGGGATACTACAATGCACTATCTGGCGCAATACTGTAGTAGACAGTTGCATGGTTATAATTTTCTCTCTAATATTGTCAATCTTGCAAGTAAAGAAGTTCATAAAGTCATTACTGCTGTGCTGTTTGGAAACATCAGAAGTCAAAGTTTTATTTCTTGATAATTTCGCTCCATTTTTCTGGCTGCTCTCTTAAGGGCCTGAGTGTGCTCATTGTACCACGGTGTTGGACTAATTTCCTTAATCTTTTTTAAGCGCAAAGGAGCTACTGCATCTAATGTGCTGGAAAAGAGAGTCAATAGTTTCTGTTGCAACATTGAGCTGTCTAGTATGCTAAGGCAATGAAACTGATCAGGAAGATTATTTATAAAGCAATCTGTAGTGGTAGAAGTGATAGTTCTACCATATTTGTGGTAGTGAGGCGGTTTAGAAGCCTTGGCTAAATGTAGTATACACGAGACTAGATAATGATCTGAGATGTCATTGCTCTGCTGCAGAATTTCAACGGCATCAATATCGATTCCATGTGACAATATTAGATCTAAAGTATGATTACGACAATGAGTGGGTCCTGATACGTGTTGTCTAACTCCAGTAGAGTTTAGAATGTTTGTAAATGCCAATCCCAATGCGTCTTTTTCATTATCTATATGGATATTAAAATCACCAACAATTAGGACATTTTTAGGTCTGTATGGTGCTCTGGTGGCCTGTATACAGTAGCCAGCACGAATTTCAAATGGGATTTGTCACTTACATTACATAATGTTACATAAAGCACCATTACTTCGAAGGAATTATAATTGAAAGACTTTTGAGTAATATTAAAGATATTACTATAAATTACAGCAACACCTCCACCTTTGCCTTTCCGACGCAGTTCGTGTCGATAATAGTAACCTTGAGGACTAGACTCATTTAAAGAAATGTAATCTTCTGGTTTTAGCCAGGTTTCTGTCAAACATAGCACATCTAGATTATTATCTGTGATAATATAATTTACAACAAGTGCTTTTGAAGAAAGGGATCTAATATTCAGCAACCCAAGCTTTATAATTTGTTCATCAGTATTATATTTGTTTTTTATTTGTTGAACATCAATTACATTTTTACCCTTAAATACGTTTGGGAGTTTTTTGTATTTACTAATTCGGGGTACAGACACAGTCTCTATGTGATAATATCTAGGTGAAAGAGTTTCTATGTGTTGGGATTTATCTGACTTCTGTGATGTGAGACAGCTAGCAGACGGTCGGTTTAGCCAGTATGTCTGCTTCCTGACCTGGGCCCCAGTTTGTCATGTTTCAGCTCTAAGATTATGTGCCATATTACTAGAGAGAAGAGCGGCAGCATCCCAAGAGGGATGAATACTATCTCTATTCAACAGGTCAGGTCTGCCCCAAAAATGTTTCCAATTGTCTATGAACCCTATATTATTCTGCGGACACCACTTAGACAGCCAGCCATTGCGTGATGAGCCAGTAAAACAATAACTCAGCTAATAGTGACAGAGAAGATGGATTTGACCTGACATTACTGATAAACTATTGGCTGGAAATGGGAAGCACCCTTTTTCCTGATTGATGCTGTACTTTTCTCCTCCCCTTGAGCTTCTGAATACCAGCTGTACCAGCTATTGCATATACCATTACTATGGGACACTTTGAGGAGACTATCTGCAACAGCCAGCTGCTATCAACCTGTAGCGCGTATCGTTCCAAACCTGAATGATTTTCTTTCTTCAGTGGAAGTCTAAATGAGATATTCTGAGCAATAGAAATTTTGCCTTTTGCTATAACTCTCAAATCTTATTCGTGATTGTATTTGCATCAATATAGGTTCGACAACAATAAATCAGTTTGTCTTTGTTTGAAAGCCCCTGGCAATGTGATTCTTTTTACAGAAAACAGAAAGAGAAACATTCTTTAAAACATATAAATAAAATCATATAGGTTTGGAATGATAAGGTGATTAAACAATTTTTTTTTTTCTGTGAACTATCTCTTTAAATTTGATTTAGCCAGAAAATATTCCATTACCACAACTGAATGTTAAAGGATTAATTTTATCATTTATTTTTCTTGAGATGAAATTCCATGAGAACAATTGGCATTGCATGAACATGACCTGTCTGCGATATGACCAATTAATTAATCAAGTAATAATTTACTCAAATTGGCCATTAGCTATTCATATCCTTAAACTATAGGATAAACGCTCCACCAAGCTTCTACATACACACATTTTCTAATATATAATAAAATATAATAATGACTGAAATCCAATTCTTGGACTTGGAAGATGGATGGATGGATGAAATCCAATTCTTAACCTAAATTAATGCAAGGCAGACTTTGTCTCAGTCAATTAGCAAGGAAAATTATCTCTGTGATACTGCTGAAAAATGACATTGGGAATGCTATTCATGTGTCTATGTCTACCAGAGCTCAACTGAAAAAAAAGAAGTCTGTTTTTGATTGACAGCCTGCGCTTAATGCAAATCCCTACTAAGTCTCAGTTGTTATTGGTTAGTACAGCTGGTCTGATGTGCCGCATCACTCCCATGAGAGTCCCGTCACTGACACAGAGCTTTGAGAGTGTTTGATGGTGATTGCTCTCGAGACAGTATGGATGATAAATCAGACAGATGGAAGAGGGAGAGTGTGTACTTTGAGCGCTATGGACTGAAGTGACAGGTGTTTGGTGTTTAGCCCATCTCTGTTTCATTGTTCCGCTTGTTCCAGACTCTCTTAGAACAATGAATGAGTCACTGAGGTGAGAAAGCAAAGAGTAAGGAGGCTGTAAGTCACCGGCCTTGTTTAGAGATAAATTAAAGGACTCCCTCATTTGTCTGACCAGAGGGTTCTTCTGCCTTCTTCTCTTGGCTCAAGGTTTGCAGAAGTTCAGTTTGCGACAGAAGGGTTGGGCGGTGGAGGGGCGAGCTAAACAAATCTCCGTCCTGACCGACGTCCTCTTAGCTATGGTTTGTCTGAGACTCGAGATTTGTGTGTGTGTTGGGGAGGATGAGGATGACGTGATCCCCTTTATCCCAGCCAATAAAAGAGAGTGGCCAGCAAAGATCCGGTTCTGTACGTGCCGTCAAATTCAATAAGGTAGTGCTTTAATGTTTTCTTTTAATCAACCAAATTGCATTATACACCAACGGCGTGCTGTACCCCTCAACGGCCGCCTCACGGAGAAGAGGAAACGGCAGGGGGCAGACAGGACACTTCGTTCCTCTCACTTTGAACAGTGGGTGGATATGATGTCTGACAAATGCAGGTGGGATTTTTAAAGAGTCATACAAATACAAGTGTAGGTCAAATGAGTGTTTAAACCAGTTTGGTCCTGTCTTCTCCAGTCTGCAAGGGCGCCATAAACTCTAAAGGACTTAATAAGTGTGGGAAGAGACTAAATTCACTGCCACTGGCATATGAATGTCAATATTGTAGTTGGAGTCGTGGCCAAGTGGTCAGCCCATTTAGGCAATGTAGGTTTGAATCTTGCTTCCAAGACCGTTCAATCATGTCCCCCCAATTCTCTCTATATTTCCTGCTATTCAAGTTGCAAAAAGGTCAAAATTAAGATTGAAAAAAATGTAAGCTATGTCTGTTATATCAAAACCTCCATTCAGGACTGGATTATAAACAGGGACAGCAACGGATCTCACATTTAACTGAACACCATATAGTCAACACACCTCAACACCATCGCTGTGTACAAATTCAAGTACTGTACACAGTAGGCACTACATTTGGTTTGAAACTTACTTTCAAGAGTTCACACTTACAAATAATCAGATAGAGTAGAAAGTATGCGTATTTGGCGTGCTGTCCGAGGGGAGTGCTCCGAGTTCAGAATTTGGCCCGAACCCAGAGTACTCCCCCCGTATTCCCGAAAGATATGACTCTTATGAGCCAGATCTTTTTAGTCAGCCAACAACATAAAGCACATCTAGTGTAGTACAGTTCCCAAACTAATGACTCTTATGAACTGATTCTTTATAGTTAATTAAAATCATACAGCATGACCAGTGTAACCCAATTACCAAACAAATCACACCTATGAGTGGTTTCTTTTTATTCATTCAAAAACATACAGTGTGATCAGTGTGTTCTGACTCCAGAACAAATGACTCAGCATGTTCTTTTTAGTCAATCAACAACATACAGCACATCCAGTGTAGTCTGATTCCCAAACAAATGAGTTTTATGAACCAGTTCTTTATAGTGAATTAAAAACATACAGCACATATCCCAATTACGAAACAAATGAATCAGATCTTTTTAGTGATTTAAAAACATACAGTAACATCAGAGTGTTCTAATTCCCAAACAAATTATTCTTATTAGCTGGGGCTTTTATAGTACAACCCAAATTCCGGAAAAGTTGGGACGTTTTTTAAATTTGAATAAAATGAAAACTAAAAGACTTTCAAATCACATGAGCCAATATTTTATTCACAATAGAGCATAGATAACAGAACAAATGTTTAAACTGAGAAATTTTTAAAATTTTATGCACAAAATGAGCTCATTTCAAATTTGATGCCTGCTACAGGTCTCAAAATAGTTGGGACGGGGGCATGTTTACCATGCTGTAGCATCTCCTCTTCTTTTCAAAACAGTTTGAAGACATCTGGGCATCGAGGTTATGGGTCTCTGGAGTTTTGGTGTTGGAATTTGGTCCCATTCTTGCCTGATATAGGTTTCCAGCTGCTGAAGAGTTTGTGGTTGTCTTTGACATATTTTTCGTTTAATGTTGCTCTAAAACCTTTATATACCTTTCAGCATTCATATTGCCTTCCAAAACATGCAAGCTGCCCATACCGTATGCACTTATGCACCTGAACGCTGGAAGGCCCTCCTCTTTAGCCCGGAGGACATGGCGTCCGTGATTTCCAACAAGAATGTCAAATTTGGACTCGTCTGACCATAGAACACTTTTCCACTTTGAAACAGTCCATTTTAAGTGAGCCTTGGCCCACAGGACACAACGCGTTTCTGGACCATGTTCACATATGGCTTCCTTTTTGCATAATAGAGCTTTAGTTGGCATCTGCAGATGGCACGGCGGATTGTGTTTACCGACAGTGATTTCTGGAAGTATTCCTGGGACCATTTAGTAATGTCATTGACACAATCATGCTGATGAGTGATGCAGTGTCGTCTGAGAGCCGAAGACCACGGGCATCCAATAAAGGTCTTAGGCCTTGTCCCTTATGCACAGAGATTTCTCCAATTTCTCTGAATCCTTTGATGATGTTATGCACTGTAAATGATGAGATTTGCAAAGCCTTTGCAATTTGACGTTGAGGAACATTGTTTTTAAAGTATTCCACGATCTTTTTACGCACTCTTTCACAGATTGGAGAGCCTCTGCCCATATTTACTTCTGAGAGACTCTGCCTCTCTAAGACATCCGTTTTATAGCTAATATAAATTATCAATTAACTTAATTAGTTGCTAGATGTTCTCCCAGCTAAATCTTTTCAAAATTTCTTGCTTTTTCAGCCATTTGTTGCCCCCGTGCCAACTATTTTGAGACCTGTAGCAGGCATCAAATTTAAAATGAGCTCATTTTGTGCATACAATTGTAAAATTTCTAAGTTTAAACATGTGTTATGTTATCTATGTTCTATTGTGAATAAAATATAGGCTCATGTGATTTGAAAGTATTTTAGTTTTCATTTTATTCAAATTAAAAAAACATCCCAACTTTTCCGGAATTCGGGTTGTAAATCAAACACACAGAGCTTACAGCTTATCATGCTTTGTTGTACTTAAAGCCTAGGGTATTATTCATTTTTTACCTTTATATCTCACATACTCACGTTTGTACAACTTGAGTTTGAACGAGTATTAATGCTGCCTTAACATGCTATTGGAGATTTCCTATTTCCCACTTCTGAAGTCATGATTACGAGCTTGTCGCATTCAAGTGCTTTGTTAAAGAACAGGAATCATGGAGGACACCAGGTTTATTCTTGCCTAATTGGGAAAATTCATTGGTCCCATTCATTGACAACCATATAAACATTTACTGCACATCTAAATAGTCAGCTTGCTGACAATTCTAGTCAAATACAGGCTATTTTCGCTGTGTATAAAACATACAATGCAAATGCAAATGATTATTCATATATGAAAATGTGCACTAATTTAACAAGACAAGGTGATGTACTGTAGCTGTTGTGAAAAAAAAAAAAAAACTAATAAAAAATACCAGTCACAGCAGCAATTGTTCTCCCCTCCGCCATGTTAAAAGTTTATGGCATGGCCAACTCAGGAACTTGGGTTTCAAAATTATCCCTGAGCTTCCCAGTGGTAAATATGACTTGAGAGGGTGTTCATGTCCAATTTTTAACTAGAAATCTTGTATTTACGATAATTTTGATGGCATGTGAAGGCAGCATAAGACACTCCACGCTGTTCTCAGCAGGTGAAGTATTGTAAAGCAATACTTGTACTTGTACTTCATACTCATAAAGGCTGGTATGCTCTATTGTGTGCGAGACAGCAGATTAAACAAATCATACTTCATATTTTATTGTTGTATAATATATATTATTGAGATAAATTTATGCCACCTCCAGAAAAATGTTAAAAGTCATCAAGTCTTTTAAAAAGCAATTTAAAAAATTGTTTGTATTTTTAATGATATATTTATCAATATAGTAGTTATTTTTTTTCCATAGGCTATATTTCTCTCTCAAAAATTTTGTCCTATCATGAATGTACATGTAAATGTCATTCACTCAATCCTGATTTGATCAAAATCATCTTGCTGGGAGGCTATTTTGTGTTGCAAAGAGAATCAAAATACCTATTAAGATAAAAGTATTCTTTTTAGAAACTCAAAGACACGATTACATTGTGTTCCTTAAAAATATTTGTTGCTTTTTCATAGATTATGGAATTATGATGATAAATAACATCACAGTAGAGGCAGTGCTCTTTTCAGCTTGGAGTATGTTCTGACTGATGTTCTCAGCATGACATTTTAGTACTATTTTGATTGAGTGTTTGTGCTGTTCCACAGACAGATCTCATGTACTCACCACATACTCGCACACAGAGGAATGGACTGGCAGATGCATTTGATCCTCAGAATAGAGGAGGAGAAGAAACTAAAGGGATGACTTCAGCCACAAAGTCACTTTGACACAGCGAATGAGGAATCAGGTAACGGGATCAGGCTTCATTAGGTGACTTCAGGCAAGCTGGCAGTCAGCCAGGTGAGCTGGACGCACAAATGGACATTGATTTTTCAATAAGGGCCCCCCGAGCTGTCAGCCAACCGTACCACACCGATATCCCTCCTCCTGGGGATCGGCCCTCAGCTACCTGACTGGTGGGTCTTACAGGCACTCACACACAGCCCACCTGCCTCATTATACCTTCATCCTAACTGAGAAGCAACCATCCCAGCCCCACTTGGAGAAATTGATGTCTTTTTTCTGAGAACACAGAGAGAATTGTGGCCCAGGACAGGAAAGGTCAAAATCTGTTGACATCTCAGCCATATATTTTTGAGCTTGAGGTCTGTAGCGGTTGTGTTGCTGTTCCTCTTTTCCACGGCTGCAGGGGCCAGACACCTTTAATGTGTCCCATCCATCAGGCCGTCTCCTTGACCGCGGGGCACTGCTAATACTGGGCTGCCCTCCACCTGAACCCCCTCACCCAGTGGGAAGAAGTAGTTTGGAGAGGATTTATTCCATTGCTTTTAAATATGAATTTGAGAGTAACCGTCTACACAGCATAACTCTGAGTTTGCATAGAGAAAGAAGCAAATCTATGTGCCATGCTAAAATATGATGTCTCCAAAGGCATTTTGTCCAAATATCAACCTTTGCCAGTTGCCAGATTGCAATCAATGAGATTTGATAGATGTTACTTTCATCTTTTCGAGAAAGCCTCTAATAGGCCTTGGAGGAGAGCAGATGAGAAATCAATATTCACAGCATTGTAAAAATTATACAAGTTTCACTTACATGTAATTATCAGATTTCAAGCCGATTTACCCTGACACTGCTTAATGAAATCGATTATCTGTTGTGCAAAATAACAGAGGGTCTTGCGATCTATATTCAGGCCGCCGCTCCCTCGCAAGCTCATAAATTATGAAAATGCAGTGAAAAGTGGATAATAAATAATATTTATACTAGCTGTGAGGTATAAGCCATCAGGAACGTAATAAAACTTGACTTGGCTAATGCTTACTGAAACGGCGCTACTAATGAAAGGGCGCTTGTCAACAACTATGAGGTCATTGCAAGCCGTAATGAGATTACCTAATCGTAAATGTGAGAGTCAGCTCATGCAGATTTAGGGGAAGTAAAAAAAAAGTTAGGGATAACAAAAAAAAAAAAAAAAAAAAACAACTGTGCCAAATAACTTGCTCTCACTTTGAAAGATGCAGTTGTATACTTGTGAGGAAAAAGGTTTAATAAGAAATAAAGTCACAGCTGTGAAATCTGAAGTCACATTTATGAGATATAATGTCATAAATTTGAGATATTAAGTCAACTTTGAAAAATGAAATCACAACTGTTTTGATATGAAGTTTATATAAGCACAATTATGCAAATATAAGCTGTAAGTGTGAAATATAAAGATACAACCGGTAGAAACAAAAGTTGCTGTTATGCAAAAATATAGTCAAAATTATGAAATGTAAGTTGCAATTGTTATATGTCACAATTATGTGAAATAAAGTTGCAATTATGCAAAAATAGTTACAATTGTGAGATATAAGTTGCTATTCTTAGATATAAACTCACAATAATGAATAAATAAAGTCGCAATTATGTGAAAATAGTGAGATAAGTTGCTATAGATATATATTCACAATTATGATAAATAAATGTGCAATTAGGCAAAAATAGTCAAAACCGTGAGATATAAATTGAGATTGTTAGATACAAAGATACAAAGAAACAAAGAAAGATGGTGTACAATCACAATAATGAGAAATAAAGTTAGGGGCCGTTTACACACCGTTTTCATCTAAAAATGGATTTTTTTTTTATGCGTTTTGGCTGTTCATCTATGCGACAACGGCATTTTGGGGGCCTTTGGAAAATGGGTTTCAAAGTGTGCATGCGTATTGCGTGAACAGTCTATAGACTTGTTGTTTTTCTTTACAAAGTGACATTGCCAACTACTGGACTGGCATGCATAATACAGCATTTTACAGGCATTTTTAATTTTTGTGGATCCGTGTGAAAGGGGATCATTTTGACAATGTTGTCTGTTCACATTTACGTGAAGGAAAAACTTTTCGGCTTTTAGTACATTGTTGTCGTGTAAACGTATAAGATATAAAATCACATTGTGAGATAGAAATATACATTTGTTTGCTATAAAGTCACACTTAATCAAAAGTGAAAGATAAAAGTTACAATAAACAGAAACAAAGTCAGATTGTAAGCTATTAAGTCACAATTACCTTTTTATCTTTTTTTACTCTTAGGCAGAAATGAGTTCCATAATGGACCCAAGGTTATCTGTATCTCCTCATTTTGAATGCCATTCGATAACATTCCAAAAAGACTTTTAAGGCAATAAATAACAGGATGCATCAGTCGCCAGCTGCCTCACGGGATGTCAGGTCATGCACACAGAGCATGCAGCTTCTCCCTCTATTTGTCTAAAAGATTTACCATATTTTGAGTGTGTGTTAGAGAGATGGCAAAGTGAACACAGCACATTAATGATGTGAAACCATATTATGTCGGATGAGTGTAAATCACGCCCTCCTGCCGACGCCTTCAGGTATGCAGCAGACCATTTCGGAAATTAGCAGGTCATGTCAACAGTCCTCTGCGTGTAAAACTCCATACTTTCATTCGATATTGGGCTGTAAAAGAATCACCTACGGGTTTTTGGAACCGACTGTTGGTTTGGCATTGGGCGAGTGCAAAGTGTAATATTCACATCCAGCCAGACGTGGAGTTTTTTTTTTTTTAATGCATTTTATTTGAAAATTATTTGCCAAAATAATCTTTTTTCCCTTTACTGAACCCATCGCTCGCAGTAAAGTCAGCAGACTAGACGTAAACCTCTCTTTAGTGTTCTCTCTTAGTGTTCACTGGCTTTTATTGTGCCAAATTACTCATACTTTTGAATGTCATTTTTTTACTTGGATAACTATACAATGAACTGATTTAAAGTTTGGAGACCACCTGAAAACCATGACTGTAATGGCTTTTGCTGTATTGAGTTCACCAATACTGCTTAGAACATTATTTCCTATCCTGTTCTTTGTCAATACAAGTGTTATGCATAATTCATCCTGAAAACAGATCAAATTGGCCTACAGTTTCATGGTGAGAGAAAAGTCCTTAAATACCTAAAAGTGACCTCTCACAGGTTAAATAAATAGATGCTCATGTAATATTGGGTCATAATGTGTTGTTTTCTCGGTCGGAGCATCGAATTTGTGTGTGTGTTGGTGGTGGTGGGGGAGGGGGGTTGATTGGTGCGAACTTTAACCCAAGGGAATAATTTAAGAGTAGCCCAATTCCACTGGAAAACCGTGGACTTGGCGACACTGCATGCTGTTAAAACCTGCATGATGTTTTCTTTAGTGGAAAAAAAAAGGATTAATTTTAAAGAAAATCCTGAAAGTGAATGAGAAAGGGGAGTGGTAAGCTGCAAAATAACAATAGAGCACTGTAAAGGAATTATAAAAGTTGTCTGTATGACACATTCGGTATATTAAAAGTCTTCTGAATGCCTATATGACAGCTTGTGATGAACAAATTGAAATTTCAGTTTCTCACTGACATTCCTGGCCATGTTCATGAGAGAAGAGACAATGCCTTATTTGTGAATGAATGTGTGTCAGATCTTTTCAATTAATCAGTTCAATTTATAAAACTCAAATTCATTCACTCACTCAGTAAGTTCTCACTGAATCAATGATTCAGTCAAATAGCAGCTCATTGGAAGTGAACATTATCAATGAATAATGACTTACTTCAGTCTGTCACAAAAAGCTACGGTATACGGCTTCAGAAGTTTTGGAATTTAGTGCACAAGGCATATGGACTACTTTTATGATATTTTATGATGCTTTTGGGCTAAAGTGTAACCCAAATGTATCATAAAACATACATTTCGATAGTCCACTTTAGACATTCCACTAACTATAAATAACTGCAGCAACATGTCAGCTAACTCTCATTAATTTGCTACTTCATGTCAACTAACTCTCATTAAAGTATTAGTAGACTGTTAAGTTAGGGTTAAGATTAATAAGTTGATGTATTTGTAAAGTTACTTATAATCAAGTAGAATGTCTGTTGCTGGGGGACATTAGCACATATTAGGGGCCGTTCAAATATCGCATCTTTTGAAATAACGAATTTGCGCGTGCAAATGTAGGCGCGCGACAGGCACGCTCATAATGGAAGCGACGTGGTCGCGACGCGCATGCAGTGCTTTTTCAGGCGCATCGAGATGAAAAATTCTCAACTTTTCAGAATGCCGCAAGTGCACCGCAGGTCATGTGACAAGAACCAACTGATCAGCTTCGGCCTTTCCATAACAAAACATCGAAAGCTCAGCCAAACAGCTTATCATAGCTGTACAGGGTGGTTTTTATATCTCATCTCCATAAATATATCTAGTAGTAAAGCTAATGCAAGGGCTAGAAATCAATTTATCCTTTGCTGAAACTTCCTCGTCCTCGTGGAGAGCGCAGTTCATGGTTGCATAGCAACGACAGATGCCACGGGAGCGCAAGCACTTTGGTTAAGAAGGAGAAAGTGGCGCGGCCGCACTTTCCACGCATTTTTAGACGCTATGTGTGAATGGCCCCTTAAGCAGTCAGTCTACTAATACTCGAATGACTGGTAGTTGACATATAATTGCAAAGTTACTTATAGAAGAATGTCTAAAGTGGACTATCAAAATAAAGTGTTACCTGCTTTTGATTATTGTAGCTTAAAAGCTCCAGTCCCCATTAAAGGTAGAGTAGACAATTTCAGAGAGGCTAGCTTTGAAGGCATAAGATCCCACCCTCCCTTCAGAGAGCTCTCCAAAGCCACACCTCCTCCAAAACACATGAATGCGAACAGCCAGAGCAGAGTCTGCAAAGCGTTAAATTACCTGACATCTCAACACACCTAACATCACAATAATAATGAATGTAAACAATTTACAGAGCTCGGATTTGTACCACCGGCTGCTGCAGATTCATTTTGCCGTTGATAGTTTTGCCAGAGAAACGCATAAATCCGAGTCTGAGGACATGAACAGCTCCAAGTAGAACGTCACACCATCTTGCCATCTTGTAATTACGGTTACAACATGGCGTGAACTCAGCATAAGCTCGTTGTTTGTTTGCTTGTTAGTTTGTTTTTTGTTCAGGAGAAACTGTAAAACAAGTTTGTTTGCAGCGCTTGGTGACTGTCTGTCTATGCAATGATTTGATAAACATTTTTTGGTCCTGAGACTTCCACAGAAGATATACAGTATCTCACAGAAGTGAGTACACCCCTCACACTTTTGTAAATATTTTATTATATCTTTTCATGTGACAACACTGAAGAAATGACACTTTGCTACAATGTAAAGTAGTGAGTGTACAGCTTGTATAACAGTGTAAATTTGCTGTCCCCTCAAAAAAACTCAACACACAGCCATTAACGTCTAAACCGCTGGCCACAAAAGTGAGTACACCCCTAAGTGAAAATGTCCAAATTTGGCCCAAAGTGTCAATATTTTGTGTGTCCACCATTATTTTCCAGCACTGCCTTAACCCTCTTGGGCATGGAGTTCACCAGAGCTTCACAGGTTGCCACTGGAGTCCTCTTCCACTCCTCCCTGACAACATCACGGAGCTGGTGGATGTTAGAGAACTTGCGCTTTTGAGGGGACAGCAAATTTACACTGTTATACAAGCTGTACACTCACTACTTTACATTGTAGCAAAGTATCATTTCTTCAATGTTGTCACATGAAAAGATATAATAAAATATTTACAAAAATGTGAGGGGCGTACTCACTTCTGTGAGATACTGTATGTGCATTTTTTAATATTTAGATCACTTCTATTATTGATTGCTATCAGGGTGTGAAGAGAGTTTCAATGACAAAAGTTTAATTTTTGGTTAAACTATCCCTTTAAAGGTTGTGAGAATATTTCTTATTCAGCAACTGAATAGTTTTTCTTGACATCCTGGAAGATTTTTTTGTTTTGTTTTGTTTCAACATCAATTATCCCATGGTACTGCCCTTAGCAGCCTCTTTTTCATGTGATCTACACAAACACATGCACATATAATTGCTCTAAAATTCTCCTTCACTATCTGGAAAGGGTTTTGCAGCTCTTGGTCTGGAAAGCCACTGAAGTTGGCATTAAGCTGTTGGATGGGCCCGGCTCCCCTCACCTCATACGATTACCCACACATTTCTCAAACAAATTTCATCTGAAAACTGTCTAGATTCCTGTAGCAATTAAAGCATTTCTCTCATTCCCTGTTCCTTTTCCCCTGCTCCTTTGGCAGGAGGGGTGACCATGTTGGTCAAGTCATCTTGAGGCTCGCCAGCCAACGCTGCCAATGTCGATTTGCAGGGCTGCTGAAATCCGACAAACAAAAGGAGAGGCGAATTATTGTGCTGAAGGGAAGTCTGGGGTTCTCAGAGTGTCGAAAAATGTGCAGGGTGTGCCATTGTTTCTCAACCGCCAGTGGTGTTTTGGCAGGTCTACGGACCCTTCTCTTTCCTCCAGTGAAAGAGTCAGGCAGCTCTGTCAAAAGTCTGAGACAGGAGACACTGAGAGGACAAAGTGAAAACAAGGAGCATTTGTGGGCTAAGAGTGATGTTGGCGGAGAGATGGAATGGAGTTATGGAAAGAGGAGCTTTGACTAAGAATGAAGGCTAAAGACTGCCACATCACATAGGAGTCCAACATCCACGTATATCAAAAACAGCCATGCAGCAAATACCACAGACTCATGCAATACTGAATTGTGGTTTGTTTTGACATTAAAATGATTTTCAAGGTATTCGTTTAATGTATCATTATTCAACCTCATGATGCAATACAATGTTAATCGACAGAGGCAAGTGAGACTGTAAGTCTCTGACACATGCAAAGGACATTTCTTATTTTTCTTGTGGGTATGTATGAGAAAGACAAAAAGACAGAGAAAAATGGATGAGTAAAACAGTTCTGTACTTTTACATTTTTTCCTCACTTGGTGATAACTTCTTACATATGAACGGTCACAATCTTTGACCTTTACATGATCTTCAAATCACAACTGTCCAACCTGCTTGCATCATCGCTGATTTTAATAAAATAAACTTAAAATAAGTACAATTATTTAATAATATATTTTAAAAATATTAAAAGTACAATATGATTTTACCCATTATATAAAAAGAAAACACATAAGTTTTTCATATTTAACAATAAATACTTAACACTGCAATATACATTTATCAATAAATGTAGGGGTTTTAAGTATGATGAATTACATTTTTTTTTTCCAAAAATAAAATAATATAATATTATTTACATTTAATAATGTGACATATTTTATATAAATACATATGGATGGATTTAAAAACATCAAAGTATTGTAATTTATATTATATTCATATTTATCTACATAAGTATATGACGTCAACATACTGTAACTCCTTATCTGCAGGACTAAAGTGTTGCCTGTTTGATGTTGCAGGACGTTCCAAACACATTTTGTCAAGTGAACTTCTACAGATATCCCCTGCTAAGTGAGCAAGGAGCAGTGAACTGCGTAGGGACCCTGTGAAAAAAATACACTACTTTCATCACACTGTGTACATCACTAAGCTGGATTTCCATCCATATTTCCACGTGAAGCAAATCGTTTCAAAGATTGCACAAAACAATAAAAAAACAAAACAAACAAATGCGAATTAGGTGTGTTTCCATCAGGTTTTCAAGCAGATGGCGGTGGTATTGGTAACCTAGTAACCAACAGTAAATAAAACATCAGCGGTGTTTATTCACGTGGGTTTAATGTTCGCTATGTCAGAATTTATTTGGCAAATGTGTTTCCATCTCCCACTATTCGCTTTAACTCTTTTTCACACAAGCGAGCATAAAATCCTTTTTGCGAATTAAGGGATTTTTTTCTTCATTTCCATCATTCGTTTCTGATGAGATACTTAAAAATGTGCATAAAAACAGGGTAATGGAAACATAGCTACTGATAAGTAGGGTACACTTTAGAACTACAATACTCATCATCCTCATCACATACTACAACTCCTACAATGCTTACACAACTTCAATATATCTCCATTTAAACCTACAACATAGTAACAGGAGAGTTGGGGTTCAGTATGAGCTGGTGATTATCAGTTCCAGGTGGTAAACGAGTAGATCTAGATAATTATTAAATACCTGTATGATGAGGCCACAACATGCAGACTGGGAACATGAAAATATTCCCACCTCAGTGAGAGGTCAGAAAAGTTCGGACTATTTATTCCAGAGTTTTAGTGTTTGGATTATGTTTCTGTTTCTCATGGGGAAGGTTTACACCCGAAAAACACAAACCTCCTTGTTTGAACGCTCGAATGCAAATTGACTGAATGATGTTATACTGAGAACTTTTAAATGGCCACTGCGAGAGCCATGGAACGTACTAATATTACCTTTGAAAAGGATACATATTTTTGGAACGCCAGTACAGTGGAGCAGGCCCACTCAAACCTGCTTTAATGGACGCTAGAGTGGAGTTGTGTGTAATTAAGGGGAAATGAAAGTGAAGGCGATACTGACAGCAGCGAACCTCGCTGTGCTAATGTAACACAACACTTCTCAGTTTAACACAGCAAGAGCAATATGAAAAACATCTGTTTCAACATCTCCTACTTTCCAAAGCACTTTCTCAAGCTGATTGGTGTATAAGAGTACTGATTGTGTTTAGCTTTTATTTGGCTGTTGGGTAGGTTGAAAACGGTGAAGCTGTGGGTAGTGGGAATCTTTCGGTCTCAATTCACTCATTCGTTTTCATTCATTCCTCCATCACCATTGTATCTGAACTAGTTCACATTTTCAAATATTGATATTAAGAAAGGAAAAGGCTGGCAAGGTATGGTTTTTCGCACATAGAGAGGATGTCTGACAAAGCATCCCCAGGGAAAGGCTTAAATCTGAGGATAAAGCTCTGAAGTTCTCAACAACAAAATAAAACCTGGCTGTATCAACATGACTGGTTATAGGCATAGCGTAAGCTTAGGTAAGAAGTGCAGAGGATAGAGCAAAACAAATTGTTGGTCTGGAATTACAAACCGAAATCCAGAAATGTTGGGACGTTTTTTAAATTTGAATAAAATGAAAACTAAAAGACTTTAAAATCACATGAGCCAATATTTTATTCGCAATAGAACATGGATAACATCAATGTTTAAAGGGAGAAATTTTACACTTTTATCCACTAAATGAGCTCATTTCAAATTTGATGCCTGCTACAGGTCTCAAAAAAGTTGGCACGGGGGCAACAAATGGCTGAAAAAGCAAGAAATTTTGAAAAGATTCAGTTGGGAGAACATCTAGCAACTAATTAAGTTAACTGATATCAGGTCTGTAACATGATTAGCTATAAAAGGGATGTCTTAGAGAGGCAGAGTATCTCAGAAATAAAGATGGGCAGAGGCTCTCCAATCTGTGAAAGAGTGCGTAAAAAGATTGTGGAATACTTTAAAAACAATGTTTCTCAACATCAAATTGCAAAGGCTTTGCAAATCTCATCATCTACAGTGCATAACATCATCAAAAGATTCACAGAAACTGGAGAAATCTCTGTGTGTAAGGGACAAGGCCGAAGACCTTTATTGGATGCCCGTGGTCTTCGGGCCCTCAGAGGACACTGCATCCCTCATCAGCCTGATTGTGTCAATGACATTACTAAATGGGCCCAGGAATACTTCCAGAAACCACTGTCGGTAAACACAATCAGCCGTGCCATCTGCAGATGCCAACTAAAGCTCTATCATGCAAAAAGGAAGCCATATGTGAACATGATCCAGAAGTGCCGTCGTGTCCTGTGGGCCAAGGCTCATTTAAAATGGACTGTTTCAAAGAAGAAAAATGTTCTATGGTCAGACGAGTCCAAATTTGACATTCTTGTTGGAAATCACGGACGCCATGTCCTCCGGGCTAAAGAGGAGGGAGACTTTCCAGTGTGTTATCAGCGTTCAGTTCAAAAGCCAGCATCTCTGATGGTATGGGGGTGCATAAGTGCATATGGTATGGGCAGCTTGCATGTTTTGGAAGGCACTATGAATGCTGAAAGGTCTATAAAGGTTTTAGAGCAACATATGCTCGCCTCCAGATGACGTCTATTTCAGGGAAGGCCTTGTGTATTTAAGCAGGACAATGCAAAACCACATACTGCAGCTATTACAACAGCATGGCTTCATCGTAGAGGAGTCTGGGTGCTGAATTGGCCTGCCTGCAGTCCAGATCTTTCACCTATAGAGAACATTTGGTGCATCGTTAAATGAAAAATACGTCAAAGACGACCACAAACTCTTCAGCAGCTGGAAACCTATATCAGGCAAGAATGAGACCAAATTCCAACACCAAAACTCTAGAAACTCAAAACCTCAATGCCCAGATGACTTCACACTGTTTTGAAAAGAAGAGGAGATGCTACAGCATGGTAAACATGTCCCCATCCCAACTATTGTGAGACCTGGTGCAGGCATCAAATTTGTAATGAGCTCATTTTGTGCATAAAATTATAAAATTTCTCAGTTTAAACATTTGTTATGTTATCTATGTTCTATTGTGAATAAAATATTGGCTCATGTGATTTGAAAGTCTTTTAGTTTTCAAATTCAAATTAAAAAAAAACATTTCCGGAATTCGGGTTATATAAGTCTAAAATTAGAAGGTTACCCTTCCGCCGCACTTTTATGATTGTGCATACAGCCGTTGACAGAAGCCAGTGAATATAGTTTATTAAGTTTTAAATATGGATATTTTCTTACAGAAAACTATCACTTCACTCCAGAAGGCATTTATTAACCCACTGGAGTAGTATGGATTACTTTTATGATGGATGGATGTGCTTTTTGGAGCTTCAAAAACTCAGGCACAGCTCAATGCCATTACAAAGCTGGGAAGAGCCAGGATTTTATGTGTTCGGCTGAAAGAAGAAAGTCATATACACCTAGGATGGCTTGAGGGTGAGTAAATTATGGTATAATTTTCATTTTTGGGTGAACCATTACTTTAATAAAGAAAAAGAACTAGAAATAAAAAGGGTGGGGGATGAGACATGCTAAAGGGTCAAATTCTCTTCCCGACCATAGCATTAGAATCCCACTGTGTCTCCACTTTAGCACAGCACTCCTAAACTGCAGGACTCTCCGATCAGTCTGGACAGGCTCAGAGTCACCCAGAAAATACAAATATTATCCTTCTGAAACTCAATATGTGGGCATGACCATGGCAGCTAATAACCTGGCCCCTGCCCTCACTCCACACCTCCCAAGAGTAGATGGCGGCGTAAGCATAAACTCCCACAGAATGCGAAGAATGCCTTCACACTGAGAGAAGGTCATTGGTCACTTGAGGGTCTTCAGCAACTCCGTCCACTCGCACACACACCTCCATAACATACACACCCAATGCCTGGAACCATTGTACACTCAGATTACAGTGTTGTATAGTTTACATTTAGTGGGAAAAAATAGTTAGAGGTGTGTCTGCTTCTCCATGGGCTGTGGTTGGTGGCGCCTACATTGTTTCCTTCTGTTATTTCAGAGCTTAGAAATGGTTGAAAGTTGATTTTTTCTGGACGTTGGTGTGAGAGTGCTAACGTCAATCTGGAGGTCTACATCTTTTAGCCACATATCTGATCCTTGGTTTCCTTGACTTGCTTTCAAACAGTCCACGCAGAGATAAAACATGGTCAAGATAGAGTCACTGCCTGCTGTCAAATCCTGTTATAGAGTTTAAAGGAATGGAAACAGGCTAGTAAAAGGTACTGAAAAGGGCCAATGTGAAAACATAAAATGCAAATATTATTATAATATTATATAATTATTATTAATAATCATTATTATTATTAATTGTGTATGCATATATTGTCTATACCATTCAAAAGTTTGGGGTCTGTAAGAGATTTTAATGTGTTTGAAAGAAGTCGCTTATGCGCACCAAAACTGCATTTATTTGATCAAAAAATTAACAAACAGTAAAGCTAGCGATTTAATATAACTGTTCTATTTTAATATATTTTGAAATATAATTTATTCCTGTGATGGCAAAGCTGAATTTTCATCATTATGTCTTTAGTGTTCAGTATCACATGATCATTAAGAAATCATTCTGATATGCTGATTTGTGTTCAAGAAACATTCCTTCTTATTATCAATGTTGAAAACAGCTGTGCTGCTTAATATTTTTGGGGAAACTATGATACTTTTTTTTTTTTTTTTTTTGATGAATAGAATTTTTTTGTAGCAATGTAGAATCTTACTGTCCCCAAACTTATACCATTATACACTATAGTGTACTGTATATTGGCTGGAGTTGAAATCATTGTCAATAATCTGAAAAGAAAGTAAACATTAAAAAACACTGCTTTGTCTTAAGTATTTTATATTTCTTATGTGGGAGACAATTAATCATTTGTGAACCCAGAGTTTTTTGCCAAATACTGTCTAAATGGTCAAAACTAAATTATGTTTTGAACTATGCTACTATCCACTATATATGTCAAAGTAAAGTACTGCTTATTTTTTCCCTCTGTGCATGCAAAAGTCATGTTCTGTCTATCACAAGGAAAAAAGCAACAAAAGAATATGTCAGAAACCTTGCAAATCTCTGGTCTGACCTTCATATGTGAGTGAACAGCTCATGCCTTGAAGACTTTAAGCATGCATTAACAACAGTATCTCAATGCGACCCTTAAGATTCAAAGCTATTTAAAAAGACCAAAAACAGCCAAAAAACACAATGAGCTCAGCTCACTTTAACACATCCTTCAACAGCCAATTTACATATATAATCAATTGGGACCACCTCTGTGGTGCTTTTATTCATTGCACAAAAAAGGCGGTATTGATTGTGCTGTGAGGGATTGTGGTACATTACTTAGAGGTTGTTCCAGAGGCTCATGAGGACACACTAAATATAATCGCAGTCAAAACAATCAGCCCTTTTCTGTTACTTGAATGTAAATTTCTCAGCAGCTTATGCCTGAAAGCCCACAAAAAGCAGTCACTATTTTTACTTACACATCCAAGGATCTCATTGATTATGTCACGCTCATTGACATGAAACAATCGTACAATGTGTCTATTTTTGACTTTACCCACTCTAAATGTCTGTTGCGTGGGTAGAGGGCCACGTGACGGGGTTGAATGAACAGAAATTCCCTGATGGCGGTACTTTATCTGGAGTCTCTTGGACGTCATTGGATAATAAATGGCCAGGAGCGGGCCCAAAACCCAGAAACTTTTTCTGCCTGGGCCAGGCCCATAATGAAGGAACAGGATACGTTGGGAGGAAGCCCTGTAGGGTGAGTCAAACAGGAAGTGCATATAATGAGCGTATCCTCAGCAAACAATGTGTAAGGATGACCTGTTTGTTCATTGATTTGTATCTGATCTACTGAGCACCACATTTCAAATTGGGGAAATCGCATTGCATATCACGAAAACCAGTGTCACTGATGTCCAGTCTGCGCAATAGGTAGCATATTTGATTTGAGAGGGAATGATGACCTAAACTCTGGTCTGATACTAATATATATATATATATATATATATATATGATAGATGAAAACTTAAAAACCTTAAACAAAAATAAGAAATGTTAAAAATGATTAGAATGAAATAAAATAAGCTTAAGTTGAAGTACAAAAATCACTAAAAATAAAATAAAATAAAGCTAAATAGAAATAATTAAAATTACAAAAACTTAAACTAAATTTAAAATACAAACTGAAAATATAAAAATAAAAGTTAATTCAAAATAGTGATAAATACTGTAATAGTATATAAAATACTAAAATAACACTGCAACGCTGTAAAAAAGAATTGTTGGTTTAACTTAAAGTAAGTTATCTGGTTGCCTTAAAATTCTGAGTTCATTGAAATTAAAAATTTGAGTAAATACAATGAAGGCGACTGATTTAATCAACAGAAACTCAAAATATTATGTTATCTGAACCACATTAATTATCTAAGTTGGTTTGACAAAATAATTTTTTTTTTGATAAATCATGAAAATAATTTTTTACAGTAAATGTAGTGCACAAGTCGATGCTTTTTTGTCCTTTTTGGACATTTTTTTCAAAGAAAATTCTTAAGAGAATCTAAATAGAGCTTTAGGGGCCATTTACATGACACCATGTTCAACTAAAGATGCATTTTGGCCATTTAATTACACAACAGTGGCGTTTTAGGGGCCTGAAAATGCAAACTTTTGAAAACGGGTTCCAAAGAGCAGATCCGTGTGAACGGGGATCGTTTTGACGTCATATTGTCAGACAACGTTGTCATCTGTACGTGAAAAATGCAAAGGAAAAACGTTTATATTTTAGTACATCGTTGTCGTGTAAACAAACCCTTAGTCATTAAAAAACTTCTTCACTTTTGGCAAAGCTTAATATGAGTGATAAAATTTCACTACAAAATCTTAAAAATGGCACACTTGAGTACTTGCATTTTTACTTGTATTTTTGCACACTTTTATCAAGAAATCCTACCCTATCACTGTGTTCATTTTGGATTTAAATAATACAAATTGAAACACATAATCAATGCCAAAATAATTAAGCATTGGAGAATGAAAATCGAAATCACCATTGCCTTTTAGCTAGCGCTAAGAAAATGTATTAGCTAAGCATTTTTCCATGCCGTTTACCAAAGGTTTCACTTTTTCATTTTATTCGGGCTGACTTTGGCTCCAAAACGGTAGAATATATGCATTCCACAGTTCACTTCAGGCTATGTGAAAACATCTCGAGACTGACATTTTGATGCTGCTCTCACAGCAGGCCTTCGACCAGGCATCCTGAGAAGGAGGAAAAAAAGAAACCAAGAGTAGTTCTCTGGGAGAATCAGTGCACTCTTTTTTGGCTATGGCCAAGTCTGTTAGGGTTTGGTTTGAACAGCTCTCTTCAGAGTCTTTGATTGGAGGCCATCAGGAAAGACTAAAATTCAGGTCAGCGTGGACTCTCGTTGTCATGACTGGCTAGCCTGTGGCCTGCCTGACCGTTTGGAAAGCTGTGTACAATAACATTTTACTAAGTTCATAAACCTCTGGTGTATGTAAGAATCACTCTCCTCCATAAATCTGAAGGTGTTTAAGGCACTGCTGTGAAGTTGATGCTGTAAGAAAGGGAAACGTATGGAGGGGCAAGACTCCAATGAGGCACACGCGTCCAGATGGATCCTGCCTGAAATAATACACTTATTCTTGATATTAATCGAAAATGAACATAAAAGTAATGACTTTTGCAAGTCGGGCAGATGGAGCAAATCACCTAACGAATTGGATCTAGCCACTGAAAAAACATTTCACAGGTAGTATTTACAGGTGAGAGAAATGTTTTAGAGCAAAAAGTTTAATTTCTCTGGCTGTATGAAAGTCTTTAATATCACTGTCCCATGATTAAAAAGCACCGACTGGAGTTATAAAGTCAGCCAACCCTATGAGGATATTGGCTTTGACTTCCTAATAGGATAGTAATAGTCCCTCAAAGAATTTTTCCTGACTCTTTCTTAAGCAATTACATGAATGACGTCAAAACATCCCTTCCCCCCTCCCCCCTTCTTATTGCTTTCAGTCATCCGAAAGTCTCATGTGGTTTTTAACTTGTTCATGTACAGTGTGTCACGCTGCTACAATACAGATTTTCATTGCACTTCCTCTCATCATGTGCCTATGTAACACATAACACCTGTTTCCTCTATCCCTCTGCACAGACTATCCTGCTCTGTAGCTGTTTAGCAGTACAGGTTTTACTTACAATGCAGTCTCTAATGCACGAAAGCTCATCCCTTATAGCACAAAGTTTGAGACCCCAATGAGACCCATTTATAAATCAGCGTGAGTCATCCTTCTCCAGCCTGCCGGATATGCCCTCCCCTTATTGAAGTCCACTGCAAGACACACACATATAGGCTACACACGCATCTGATCATCCACAGATGTTCTGATCACAGAAGAATGAGAATGAATTATGGCTAACAGTTTGGAATGAAATGTAAGATGGAGAGTTCCAACCAGTAGGGCTGCACGATTCTTGCTAAAATGTGAATCACGATTTTTCTTAATGAGATCATGATTCTCTCACAAGATTCTCATTTTTTCAACCAAAACATTTATTGCAAAAAAAAAAAAAGAAGAAGAAAAAAAAGAAGTGCTGTCTACACAAGACGTTCATTTGTAATAAAGTGCTGGACTTAAAAGTAACTAAAAATGGTCTCTTTTCCTTATTTATTTATTATTTATTTTGGCTGTTATTTGTATGTGCGGCTGAGGCTCCCTTGTCCTTCATGGCTAACTCGTACTGCATTTTGTGGTGACGTTTGAGAGATTGGTGGTGTTACCTTATTACCAAATGTGAGTTTGAATATCATTTTGTGTGCCTTTTATAGCCATACTGAAAGCAACAATGGACAATTTACCTCAGCTCTTCAAAATAAAAGGAAACAAGAACACTTAAACTGTCAACTCATTGTGAACAGACATTTGAATTATATAACAAAAAATGTTTCAGTAATGTAGTATGTGTTTTTTATAATGTTAAAATGGTGTACTATTCATGAATTTGATTAAAATTGCCGCTTGAAATCCACCAAGTAAACTGACTAATCTGTTTAGGTCTGCCTCCTTGTTACACATCACGTGAGTGACAGCGGAACGTCGTAAATGAGGAAGAGAGGAGAGAAGTGATCGGGATTTATGTCTGAATCATTCGCTAATCTCTGACCTAATTGCTGAATTAATAGTGTTTTGTTTTACACTGTGTGAGCATGACCAATAAATTTGACTGATATAGCATCTTTGATTGTTGTAAAGTAAACAAGTGAACACATGAATGCAGCGTGATCTGAATACAGGGAAATACGCAAGTGAATCGCCGTCAAAGAAGATCGCAATCATCGCATTAATGTATGAATCGAGATTGTGCTCTTTTTTTCCGATTAATCGGTCCATTGCATTGTTATTTTTATAAACATATTTTGGCCCAATGACAATGAAATTATTTTGCTTATTTTCCTAGCATATTTTTGACCCACATTATTTACCCGATAAAGCCATTTTTATACTCACATTTGGTAAGGATTTAATTTTGAACCCATGGTTCCAGAACATTCTGTATTAATGCATCAAGTTGCTATGTTGCTGCAAAAGTCTCCAGTTAGACTAATGAACTAGATTTGCATAAGAATTAATGTGATTTATATCATTAATAAATGTAACTATAAAAACTTTAGTGTATTTTATTACATTTTTGTTGCATGCACAATATGCCACTCAGTGGTAAACATTTGTTTACATTACTAAACATTAGATGCAGTGTTGGGGAAAGTTACTTATAAAAGTAATGCGTTACAATACTGCATTAATTCCTAAAAAAGTAACTAATTTTAATACTTTCTATGGAATTACTTTTGCCTTACTTTTTCTCACCTGGGCTAGGCTTGCTTGTTTGTTTTTTAATGAATAAGGCTCAGGATGAAGGAAATGCAAATTCACGCCTGTAGTGTACAGTAGAGGGCGAAGCTCAAACAGACCTTTCAGCTGTGCTGCCATTCTGCTATTTGCAATAGCATAGGACGCAGGAGAAGAACCTCCAACACTCTTACTTCAGCAATACTTTTTTTTATGTTTATCAGAAATAATTTTTGCTTATTAAATGGTTGAACTGGATCATTGAAGGTCAGCAGCAAAGACATTGCTTAATAAAGTGAGATTAAGTACATAAAGTATATTTGTGTTATTTAACATATTTAATTATTGCAGGTTTGTGGAATATTCTGAGTTTGCATTTCACTGTTTTTGTTCATTTTGAGGAATACTTAATCTGTTTTTGTGCAAGTGAGATGAGTAAATGCATGTTCACATTTAGTTTAGAACTACAGTAACCATCATGTTCACACAGCGCACACGTCTATGCACTTACTCCCGATTTCTCTCAACATGGGGACAGGAGAGCTGTCAGTCAATAAATGGCAAAACAAAGTAACTTGAGTTACTTATTTGTAAAGGTAACTCAGATATTTTGTTGTAAATTTAAAAGTAATGCGTTACTTTACTCGTTAGCCTACTTGAAAATAGTAATCTGGTTGTGTAACTCACATGACTTCTAATGCATCCCCCCCAACACTAATTAGATGTAAACATGCACGTTTTAGAATATTTCATCATATCATTGGACAACATGACCAGTTTAACCATCTCACATTTTTTTTTACTCAGCATAAAATGATCACATGCTGCCTGGGTGGGAAGGTGAATTTAATCTTGCAGTCTTGCTACGTTCACACTGTCAATTTTTGGGATTGACAACCGCATTTACTTACTGGTGTGAGTCTCGTTCACACAGCAACTTGCAGTAGTGTCTCGAATTTAACCGCTGCACTGGCGTCTCACGTCCTTTCAAAGACTATAGAAATGTATAAGTCTTAAAGGGACTTTGGTCCTTTGCTGTTTCTCACGCATGATGACACGGAAAATATATGAAATTACTTGATGATATAATATGTTTTCAGATCTTGCAAGACTCATAAACAAAGACATCCGTTAACTTAAGTTATACATCATCATTCAGCATCAACATCAGCTTTGGAGTGAAAACCAGCACCATTTGGTGCAAGGGGGTAATAAAGCCCTGTGAGCATTATGCTCCTGGAATTTAAAAGCATGAGGTATGTGTTTGAAGTGATATTCTTTGGATTAAAAAAATGCCTTAAATAACAAAAAGAAGATGGAATCTTCAGGTCCAAAACCTCACTTAGAGGAGATATGGCAGAACAACCGCAGTGTTGTAGTCGAGACCAGCTCATTCGAGTCCGAGTCAAGACCAAGTCCAGAGAGGGTCAAGTCCAAGTCAAGACCGAGACCAGAGAGGGTCGAGTCCGAGTCGAGACCGAGACCAGAGAGGTTGGAGTCCAAGACAAGTCCAAGTTCACATAAGGTTGGGTCATGAGACAAGACCTAAAGAAATCTTCAAGAATATGTAAATGTTTAGTGGAAACAATAAAATTGGCACCATTCTCATCAAATATACCTTGGCATGTCAATTAAACATCAATTTAAAGAAATATTAACATACAGTAATAGTCATGAAATATTTTTAATGGGACTCGAGTGGACTCAGGAATGAGTCCGATTCCTAATATGTTCGAGTACGAGTCAATTCTGAGTCAATATAAACACAACGTCCATGACAAGACCAAGACCATTACAATATGGTCTCGAGACCGAGTCCGAGTCTCGAGAACTACAACACTGCGCAGGATACCTCTGCAGTATTAAAAGCGCAGTGCAGATATGTGCTCCATGAATGTCCATAAATAGTGGAATACAAGCCAGTTCAAATGGTAACTGAGAACAGGTGTTTTTGACAGTTCATAACTGTATATGGAATATTTGAATACTTTATGCGTTAACAAATAAGAATAATGTAGAATAAAAAATAATATTTAGATTGCCATTCCACCTGTTGCAGGCAAATTCCACGCTCTCTCAGCTCTATCCAGAGAGTGCCGTCACTTGTAATGAACCTCTTTAGTAACTCTGCACCACTCCTGCTGTGCTAACATCTCTCCAGGAGACCTGGTTCACACAGATCCTTCAACTACAGCTCTTAATGTTCACAGTTTAAACCTGATGAGCAGGCCCACACACAATCTGAGCATGCAGAAGTCCACAGAAAACTCTGCAGAATTTGAATGCCCGTCATTCACAAAATAAACATCCCTTCTGCCCCTTGAATATTCGGTTATTAAATATTGTGGTTGATTTGATAGTGCTTTCAGCTACCAGTAAGTATAAATGGTATTTCAGTTATTTTTAACAGATGTTTAAATCAATTTAACCATGTTTTATGTTGTTTTTGAAGCTTGAAAGTTTTAGTCTCCTAAATTGTTATTGCTTCCTTTTGTGTTCAAATGAAGAAAGTCAATAGGGTGAGTAAATAATGACTTGTTCATTTTTAATTTTTAAATATATATTTGTGTGTGGGTTTGTTTTGGAAAAACACCTTATAAATGATACTAAATGATGTTTTTGAAAATGTAAAAATGCTTAAAATGCTTTCTGTGATGGATAGGTTTAGGGGTAGGGGTAGTATTTGTACAGTTTGTACAGTATTGTACAGTATAAAAATCATTATCATTATCCTCATAAAACATGGAAACCCAACATGTGTGAACTATCCCTTTAAGGTTATCGGAGAAATAAGGTTAGAATGCAGTTACGTAGTTATTTGACATCACTGCACAAAAAAAAAAAAAAAAAAAAAAACTACAATTGCAACTCTGGACATTGTCGACAAAGAATTTGGTGATCAGTGTTAAATTTAATTTACCCTTAACGGGAATTGCATATGTAATTGATTATTAATGAAAACTCCAACCACACTGACAGCATGAAAAGAGCAGAAGAACAACATGTCAAAAATAACTGATGTGAATAACATTCCAGGATGGCCTTAGGTTTCCCACAACCCAGTAAAGCTGTTCCCATCTCTTTATTAAGTTGGAAATCTAAGAGAGCAGTTTAAGTGGACACAGAGAGCTGGCATTTCATTGCATTACTTCCAGAACATCGTGAGATTGTTCAGGAAGCTGAAGTGGGCTCTTGGCACCAATAAGCTACTGAATTATTAAAGGGGTCCTGTCATACTTTTTTATTAGTATTTCTCTTTGAGATAGCTTTTTTTGCTCCAAAAACAATAATTTACTTTTTTATTATTATTTTCATTTTCCACACATTTTCTGCCCTTTCTGTGACCATTAAAATGAATTTTTTTCCACAAAAATATTAAGCAGCACAACTGTTTTCAACAATAATAATAATAAATGATTCTAGAGCAGCAAATCAGCATATTAGAATGATTTTTGAAGGATCATGTGACACTGAAGACTGCTGAAAATTCAGCTTTGCCATCACAGGAATAAAATCCACTTTAACATACATTCAAATAAAAAATTGTTATTTTAAATTGTAATATATTTTGATCCAATAAATGCAGCCTAGTGACCATAAGAGACTTCATTTAAACACTTTAAAAATAGATAAAAAATATAGGCTAATGTACATTATATTCATATCATATTTTTTAATTGCCCGTACTTCATCAACAGCTCTATCCTTGCTATAAAGGCAGAACAAACTTGTTAGGTTTATTTTGGCGCTCAAATCTCAATAAAGCTGTACTTATTAACTTTTTCTTCCTTTTTGCGTCAGCTCCGCATCTCGTCACAGTGACAGAGTGAAAAAGTCACCATGCACCACAGATATTTGGCTGGTGACATCAACTCAAGTCTGAAATGGCTGCAGAAACCACGTCTTAGCCGTAGTAGGGTGGTGTAAGTTGCCAGGCAGCATCAAGTGTTAAGACAAGCAGAGTGAAAAATGCCAGCACTTGTCCTGTCAGAGGTGAAGAATGGCAGGGCTGTCTACAGGACGTTGTGGGTTATGGAGCTAGGCTCATTAATCTCGTCTGACTGCTTTGTGCGCTAAGCCAGGGTCAGTGTGTGATCTAACCCCAGCACATATGCAGCAGGGTTGGGCTTCACTGTAGCAGTGAGCCCCTATTCCTCCTCTACATTCCCATACCAGCCGACCCCAAAACATCTCACTCTCCCAGCCCAAAAATGCTCTGGCATCCGTATTTTTCCTCAGATCAAAAACAAAAATTCCGTATGGATCTAACTTCACAGTCCAAGTTTCTGCAATCTCCTCTGGGCCTTGTATTACAAAGTGAGCATAGAGAGATGTTCTTATAGTTCATATGCTGGAAGGTACCAGGGTTATTATATACTGTGAGGGGGCAGTCGTGGCCTAATGGTTAGAAAGTCAGACTGGTAACCTGAAGGTTGCGAGTTCGATTCTCAATACCGGCAGAAAATGACTGATGCCCCCTTGGGCAAGGCACCTAACCCCCAATCGCTCCCCAGGCGCCACAGCAAAAATGGCTGCCCAGTTTAAACAGCTAAAGTCTTTGTTGTATATATTATATTATATACAACAGATCTTTCTGGTTCTCGAATCTGATTGGCTGAGAGCCGTGTGATATTCTAGTGATAACAGCACTCCAACCTTTTCCCACCGTTTCTATCACTCCGCTTGAAGTTACTATTATGGCGGCCGAGCAAATCCACCGCATTTTTTACAAATACTACACTTGTACCACGAACTGTAGTTTTAAGAGATTTTTAGGTGAGAATGTAGTTGTTTAGACCTAAAATATGTGACTCATATTTAATCATATAGGGCCTATTTTACAATGTTATACTTTTTCTGAGACGCGAGCTGTTCAACGGCCGTTCAGTGCTTGTGTACCCACCAAGAACAGCTTCTGAATCACAGCCGTGCCGATATACAGCCATATAGCATGGTTACTTGTGTGATATATTATATTATATTATATTATATAGTTTTGTGTAGTTAACAGCAAAATGTCTTCATAACGGTTTTCATTAACAATAATAACCTCTAGCTGGTCTATGCTTTGGGTTCCAACCTAGTGTAAGAAGAAAAGACCAGCAGTACTCAAAGGCATTAATGTTTTTAAATGACATAATAACTTTGGTTTTTAATCCATCCCTCTTGAAAAATGAGTCCAATTTGGGTTTTGAGGAGACAGCCTCATCCTACCACTGGTTGTGGTTTTGTCCCTGAAAGTTAGTGTAGGCCTATGCGCTTTCCATCTGTGGGGAAGGTTCACTTTTGTATAAAATCACTAGATTTAGTAATGACATTTGGTTAGGGGTCAGATGTCATACACTGAAATTGATCTATTGATCTTATTTTTGGAGTTATTAGACAAATTTCTGTTTGCATAACTGTCTGAAATATTAAGTATATTCAAATACTTGATATTTAAGGACCGATATTTGATATAATGAACAGAAAATGGCACTTTCCTACAAATTAAATGTCTCGATAAGTATTCTGCACAATGTGGAGTCATTTTAAAATTGCTAAATAAAATGGAATATATGTACCTTATCCAATTTACTCTTTATCCAATATACTCTTTTGCTGTTTTGTTTATTGTGGTTTCCATTTTTTCCTCATCCCATTCCTGTGTTCCAGTCAGTTTCTTAGTATGTCATGGCTTCATATTCTTATTACAAAATTTGTATTACATAATGGCATAAGTTGGCATAAGCAAACACACTGTAGGTGGGCTATTTAGACAGAGTCATCTTCCAGCGGCCTTTCATTACCATTGTTTTCATTCAACCATCATTTATGTAACCAGCCAACCACTTAAAGTGTTTGGTTTGTTGTCCAACTCCTGAATAGCTCTTTATTCTTTCAATTTTCATTCCAAATGCGGTAAATATTGTTGGATGTCTGTATTCACGCAGAACTTGAGAATCTCTAATTACGATTTGTATTATCCTTCCATCAAAAACAATCAGTTCAGTCATGAGAAATTAGTCATGGTCAATAGAATATGTGAAAAAGTATTCTGAGGCTGATGAATACAGAAAACCAAAGATTTAATATGTACATTTAATAAAATTTGTGCTCATCTACAAAATACATGTTTCATTGATCGTTTACAATTAACCCCTTATTCAAAACAATGAATTAACTTTGCTGCTTCTACGGATCCTCGATAACAACAGCAGCGAGCAGTTTGATTTTATTATGTTTGGCACTTCTCAAGCTGTTTATTCTGGTTTCTCAACATAAAAATTATTGAACTGTAGCTTTTTTTGGCTGGCAGACTCTTGCAAAAACAATTATTGCTTTGTAAAATATACAACAAAGAGCACAGTGTATCAATTACCACAGTTAAGCAGGAAAAGGGAGAGAAAAAGCAAGAGAGATGGAGCATTTAGAATCATTCGAGAGAGTATTTAGCCCTAATAATTGTGTAGGATAATTGTGACAGTGAATCCTGCAGTTGGCCACGTGCTGCTGATGACTGCGGAGAAAGACAGAGACTGAGTGGAACCCTTCACTATTACCTTGGCTGTTTGCGGTGGTCCCTTTGGCATCTCACTTTCCCACAAACAGATGGTAATCTCTCCCGCCTGCCAACTATTTAGTGAGAGGAGGAGCCACAATATGCTCCTTGCACCAATATTATAGCATCAACGGCATCTTCGGCATCACTGTGGATTGTCTGTCTGTCTGTCTGTCTGTCTATCTGTCTATCTATCTATCTATCTATCTATCTATCTATCTATCTATCTATCTATCTAAAGTTTGGCATTTTTTATGCTTTTGAAAGAAGTCTCTTATCCTCACCAAGGCTGCATTTATTTGATCAACAATGCAGGTGTATTATATAAAAATTTTAATTATATTATATAATTATAGAATATAATAAATTACATTTATTTGTGTGATGGCAAAGCTGAATTTTCAGCATCATTACTCCAGTCTTCAGGGATTAGTTCACCCAAAAATGAAAATTCTGTCAATAACTACAACCTGAATTCCAGAAATGTTGGGACGTTTTTTAAATTTGAATAAAATGAAAACTAAAAGACTTTCAAATCACAGAGCCAATATTTTATTCACAATAGAACATAGATAACAGAACAAATGTTTAAACTGAGAAATTTTACAATTTTATGCACAAAATGAGCTCATTTCAAATTTGATGCCTGTTACAGGTCTCAAAATAGTTGGGACGGGGGCATGTTTACCATGGTGTAGCATCTCCTCTTCTTTTCAAAACAGTTTGAAGACGTCTGGGCATCGAGGTTATGAGTTTCTGGAGTTTTGGTGTTGGAATTTGGTCCCATTCTTGCCTGATATAGGTTTCCAGCTGCTGAAGAGTTTGTGGTTGTCTTTGATGTATTTTTCGTTTAATGATGCGCCAAATGTTCTCTATAGGTGAAAGATCTGGACTGCAGGCAGGCCAATTCAGCACCCGGACTCTTCTACAATGAAGCCATGTTGTTGTAATAGCTGCAGTATGTGGTTTTGCATTGTCCTGCTTAAATACACAAGGCCTTCCCTGAAATAGACGTCATCTGGAGGGGAGCATATGTTGCTCTAAAACCTTTATATACCTTTCAGCATTCAAAGTGCCTTCCAAAACATGCAAGCTGCCCATACCATATGCACTTATGCACCGCCATACCATCAGAGATGCTGGCTTTTGAACTGAACGCTGATAACACGCTGGAAGGTCTCCCTCCTCTTTAACCCAGAGGACATGGCATCCGTGATTTCCAACAAGAATGTCAAATTTGGACTCGTCTGATCATAGAACACTTTTAAACTTTGAAACAGTCCATTTTAGGTGAGCCTTGGCCCACAGGACACGACGCCGCTTCTGGACCATGTTCACATATGGCTTCCTTTTTGCATGATAGAGCTTTAGTTGGCATCTGCAGATGGCACGGCGGATTGTGTTTACCGACAGTGGTTTCTGGAAGTATTCCTGGGCCCATTTAGTAATGTCATTGACACAATCATGCTGATGAGTGATGGAGTGTCGTCTGAGGGCCCGAAGACCACAGGCATCCAATAAAGTTCTTCGGCCTTGTCCCTTACGCACAGAGATTTCTCTAGTTTCTGTGAATCTCTTGATGATGTAATGCACTGTAGATAATGAGATTTGCAAAGCCTTTGTAATTTTACGTTGAGGAACATTGTTTTTAAAGTATTCCACAATCTTTTTACGCACTCTTTCACAGATTGGAGAGCCTCTGCCCATCTTTACTTCTGAGAGACTCTGCCTCTCTAAGACATCCCTTTAATAGCTAATCATGTTACAGACCTGATCAGTTAACTTAGTTGCTAGATGTTCTCCCAGCTGAATCTTTTCAAAATTTCTTGCTTTTTCAGCCATTTGTTGCACCGTGCCAACTTTTTTGAGGCCTGTAGCAGGCATCACATTTGAAATCAGCTCATTTAGTGGATAAAAGTGTAAAATTTCTCTGTTTAAACATTTGTTATGTTATCGATGTTCTATTTTGAATAAAATATAGGCTCATGTGATTTGAAAGTCTTTTAGTTTTCATTTTATTCAAATTTAAAAAACATCCCAATATTTCCGGAATTCAGGTTGTACTAACCCTCATGCCGTTCCAAACCCGCAAGACTTTCGATCATCTTTGGAACACAAATGAAGATTTTTAATGAAATCTGAGAGCTTTCTGTCCCTCCATTGACAGTCTATGCAACTACAACTTTCAAGCCCCAGAAAGCTCTCAGATTTCATTAAAAAGATTGTGTTTCTGAAGATGAACGAATGAACGAACTGGTTTAGAACAACATGAGGGTGAGTAATTAATGACAGAATTTTTATTTTTGGGTGAAATATCCCTTTCATTGTCACATGATCCTTCAGAAATCATTCTAATATGCTGATTTGCTGTTCAAGAAAGCATGTCTCATTAATGTTGTTCTGCTTAATATTTTTTTCAGGATTCTTTGATGAAGAGAAAGTTCAATTTTTCTTTTTTTATCAATTTAATGCATCCTTGCTGAATAAAAGTATTGATTTAATTTAAAAACGTTTCAAAATATACAAAATAAGAATTAATATTTTTTTTTTATATAAATATCCTATTTAAAATTATGCATCTTAATTTAGTTTACTAAAATCATAATTTATGAACCAATCACAGTCAAATAAATTAATCTATAATAGCACATGTTCTGCTAGTGTGGGATGAGAGAGGGATACGATGAAAGGAAGTGGATGTAACACAAAGCAGAACGACTGATCCGTATGGACGTAGATTTCTTTCCTCGGTTAAATCGGTGATATGAAATGGGGCGGGAAGAAAGAGAGATTTACTGCAAGTATAGCACATTCCAGACATATGCTTTAAAAAAATGGAGAGGGATGCATTTCAAACATAAGCCTAATAGCTGGCAAAGAAACAGTTGTTTAGATGGGATTACATGACTCTGTGACAAATATGGGATATCCACAATATCACAACAGGCCACATCAAACATTTCAATCTCTGACCTGGCTCACGCTGAAAGAAAGTGTTTGTCAACACGAACAGACCGTGAACTGTCACACTGATCCTTGTATGCCTTACAGATGTGCAAGAGAATCCGTCTTGCCAAGCAGAATCGAACAAACATGAAGGTGAGACAGGGTGCTGAGGCCGTTCAGATCATATCTCTGGGTTTTTTGAAGCCTTCCATGTTTCCCAATTATTATTTTTTAAATTAGCAGTGGCCAATTACCTCAACTTGTGTGGAGAACCTAAACATCTTCCATGAGGAAAACTAAACAGCCTACTGGTAAATCAAACCATGCATGTCCACAAATCATTTCGGCACATGTGGAAGTCATAAATAATGCTGTTGTTGGGTTAAGTGCAGAGAAGACACTGAAAAAAAAAAAGAAGAAAAGGAAAAATGTTGAAACATAATAAAATTATACCAGTGGCCTCTTCGTTTTCTGAAAGGCAACCACCACTGTACGAGGTTATTTTCAACCAGGATGTTACAATCCCCAAACCTTCATCCAAACAACATGCTCTCTTCACCACAAGGGGCAAGAAAATTTGTTCCAAATAATTTAGTTTTATTATGATTAACTGTGACATTTGACATAATACTAAAAGACTAATACTAAAAGTGTGTTTGTACGTGTGCATATATATATATATATATATTCCAGCAAGGTGCTGGAAACATTCCTCAGAGATTTTGATCCATACTGATATGATAGCATAATGTGCATTTTCATTTAAAATGCATTCTAAAGATCAAAATAATTTGTACTAAGGAATTATTCACAGTATTCGGAAGTGCCCTGCATGATAACAATTCTGTGCGTTCATTGTTATAATATATTGTTTAACTGTATATCAGCATGTCTAATATATACACAGATCAGGCATAACATTATGACCACTGACAGGTGAAGTGAATAACACTGATTATCTCTTCATCATGGCACCTGTTAGTGGGTGATATATATTAGGCAGCAAGTGAACATTTTGTCCTCAAAGTTGATGTGTTAGAAGCAGGAAAAATGGGCAAGCATAAGGATTTAAGCGAGTTTGACAAGGGCCAAATTGTGATGGGTCAGAGCATCTCCAAAACTGTAGCTCTTGTGGGGTGTTCCTGGTCTGCAGTGGTCAGTATCTATCAAAAGTGGTCCAAGGAAGGAACAGTGGTGAACCGGCGACAGGGTCATGGGCGGACAAGGCTCATTGACGCACGTGGGGAGCATAAGCTGACCCGTGTGGTCCAATCCAGCAGACGAGATACTGTAGCTCAAATTGCTCAAGAAGTTAATGCTGGTTTTGATAGAAAGGTATCAGAATGCACAGTGCATCGCAGTTTGTTGCGTATGGGGCTGCATAGCTGCAGACCAGTCAGCGTGCCCATGCTGACCCCTGTCCACCGCCGAAAGTGCCAACAGTGGGCACGTGAGCATCAGAACTGGACCACGGAGCAATGGAAGAAGATGGCCTGGTCTGATCAATCACGTTTTCTTTTACATCATGTGGATAGCCGGGTGTGTGTGCGTCACTTACCTGGGAAACACATGGCACCAGGATGCAGTATGGGAAGAAGGCAAGCCGGTGGAGGCAGTGTGATGCTTTGGGCAATGTTCTGCTAGGAAACCTTGGGTCCTGTCATCCATATGGATGTTACTTTGACACATACTACCTACCTAAGCATTGTTGCAGACCATGTACAAGTTTCGAGGAAACGGTATTCCCAGGATAATACGTTCTGCCACAAAGCAAAAATGGTTCAGGAATGGTTTAAGGAGCACAACAACGAGTTTGAGGTGTTGACTTGGCCTCCAAATTCCCCAGATCTCAATCCAATCAAGCATCTGTGGGATGGGCTGAACAAACAAGTCCGATCCATGGAGGCCCCACCTCGCAACTTACAGGACTTAAAGGATCTGCTGCTAACATCTTGATGCCAGATACCACAGCACACCTTCAGGGGTCTTCAGGGGGTTCACTAAATGCCTCGACGGGTCAGGGCTGTTTTGGCAGCAAAAGGGGGACCAACACAATATTAGGAAAGTGGTCATAATGTTATGCCTGATCGGTGTATATATAATCAGCTTACCTAGCTAATTATTTTTTATTGTTGGTGTTTTATTCAGTTTTAATATCCTAAAGTTAGTGAGAAGGGAAAAAAAACGTAGATATCAATCTGCATATGCCACGGACATCAGTTATACTCATCTTTGATAGCTCCTTTGAAGGCATCCTGAGTAAAACAACTCTATATTTAATGAAGCACATACAAAAGACCTTGAACAGAAATGACAAAACCTGTTAGAATACCCCCATAATCCCTCCCATCCAGCAACCTGTCATTCATCACTGGAATTAGCAAATGACAAAAATCCAATCAATCTCCAATGGACAAAATCAAGTTTCGCCCTAAATTTTTTTTGTTCAAGAAGCTGTTTCACTCGGATATACATCACAATAAGTAAGATAAGACAATCACAACTTCCGTTTTATGCCAACTTTAAGTTTCACAACATCACGACTTTACAAATTCAGTGTACTAGTTCTTGTTGTGCTCTTATATCAACCCAGTATCTTTTAAATACTATTTTGTTTTCCAGGACTGCCAAAACACTGACCCTTTGTAGCTGAACTTTTTGAAACACTAATGTGTACAAAGGAAACCGGACATGCAAAAAAGTACAGCCAATACACAAGAAAGTTATAATTGTCACCATGCCTTCAAAGGGGTTGAGATTCAATGATTTCAGGAGCAAAATCATACTGCTGAGTCACAGCTAAATGTGTGGGGGCATGAGTGTGCACATACACGGAGACAGCTAGACGTAGACTTGTGTTGTTCACAAGATATCCTAACCAAGAAAAGGAAGTGTCAGCATCAAAGGAGGTAAATGTAGTGAAATTCCTTTCACCTCCAATAGCTGCCATTATGAATTCTACCTGGCACATGTCTAAGACTCCTTTGTCCTTGAGCTGAAAGGCATCATTGTTTTGAAAGAAGAAATGAGGAGCAGAGTGAAATGCTTGTGAAGAAGTTAGTGCGAGAACAGAGCTGGTGTTTTCTGAAACTTAACACGAACATCTTCTCATATCAACTCGACGTGCCTCAACCTGAACGCTATTCACAAAACTAAGAGGGTCTCGGCGAGTTTTTCTTACAAATGCGGATATCTAGTTCCTGTTTGTCGATTACATGGACTGTGTGAGATTTATACAGCGACTTTTCAGGGTCACAGGGTATACAGGATCGCCTTTTTAAAAATATATAATTTTCACGATGCGGTGTCACGAGGTTTGTCTTGCAAATGTCATCTATCTAAACAACATTCTAATAACATTTAAACTCTGTATCATCTGGCAGTGTTACCACCTTAGGTAACAATGCTTTTTTGCAATCATCTGTTTATGTATGCATGACTAAAGGTGCGATCACATTAGCAGGCGAAAACGTCAGTTTTCTAGACATTTTCTAAGAAGCACTGCTGTTCACACAGAAGTCAGTTTCAAATCATCAAGGAGATTTCGCAACGAGTTTAAGTTGGTCAGCCAAATTTGCCACATTGACCAAAAGAAGCTCTGCTGTTTTTTTACTAAAATCGATAACTGAGATGTAAATTGCCATAGACGCAGTTAATATTAGAAAGTATCAGACTCCTGAATGCCATGACTGACCAATCAGAATCAAATATTCCTTAGAGTAATGAAATAAATAGAATTAAAAACTTGAATATGTGGCATACTTTTTACCCTTGATTAGGGGCATCAGATGCCTCAAATCCCCTATTAATTTTCACTCTGCAGTAGCAGTAGTTCTTTTTATTGGCTGCAAGGCCTCGCATGGGATGAGACACTTGCATCTGAGCCCAGAAGATAATTTACTAAGAGGGCTGATGTCTCAAAGGACCAGGCCTGACGGGAAAAGCTGTCAAAAAATTGGGATTCGAAATTTGGAGTCTTTTTGTCCCCCTCCCATAATCTGACACATGTCATGTGCTGTGATATACTGCAGGACTTGTTATGACAGCACAGATAGAAAAAGAGCATGCAGTCAACCAGTTTCCATCAGCTGAATGCAAGCAACTTGCTTCAGAAGTACAGTGAAAAAAAGATCATGCATAATTTACAACTTCTGAGGTAAAACTGTGATGTAAAAAACGGACAGGTCTGGGAGAATATATAAGTTGGAATTTGTACGCAAGGTGAAGGAATAAACCTCATGTTACATGTCGAATGTAAATATTGCAAAGTAGTTTGATTTCTCTGCATATTTCTGTGGTGGACTCTGGCTTATAGAACACATCGTAGAATTTTTATTTCCATCACATTATAACTATATTATTTCTTTTTAAGGCAAAACCACGGTGTATAATTTGCCAATTGTTGGGGAGAGCATTCCACTTTGGGCTAATACATGTTTCATGAATATAAACAATAAGATTAGCATTGGCTCTGCTAAATGGCACTTTTTTTTTTATCCGAATTCCCCGTTCCAAATGTGTTCTTATATTGAAATACTGCAATCTGAACAGCCTTGCTTCACTGATATTAACTGAAAAAAAATGTTTCATTGAAACTTGATTTAGCGATGCATCATGTCCTGCAGACAGACTAGACTAAAACGACAAACGCAAATAACCTTTGATGAAAATGGATTTGAGAGACTTGCATTTTGACAAATTAGATGTGTATTTATATAACGCTGGCATTTGAAAAGCAACACTCATGTGTCTGTCTTCACCAGAGCAGAAAACTACCTTTTGCGATAGTCATTCTAAATCAATAATGACTGAAAATAACTATTTTACCCAGTAGTCAATATGCTCTGGTATTGCATAAATGCTTGGACAGTTCAGTAAATGAAGGGTAAATTCATAGAACAACCTTCTGCTCAGAAAAAAAACCAAGGGCCTGTTTTTCATGGCTAGCCCTGTACTTGAAGGATCATTAAATACGAAAACACATTGTTCCTGGAAATCGTGCATTTCACTTTAAACAACACAAGCATCCAAAAGACAGATATCAGAGATGTTGAGTGAGTCCACATACTGTAGGTTCCTATGCATTAGGAAATTGGCCAGATAGCAAAGCATACAGTGTTTTATAAGCATATGAAACTTAAAGCTGTGAGGCACAATAATATTGACTGTACGTAATCACACGAATAGACCTTACTGGCATCGATTTTTGTCATCAATACATTTTCAAATAGAAGCATGCTTTTGATCTGTGGCTTTATAAAGCTCATGAAATTCTTTTGATGGATGTTGACGTCTTGCTGTCTATGTGGAGAGTTTCCATGTCGGATATCAAAGAACCTAGTGGACTCGCTCCAGCCAGAGAGAAAGAAAGGATGGAGGCCCACAGGAACTGCTGTGGTCTGAGAACATCATCCTGTCTATATTTTTATTTACTTATTTTTTTTGTAATGGAAATATATTCACATATCCAAAATAATAAATAAAGATATAAATAAAAACAAACACTTTGTCCAGGTGGCAGGGAAGAAAACTGCAAATAAAAGTAAGAATTCAGATTTATTTACTTTATATCAATTAGTCGTGTTTGAGTTAAGCATCTTCCTAAACTGATGCTGTCCACCCTGAATCCACCCATTTGATATAGTGGATACATTTCAGCCAAACTTTTTACAAGACCAATATCTCTGTCATGACAAATCTCTGAGTGTTTGGCATGGTAATGGATATGACAATATTGATATGTTTGGTCTTGGCAGAATAGATCTGCTATGCTGCTGCAGAGCAAGTACGGGACTTGCTACTGCCAATACATACACGACACACTGCTGTGAGCAAGTAAGACATGCTGCTGCTGTACAATATAGTATACATTTATTAACTGCAACAGATCTATACAGGTGGAGCTGGGGGAGGTAGAGGGTTTCTAAAAGTGCGCCGCAGCTGCAATAGCAAATGTTGACTAAGTACATGAAGGCTGAGCAGCGAGCTCATTGGCTGCTGATACAACAAGAACCAATCAGCTGTGCCCTATATTGATGTGATTGCAAGCAGATTGAGTTAAAGACCTATCAGCCTGTGCCATCTAGAGTTTTATGACAGAACTTTGCATTTGCTTACAGCTTTGGTGTTTAAAATGATCTTTCTTTGAGATTCAGAGCATTCTTTGCATCCTCTTCTAATTCATATAAAAGTTATATGTAGTATATGTAGTGAGCATCGACCTGTATTACTTGCATACTTACTGTACAACACTGTATTTTAATGCATTTAAAAAATACAGAAACTGAATGGATTTATGATATTCTGTTGATGATTCTTGAACATGCATTGTTCCACCAATATGGACTGCAAATTTTACTGAACCACTGTAGTCTTATTTTATCACTCTATCCTGCTATCCTCATTGGACTCCAAGTTTGTAATCCCTATTCAGAAACATAATATGGCAATATATTTAAGAAAGCAAAAACAGCATTTCAATATGTCATGTAGGTTTGGAACATCATCAAGGTGAGAAAATGATTAAATAATTTTAATTTTTCGCTGAACTATTCCTTTAAAGGTTTAGTTCACCCAAAAATGAAAATAATGTCATTTATTACTCACCCTCATGCCGTTCCACACCCGTAAGACCTTCGTTAATCTTCGGAACACAAATTAAGATATTTTTGTTGAAATCCGATGGCTCAGTGAGGCCTCCATAGCCAGCAATGACATTTCCTCTCTCAAGATCCATTAATGTACTAAAAACATATTTAAATCAGTTCATGTGAGTACAGTGGTTCAATATTAATATTATAAAGCGAGAATATTTTTGGTGCTCCAAAAAACAAAAACAAAATAACGACTTATATAGTGATAGCCGATTTCAAAACACTGCATCAGGAAGCTTCGGAGCATTATGAATCACCGTGACGAATCAGCGGTTCGGAGCGCCAAAGTCACGTGATTTCAGCAGTTTGGCGGTTTGACACGCGATCCAAATCATGATTCGACACAAAAGATTCATAATGCTCCGAAGCTTCCTGACGCAGTGTTTTGAAATTGGCCATCACTATATAAGTCGTTATTTTTTTTATTTTTTTTTGGCGCACCAAAAATATTCTAGTCGCTTTATATTATTAATATTGAGCCACTGTACTCACATGGACTGATTTAAATATGATTTTAGTACATTAATGGATCTTGAGAGAGGAAATGTCATTGCTGGCTATGGAGGCCTCACTGAGCCATCGGATTTAATCAAATATATCTTAATTTGTGTTCCGAAGATTAACGAAGGTCTTACGGGTGTGGAACGCCATGAGGGTGAGTAATAAATGACATTATTTTCATATTTGGGTGAAATAACCCTTTAAATACAAACAACAGACTTAAATCTGCATTTCTTATTTACAAACATTTCTTCCTCAAAAATTCAATCATTAAAAAAAGAAACATTAAAGATCAGGAATCAGAACTGAAATGTTAAATTGACTCAAGATTCCCAATCCTACACAACACACAAACACCAAGTTGGTGACTCTGTTCTTCCATGATTAATTGTATTCCCAGAAATGAAACTGAAGAAGACACACCTCACTTTGAGGCAAAACATTGTTTCTTTAATGCATGGTGCATTGTGACGTGACTAGCCAGGGTTAACATGTCTCATTCATCTTCAGTCTTCCCAGCCTCATCCCTAAACCAGAGAGAGACAGATGTGCCGAGGGGGAAGCCCCCTGCTTCAATTCAATTCTCTTGCCAATTCCAGCAACCCTGGGAATTCTATGGGGAACCATGGGGATACTCCCTCTTTCCTCACCTTCTTAGGGCTCTCTCTGATCATTGCGTTTCTTTTCGAAAAATAGCACAGAGAGAAGTCACTTTCTACATATGGAGATTTATCTCCATTCATCGTCTGCGGTGCTGAGTGTATGGATTACAGATGATTAATACCTTCACTGACTCATCACCTGGGGAGTATCCACAGGGGCTTAAGTGTGTAATGCACAGCAGACATTCAAGTGACTCCTACCCGCCTCGATCCACCCTCATTTCACATGCATTACTATAGAAGCCTGTTTCTGCCTCAGAGGAGAAAATAAAAAGGTTTTGTAACAAAGCCACACTGTGAGATACAGGACTTTTACGATAACTACAAATATTAATTGAGATATTAAGTAACAATTTGAAGAAACAAAACTGAAATTGATAGATCATAAGTAAAATTTTTAAATATTAAGTATTGTGAGATTTAAAGTTGCGATTATAAGACAAAACATCACAATTGCCAGATATAAAGTAACAATTGAGGAAATAAGTTGCAAATACGTGAGTCAAATTGCAAGGAATATCACAATTATGAAAAATTGTGAGATAAAAAGTAACAAATATAACAAAGTCTCAATTGCGAGACAGAGTCATATTGCGAAATATTGGCATTTATGAGAATTACGAGGTTTATGAGAGTCATAATGCAAGATATGAAGTCAAATTGTGAGATATTCAGTCACATTGTGAGATTGCAATGTCACATTGTGAGATATCACAATTATGAGATAAAAATGTGAAAACAAAATATATAAAGTAACAATCATGAGGAAATAAAGTTGCAAATATTGTGTATTATGAAACAGAATATCACAATTATGAAAAATTGCAAGATAAAAAGTAACATAAGAGGAACAAAGTTGCAATTGCGAGAAAGTTATATTGTTAAATATCAGCATTTATGAGAATTACGAGGTTTATGAGATAACAATGCAAGATATAAAGTCATATTGCAAGATGTGAAGTCACATTATGAGATTGCAAAACAAGTCACATTGTGAGATCACAATTATGATAAATAGTGTCAATTACAAGAAACAAAGTCGCAATTGCGATAGTCATATTGTGAGATATAATCACATTGTGAAATGTAAACTCAGTTATGATAAACAAATTTGCATTTGTAAGAAATTATTTTTATTTATTTATTTTTTTTTTTACTGTAGGCAGAAAAGGCTTATATATTAAAATTCAATGGACCAATTCACAAGCTTGCTGTCCAGGTGTGCGTCTAAGGTTGAGCTATGTCATAACCTAAAGGAATTAGACATTTTGATGCTTTGTCTTTGACCTCAATGGCATAGCATTTAAACGCTCCAGCTGTTGGACCTTTCTGGCATGAATGGGAGTCTGGTTCAGCTGATTTTCCATCTTCCTAAGAGGCACCGCAGAAATTAGAGCTGTGATTACTGGAACACTAAATCAGATGCAGCCGTTTTCACTCTGTTTTCGTGTTGATGATGAACGACACTGTATACACACATTCCCATAAACTGCATTAGCAGCTACCTGTACAAGCGTTGCATGTTAAATTAGTATATCTCATGTTGCACCGTAGCACCTTGGCAAATTCTTTTCAAATGTTGGATGACTCTTCCAACTTCCTCTTTCTAAAAACTTTTTTTCTTGTCTTGAAAAGATTTCTAAACTTGGAAGAAAGCAAAAAAAAAAAAAAAAAAAGAGGAAAAGAAAAACATCCTCCTGTCTACAGATGGCACTATTGCTTTTAAGTTGAAGGCCAGTTTCGAGTCTTGCACATCACTCACACATCAAAGTGATTGACATGTTCTTTTACAGACCACTTACAAGCCTTTAATGACCTTTACAAGAGAGGGCATTGACTTCTTCCATTCCTAGTTGCCTGGGAGACAAGGATCCACATGTAAATGATATTCTCTCTCAAATGAACCATCCTTGATGGTTCCTCAAAAAGCTACACTTCAATGCAGCGGTTCCTGTAAAAATAACCGCTCTGTCAGTCTCCCTCCGCGGTCCCCAGGCTTTCGTCGGTTCTGCAAGCTTGGAATGCAAAATCAAACGCAGACACATCCACTGACCAAAGTATTAAAACTGATGAGTAAATGACTTTCACCGCTCCCACTTCAGGCTTTCAAGCCCCTTAACAAGTCAGTCGGTCCACGAGGGGAAAAAAAAAAAAGAGAGGCAATAAAGTCAACGCTCAACTTTTCCACCGGACTGCATGTGAAATTATGAGACAATTGCCACGACTTAATAAACAAAAGAGATGGAAGTAGCAGCTGAACCGGCACGGGTGAGTGAGAAAATAACGCTCCTTTAGTCCTGAAAGCGATGTGACCGTTACAAATGAGTGCAGTAGGAAACCAGACCTCCTTTTCACAACATCTCTCAATCTTTCCCTCTCTCCCACTTGAGAAAAACCCAGATTTATGCATTGAAAGTGCTTTTGTTTTAATTACCGGCGGAGCTTTCCTGACGGTCTTGCTGTAATTGAGGGGCACGAGTCCCAGTCGGATCGTTGGGAGCGAAAGACTGCCTGCTGCTCAGCCTTCTTTTAATGGGAATTTCTGTTGCTCCTAAGTATTTCAGCAGATCCCCGCAACCGCCCATGGGGTAGCGTGAAGCTGGGGCTCTATCGGTTCTTGAAGCCTTCTGAGGGCACATTATTATGACCATATTAAAGGCGATTATTATCCTCTTTATTGCCATTATCATTCAGTGGTCCAAGGGTGGTCAGAATTGGCTTCTAAACGCTCATTAGCTTATAGCGGCTCGGTGAGTAGCTGATCTTCCAGCTGGGTTATTGAAAACGACTAGCCAATGCATTTCTAGAAACAGGGCAAGACAGAAGAAATGATCCTTGGATATCAATGCAAGAAACAGATAATTGACCAGTGAAGACCTACCAAAACATTGAGATGGTTAGTCAAAAATGCAGTCCTTTATTTTGTTAAGAAAGAAACAGATTCTTAGCTGATCTTCCAGCTTGGCGATGAAAAACGACCAGCCAAAACATTCCTGGAAAACAAGGCGAGAAGAAGAAATGATCTTTGGATATCAATGCATGAAAGGGATAATTGATCAATGAAGACCGACCAAAATATTCCTATGGTTAGTCAAAAAAAAAATAAAAAAAATGCAGTCCTTTATTTTGCTAAGAAAGGAACAGATTCTTAGCTGATCTTCCAGCTGGCCGATTAAAAACGACTAGCCAAAACATTCCTAAAAAACGGCAAAACAGAAGAAATTATCCTTGAATATCAATGCATGAAACAGATAATGAATTATCAATAAAAACCCATCGAAACATTGCTAAGGTTAGTCAAAAATTGCAGTCCTTTATTTTGCTAAGAAAAACAGATCCGTCATGACATCAGTTTCTAGCACATACAGTAAGCACATTTCCATCTTCTCACAGTTTACTCTCCAATCAAACCCTTATAAACTACAAGAACTGACCGAACTAGAAACATTACACAGATTTTCCTTTTTACGCTCACTTCCGTTGCAGACGCATTTGATTCCACCACTCGTCCCAATGATAAGCTCTTAATAATAAATAAAGGAGTGCTGACAGTTGAATCAAGAAACGTGGAATGGTTTGGGGTGTCTGAAGCCTACCCGGAGACCTCAAAACAATACAAAGATGGATGAACTGATATAGAGGTGGTTGGTTTGGGTGGTCTGGCCTGTGGGTGGTGGTGGAGTACTCTAGTGAGCAGGGAGAGCTGCCATGGTGTTGTGGTGACAGAGGTTGAGGGAAGGGGGGGACAGAGCTGAGGTTTAAGACATGGTGATCTGCATGGACTCCAACATTTCCTCCACCGCCTTCACCGAGCATTTGTTCTCCTTCTTCCCACGGCCTGCCATCTAGGAGAAACAGAGAGAGAGGGGTTGATGAAAGGACATCATTCCATTTACAATGTTTTTGGACGTATTACGTTTTAACACAAACATTGTGAAGCGTCAGACTCCATAAAATGCTAACGCTAAAAGACAAGTATTTGTGCACGATTGCCGTATTTTAGAGGAGCTGCATTCATGAAACACTTCAGACCGTTTCTAAGAGGGTGAAGAGTACGTAAAGACCACTGTTACAAATCTTTGAACCTTAAGGCTCTAGCCCGATGTGCCTAAATTAGGAGATTAACCCATTTTTTGAGAGGTCCCAGTGATAGAAACCTATATTTAATTAATATAACCTATATATAATTACCATAATATAATTGCTAATTATATTGATAATGATAATTAGCACAGTGACAACAAAAAATAAACTACATTTTTAAATAAAATTGATGACTCATGTTGCTCTGCATACTTTTTTTCCCCCAAAATTAAATGCTTTCTTAATCAACTTGATCAACTAACTTAACTTAATGCTAACTTAATGAACTTGCAACTTTATTTTCAAAGAAGCTAATTTTAGCTGCATTAAAAATTGACTTGATGGCTCAAAAACATTTTGAATAGTGATGACGTCTCTGCCCGCACTTGTAGAGTAATTGAGATGCCGCCGCAGGTCTCTCTCCCTCTCTCCTTGTTCGCCCTATGAGAGTAAAAGGATTGGAGGGATACTACGGCCTAATGAGTCACCAACTAACATGCTCACTCACAAAGACCCATTAGCCGACGGACCCCATGGCCAAGCATACTTACTCACGCTCTTGCCACATCCGCTGTGACTCATCTGCAAAGAGTCCCTCTGCCTTGCGCAAACTGGACAAATTGAGCATATCGGCCAAAGCTCACTTCTCTATCCTCCCCTCTAGCAATTGACATAATAAACCAATCCACTATCCATTAAAGGCTGTGCTCTTCATTTCTCCTCATTAGTCACGTCTGACGTCTGCAACGTATCCTGATCACCACAGCAGCTCCAGCAGAGGAACCAATGGAAGGTGTTTAAGAGGTCAAGGTTTGTCTGGTTAGCATAGCCCAGGGGTGCTCAATCCTGCTCCTGGAGATCTACCTTCCTGCAAAGTTTCGCTCCAACCCTGATCAAACACAACTGAACCAGCTAATTAAGATCTACAGGAGCCCTTGATAATTACAGACAGGTGTGTTGGATTAGGGTTGGATCTGAACTCTGCAAGTAGGTCGATCTCCAGGAACAGGATTGAGCACCCCTGGCATAGCCCCATTAACCCTGGCTGGTAGATGCTGGAACTACACCAAAATGAGCATCATGATGAGCATCACTAACATTGTTTTCTGAAGAAAAAATATTCTGTTTAAAAAAAATCCAATCATTGTCAGTAATGTTTGGAAACTCAAGCAGTTGTATGAGCTGAAGATGAACAGTGACACCGGTGAACTGAAGCGCTTTGCTAGCAGGTTAACTCATCCAAACGAATCTTATAAATATGAGATTTATCAGATATAAAATGTAAATTCATTCCTGTGATGGCAAAGCTGAATTTTCATCAGCCATTACTCCAGTCTTAGATTTAACATCATCCATCAGAAATCATTCTAATATACTTATTTGATGCTCAAGAAACATTTCTTATTATTATCAATGTTGATGTAACACCAGGTGAACTCAGAAACTAAAGAGAGCTGGATGCAAATGCAGTGTGTTTAATAAATCAAGATAAAGGTACAGAACACCAGAAAATCAAGGAACAGAACTGATGACACCGTCGATACATCCATTCATGGACAAGACCTAACAATGAACACAGGAAACTCTGGAGTTTAAATACACAAAGGGTAATTAGCAAACAAGACAGACATGGGAACAATCAACAAGAAAACTACAAACTGACTATGAAATGGGAATGGCACCAGACAAGAAATAACTTCCCACTGAAGTGCCTTGAAACATGCAGCATTATTCAATGTGTTGATGTAATTTCCACTGAAATAGGAAGACAGGGCGGGACATATCAAACAGCTCTTTTCCTTTTTTAAAAATCGCCAATAGCGTTTAGTTTATATCATAGCTCGGCCAGAACCGTTGAACTCAGTAAAGCTGCAGTTTCCTCCAAATCTCTAACCGTTTCTCCTCTTAATCTCCTACATATCGCTTTAAAATATAGCATTTGATGCAGAATTCAAATGGGTCCGATACGTTTTCTGGTCTGTGCCGACTCACGCATCTGAGCTATCGTGTCTCTAGAGCGGAGCAGACTGTGTGCGGTTCACGGGACAATAACGTGAAACCAGACTTCATTTGCCCCAATGGAAAGCATATTTATATTGTCTGAATCGTTCCCTATCCCCTATATAGTCACTGTGTGCCATTCACCATGTAGAAATTAGTATATGTTTGAACAAGTGATTGATTGTAGCCACAGCATATATTTGGGGGCGGGACGCTCTACATTCTAGAGAGCATTTGAAAATCTGATGAGAAGCTGAAGTGCAGCGTGGTCATCAAAATCATTGATCCATATTGGCGGAAGTGAGAGACTAAATTTTAAATGCTTATATCTTCTAAATGCAATTTTTTTTTTTTAAACATTTTGAATTATTATTATTATTATTTTTTTATTTTTTTTTTTAAGATTCTGTGATTTAAATTTAAAGGATATTTTGCTAAAGAGACAAAAACTATGACTAAAAATGGGCCCAGATGATTAGCTTTGGTGGTTCCCACAAACAAATATGTCAGATTTCAAATTGCGGCAGCCGAACAACTGCCATTGAGATAAATGGAAATGCTAACAGACAGCTTTCTCCAGGTATTCTAGACCTCCTTGCAGGAAATATCTGTATCGTAATGGGCTGTGGGTGCGCTTGTAGAAAGAAGGAGCCAGCAATCCCAGTGAACTCATTGGGTAAACAGAAAAAAAGCACACAAAGCATGGCCGAGAGAGCATGGCAGTGCCGTTTCTGGGCTTGGCAGTGCATATCTGTGTCCTTGCAAGTAATTCATGGGCCCCGCTGGACATGTACATATACAGAGAGACAAATGTTATTTTCTTACTGGGAAACATCGCTAGATTAATAGAGCTGATATGTGGTCTAAGTGCCAGGCGGCCGTTCCCAGCATTCTCACAAAATCCCCACATTATTGTGAAAGTGAGCTGTGTGGTTTCTTCTGAACATTGGATTCCATCACGTTTTAAATGAGTGCAAAAGTCAAGGGCATCTACAAATGGCACAGAGGACTACTCGATGTTCAGCAGTCCATGCATATCAAAGCAATTAGACATGTACACATGCTGACTCAATGCCAATGTTTCCATGTTTGCATTGATCATGGCTAACACGCGACCCGGTAATTGCGAGCACTCACTCATGAAATTAAGCGATATGTGTGTGCCATTTGTTTCTGATTGTTAGATAATGGACCGACCCTGATGTATCGCTCAGTCTGCTGTGAGTGAGGGCTATGGCTTTACGCATCAGAAGCCCTGTGTTGCACCCTAATCCATCAGCAAGGTGAGTCATCCGTCTGTATGACTATTATGAAACGTGGACTGACTCAGGACTTGACAGCCGCTGTGGCTGAGTGATATCAGCAATGAATTATTAGCTCTATATTGAAAGAGAGAAGGATAAAGTTAATGTATTTATGCCCAAAGTCAAAGACAGAAAGCACTAAGAGGAAAAAGGAGTGATTTGAGTAGAGAATGTGCCATCAAATTCAATTCCAACAGTTGTCTGAGGACGTCAACCGTGGCCAAAAAGTGACTTGCCTCTACCATCAAATGAAGGTATGCTAAACATCAGAGATTGGAGGCACCATTAACCTCCAGAAGACCTCATCAATCAAAGCTACTCTGCTAAAGGGTGACTCAACTTCTCTTTGAAAGACCTCAGAAGTTCTTCAAAGCAAGGAGTACAACAGGTTATGTTGACCTCTCAATACAACTAAGGTGCTTTCAGGTATAGTGAATGAAGCTAAGGATAAATGGCTTATTCTGAACAGCCTTAGGTTAATTCTTACCTGCATATTCAATCTCATTAGAGGGCACACATGATTCTCACACAGTATTTCAAATTTCCAGTCTCCTCAACATCAACAACATCAAAACCAACATCAAAGTCTCTGACTCATCTTGTATGTCCAAAAAAAAAAAAAAAAAAAAAAAAAAAAAAATCAAAGTATCATATGTAATACCTCCCAGAACCAAGTGTCAACAGCAGATATCTTTGTTGTTTTGACAAAACATTGTACAACACCTTGTTTTAAAGGGATAGTTTACCAAAATTGAAAATTCTGTCATCATTCTGTCTAACCCTCATGTTGTTCCAAACCTGTTTGACTTACTTCTGTGGAACAAAAAAGACATTTTGAAGAAAGGTTTTGTCCATACAATGAAAGTCAATGAGGTCCAAAACAACACTGAACCAAAAGGAATTGTATTGTGCAGATGAAAACAAACAAAACATAGATTTGGAATGACATGAGGGTGAGTAAATGATGACAATTTTCATTACCCCTATAACTACAAGACATGCATCAAGTTGAGCGTTAAAGGATTTTTCTGTCCTCACTGAATGCGAAATGTTGCACAAAGTGACTACCAATCAGCCAGATCAATCAGAATGAATTTTTATGTTTAAAATAAAACTACATGGAGCATGATTTCTGGCCTATGAGATTTCACTGTGGAAGGGACTACCAGGCGCAACGCGACAAAAATAGAAACCAAGCACCGTCACAAAGTCTTGACGCATGATGCTGCTGACGCTATAGTTAGGACACAGTGTCAGAATGACTGCAATCCATAAGCAATGACGTTCTCCTGAGTAAAGTCTCTCCTGAGGCATACGGATCAGTCAATTGTGGAGAAAGATACAGAAGACGATTGCGTAAAAAAAGACAGAAGGAATGAAAGGAACATTAATATCCATTTATTGGGTGGTCTGGAAATTCCAACAGAAAACCAGCCAAGATTTAAAACACCCTCAGGGTTGGAGACCACAAGGTCAACGTGTTACTTTTGTAAGTGAAAAAAAGTCCTTAAAGGGTAAAAAGATTTTTTTATAGGTCCAATCAGTATTAAAGGTATAACTGACCCAAACAATGAAAACTGGCATTATTTACTCTCATGATGTGCAAAGCTTTAACTTACTTTCTTCTCTAGAATGCAAAAGAAGATATTTTGAAAAAATGTCTCAGGATTTTTTCATTCATACAATGAAAATCAATGGAATCAAAAGTTGTTTTGGCCCTCATTGACTTTCATTGCATGGACAAAAACAGTTCTTTAAAATATCTTCTGTTGTGTTCTACTGAAGAAGGAAAGTTATACAGATTTGGAACGACATGAGGGTGAGTAAATGATGACAAAGTTTTCATTTTTGTGTGAACTGTCTCTATAACAGCAAGATCCAGTTCATTCTGATCAGAGTTTGGTCTTGTGGCATACATCTGAAGAACCCCTCTTTGGAACTGACACGCATAACAACATGTCAAAGGAAAGGGGGCTCCATCTAGAGGGTGTGACAAGAGTCCTCCAACCGCACAGGAAACACTCCAAGGGTACGCTTGTATGTGTGTGTGGCCCCTGATGGCCCCACTTGCTGACTAAGGACCCCTTTATTACACTTTTAACTGTCAATCCTTAAATAAGCAATGTACATCACCCTGATGGCAGTTAAGATTTCTAATAAATCTATAATATTTACATTGCGAACCATGGCAACATTATAAACCACTTTAGTGATACCATGCGCACTGCACTTCACTTTTTCCTCTCTTCTGCTATCATTATTGCCTCCCTTTGCAGCCGTGGTGTACACGCTGCATATTTTCCCCTTGCTAACTCCCGAGGCCTGTGTTTGGCACCAGCTGTTATGCTTCATAGGGATAGTGGCGCTTTAACATGCAGACATAGAAAACAGCTGCGTAACACAATGCCAGGCCCTGTGGGCTTAAGTCAACACATTATCTGCGCTCTGCCCAGGCACGCGTGTTCAGCACAGACCCAGCGTGAAGGCATGGCATACGCTCACTGTCTGGGGATGTGCTCCTCTGTCTGTATATCAGATTGTGCCTTGCAAGAGAGAAAAAGAAAGAACCTAGGCAGCCAAATGACATTGCCAGTAACCAGGGCTGGGTGGTATGACTAGGTAGAGATTCTGCTGTACCACAGTACATCTGTGGCAAGATTTATATGATCCAAAACCAGCAGAAAACAGTAATAAGCGTAAACATAACACAAATAAAAAGTGTGATAAATACACTACCGTTCAAAAGTTTGGTGTCTGTAACATTTTTAATATTTTTGAAGCTCATCAATGTTAATCAAAAATACAGAAAAATACTATGAAATACTGTTTTCTCTTTTAATGTATTTAATTGATGGCAAAGCTGAATGTCAGAAAAATACTATGAAATACTGTTTTCTCTTTTAATGTATTTAATTGATGGCAAAGCTGAATGTTTAGCAGCCATTACTCCAATCTTCAGTCACATGATCTATCAGAAACAATTCTAATATGCTGATTTGGTGCTTAAGTAACATTTTTATCAATTTAATTTCCTAAATGTTTTAAACTTTAAAATGTTTAAACATTTTTAGGAGAGTTTTAGGTTATACCGCCCAGTAACTCATGCACTCCTCTCACCTGATAGGCTCTGCTAATCTGAGAGGTGGCCCACGCGGCGTACTTCACATTGTCCTTCTTCACCTTTGCGCTAACTTTTGGGCTGGCAGCGATGTGACTCGCCGACTGCAGGAGAAAAGTACAAGAAAGAGACAACAAACAAGGGTGAGATGGACCACAGTGTATCACCATTCCTAAAAAGCATCAATAAAGAGCCATAAGATAAAAACCCATCGGCTCCCACTTAAAGCCCACATAATGGAAGGGTGGCTAAACCCTGATGGCAATGGAGGGTATTTTTTAAAGGGTGGAAAATGTGAGGGTTTTGAGCCTGGTTGAGTAGTGAAAAAAGCCTAGGCGCTGGGTTAACGCAGTCTGATGCGTCTCACATCAGAGATAGGAAAGGCAGTGCTGACAGGCCTGGGAGTGTCAGGGAGGCGGCGTGTGAACGGCATAGCGCAACGTGAATCATGCTCTCCAGCCGCTACAAGATCTCCATTCCACAACCACAAATCCTCCATCTTTCCCTCGTTATTGCTATTAGACCTGCTCAGCAGAGCTTGCAGGACTCTGTCGGCTAGCATGAAAGCCCTTCCCCATGGATGTGCTGAAACTTTAACTACACACCAATCAAACTCTTCTGTTTTTGGCAGCAAATCCCTCGGCTTCTGGATTTTGGGGTGTGTAAGGTTGGTCAGATGCGGCAAATAGGCCATGTTAAGGAAAATTTTCAGTCACTCGATTCACAATCTGTTCATTTTTTTGTTTTATTCATAGTCTTATGATGAGAATATCCTTTAAATTTAGTCAATATTTTGTAATTTATTCATCAATTTTACTCAATGTAAACATTTTAGCAGACAAGAAAGTGACAAATTAAAGCAAATATTAATTTTATATATATTTAAACATGTATGAGCCAGCTTTATTTTAGTATAATTTATATATTATAATAGTATTTATTAACACTTATTAATTCATTAGCTTTTTTCACTTTTTAGTTTATTTTAATTTGAGTTTAAGTAATCTTTTTATGTGCCCTTGTCATTATTAGTTTTGTGATTTTTTTTTTTAGTTTTAGCAATTTTATTACTTCAACGTAAATATTTTATTTCAGGTAAGTGCACAAGCAACATTTTTAATTGTTTAAAAACTAACAAAACTAGTTTTTCCTCTAATATATATATTTTTTTGCTTTATTTCAATTATCAAAAATATTTTTAATAGTTTTATTTAACAATAACAACATGTGAAAACCATCCTTGTGAAAACCTGTTCAACTTAAACTTTAGTTCACTTGTGTATCTGAATAATTTTGTGATAGTAGTTTTAAAATAGTTGACATCACATTGCACATTTTTTGGTTCGCCTTCATTATCTTATATATTTTCATCAGTTGACAAGATCGGTCACAAAATCTTGTGTTTTATCTCATGTTTTTGCCAGGAGGTGCTCTTTTCTCTACATATGACTGGGAAACAGGCGATTGGTTTTGTTGTACTGACCGACATCCTTCTATTGCCGGTCTTGTCACATGTGCAAATCGCACATCAAAGACCGCTGATGACTGTCATGGTTCTGTGTTTGAACTACTGAAGCGTGTGTGTGTGTGTGTGTGTGTATGTTTGAACAGTGGGCCTGTGTGTGGCTCCCTGCGCACCCTCTGTCGGCCTTCTGCCCCTGGCTGGCTGTTTGTGTTCATATGTCAAGAGTCACTTACAAATGATGCATTGGTGTTAATGGACAACTTCCTGTTTAAATAAATACAGATGAAAGGCTTATTCAGCACACATATTGCCTGAACCTTTCCAGCAGAGCCACGTGTGATGGAGGGGTTGCCATTTCTCTACCAATTCTTTTATTGTCAAAAAGTTTGTTTATTTCTGAAATAAACATAGAAATGCCCTACAAAGTGCTGGTGGGATACGTTACAGCAAAAAATTACAAGTCAGAGTTTTTCCAACACAAGGACTGGAAACACAAACTGCAACTGCCCCTGTGTGAACCAATCATAGCCTCTGTATCCTTTCACGTTCATAAAAAAAGCAATGGAGAAGGTGTCTGTTTTCTGAACAACTCACCATGTAAAGGCCGAACAAGGCCCTCATGTTTCTGTTGTTAAGCTTCAATGCCTGCGCAAAATACTTCCTGGCCAGCTCAAGGTTTTCCAGACCTCCCTGGGTGTACTTTACCTGGGGGAGATGGCAGAGGAAACAGAAAGGTGATGTTGTGTTATAGGCACCCTTAAAGCTGACATGAGTGCTAAATAAACAGAACATGATCTAAACAAACAGGATTTATCCTATACAAGCATACAACATGATGGATGCAGCAAGTCAGAGAGTGCAAAGTTGAAGGGACACAAAACACAACGTGAAAAGTTTCTGTCTGTTGAAACGCAACAAAATCAAACCCAATTGAATATATTGAATGTTGCACCAATGAGATTTTACGGTGGGTAGGGGCAACCCAAAATGATATGACAGAAATAGAAACTAAGTGGCCGAATTTTTTTTATTACGGTCAAGGCTAGCTTGGAAAAGAAAAAAAGAAATGAACAAAAACTCAGATTAAAGGGATAGTTCACCCAAAAATGAAAATTCTGTCATTAATTACGCACCCTTTAACATAGAAGATATAAAAGGATATGACTAAGATACAAATAGCTGATGCCAACTTGTATCTTTATATATACTTTTTTAAACCCATTAACCTCTTCTTTCTAAACCAATCAACAAAAATTCTGACTTTTTATCCATTATAAAAAATAAAATTTAATCAAAAATAAAAACATTTTCAAACATAAAACTACAAAAAACTATACAAACTTAAGTTAATAGTTTGTGTATATTTTTTTCATATTGTTTGTATGTTTATATATGGTTTTTATTGAACAGTTTTTATGATTGTCACTCTTATTTTCTAAAAGCATAATTATATCTCAACAATTTAAAATGTACTGCTTCAGATGGCATAGTTGAAATAATGCTTCAAATGTTTGTTTTTTTTTAAATCACCTTAATTAAATTGAAAAGAACATTTGTTTCAGGCATGAAGAAAGAAATCATACCTCAGCGTACTGTTCACAGTACAGGTGATTGTGTGGGTTCGTCATCATCAGCTCTTCAAGACAAAAAGCTGCTTTTGCATAACTGTGGGAGTCAAACAACATGAGAGGGAGAGGAAAAAAACAATGAAGAACACACATACACATATAAAATATCTCCCAGTAGCTTTGTGGCTGATTACGCAAAGTGATGCTCAGACTCGTTGACAATCTGGGACTGGACAGTTTGAGGTTTCTCTTTCATCATCTTTTATGAGGGTTAAAGGGATAGTTCAGCCAAAAATGAAAATTCTGTCATCATTTACTCAGCCTCAGGTTGTTCCAAACCTGTATACATTTCTTTGTTCTGCTGTACACAAAGGAAGATATTTTGAAGAATGATGACAGAATTTTCATTTTTGGCTGAACTATCCCTTTAATGGAAATGTATGAACACCCAATATGGTCAAATGATGAACGGAGCTTTGCAACAGAGGTGACATTTCTGCCCTAGATTTAAAGATGTGCAACAATCTGTCCCTGGGTTCTTCATTAACATCTCGAGGCTGTCTTGAGGTCATTCTCAAAAGCCGTTCCCACATGAGATCACTGCTGAGCCATTGACCTCACACTAATTTACAGTTTCATATCTCAGACACTCTCTTCCTTATAAGTATACAACATTGGCCTGCACATTTCCCCATTGCTCCCACCAAAAAACCAAACAATTTCAAAAAGAACTGCAGGACTATTACGACAAAGCCGCAAGACACAAAAATGAGCCAAATGTATCTAAAAGCTGTGGACGGGGTTGAAAGACTCGTTACCGTCTCGAGTCCCCGAAACCGCACAGCTTTTTTAGCTACTGTTAGGCAAGCTTTCTGTCTCATTCCATGCAAGGTCCACACATCGAGTCTCGCAATGTACGTGCTCGCGCACACATATCAATTTATCACGACACATCAAATCTTAAAACAGAGCTGGAGCGTGTCCAATAGAGTTGTGGATGCTAATCTTATGGCTAACAACTGGTGGAAAAAACGTGTTGACGCAAACAAGACTTTTTTGGTGGGAAAAGGGCATTGCCGTTGCTGACTCGCAAAGAGATGATGAGCCTATCTAGCCGTTTAGGAAATGTTCAAGGGACTTTAAATGCAAAAAAAAGGAGAATGAGAGTGAGAGAACAACACATACAGTCAAAGAGGTTGAAGGAGTGAGCCAGTGAGATCAGGCCACTCAGAAGGTTGAATGCTGCTTGCAATTACCATTTCCTCTCCATAAAGACTTTCAGATGTGCTCCTACTATGGCATAAACTGTGGTGGAACAATGCAAAGAGTGAGAGAGAAATAGACAGATGGAGACACAGAGAAAGCAAGGCAGGCATCAACCCACATCACTGCTGAACTCAACGCCTACTACCTGAGCATTCAACATACACGGCCAACTCTAGCAGCGCTCCATATATGGATGCCTGTTTCTGCCTCAGAGTACAAAAAAAAAAAAAAAGATCTAACTGTGTCTGTGTGTCACAATGTGACTTTAATTGTGAGAAAAGGTTTAAAATGAAAAAGTCATTGAAAGATATAACGTCACACTGTGAGATAAAGAGTCAAATTGGGAGGCAAAGTCATGTTTTGATTGATAAATATTAGTCAAATTTTGAGATATAAAGTCACATGAGATTTTACGTCACATTGTGAGAAAGTCAAATTGGGGAAAGTCACATTTGGAGATCTTAAAATAAAATTGTAAAATATAATGTCACATTTTGATATGTAAAGTCAAATTAAGCAACCAACTCAGATTATGAGATATAAGGTCACATTTTGAGATTTTAAGTCACATTGTGAGAATCAAATTGGGGTAAGTCACATTTTGAAATCTAAAAATCCAATTGTGAGATATAAAGTCACATTTTGAGAGAAAGTCAAATTGTGAGATATAAAGTCAACTTTTTAAATATTAAGTCAAATTTTGAGGTAAAGTCACATTGTGAGATTTTAAGTCAAACTGGGAAACAGTCACATTTTGAGATATAAAGTCATCACAGAAAAGATTTGTGCTTAATCGAGTTAATTTTTGTATTATAATCAATTGACAGCACATTATATATATATATATATATATATATATATGTGCTGTCAATATATATTATATATTATTTTTAATCGCAATTAAAAATACTTACGTTTTTAATATATTTTATAATGTAATAATTTTGAAGTTAATCGCCAAATTACAACAACATAAAGAAACAACATAAAGACAGTATATTTTAAATACTTGTTTAATGGCATATTTTTATGAATAAAGGCCAGTATCACTGATACTAATACAGCTACTGATGTCTCGATAAAATTTATTTTTTTCCCCCCAATTTTAAACAAATTACAGCCATTCAACATTACAGTGTAATTGAAAGCTATGATTTAACTTTTATTAGGCTTCAAAAATATAACAACTTTTAATTTAAGTGAACTTAGAACAATCCTCACATAAAACCCATAATAAATGTCATATTTAGGCTACCTGTGCCCTTCCTACCTGTCTAACAGACATAAACTGCATGATTTATAGCCTAAATTAAATATAGATTAATCATTATTAAAGCTACAAAAGTTCTTTAGTTAAGAGCAGTGAGTAATTTTCGCTGTTACCATTGTTCTTTCATTATCTTCAATGACTTTGGTTGCTGTCCCTTTAAGAGCTGCCGCTGCTGCACATGACGCAGATCTCACACGCGTCCCACTTTCTCACAACTCTTTGCTTTCCTTTAAGACTTTATTTAACTCATTCAAGGCTGCTCTTATGAGGATACTCAACAAAACAGAAATTTTTTGCATTATTGTGTGTGTTATTGTTCGTTCAAGCGTGACAGAGAACTCAATTCTGGCGCGCCATCCATGCGCACCATAATGGCGTGCGTCTTTTTGTGCTCTAAGGCACAAAAACAGACTTCCACATCCATCTCCTGATGAACCTAAACCTAAAACTGTGTTAGGATGACTGTCTAGTTGTCCAACAACAAACTAGCCAATTAGTGATGTTGACTAGTGAGTTTATCAAGACTGCTTAATATTGAGCTCCATCCAACTGATTTTGAAAGAATCACATCTTTATCTGTGTTTGGTTGACATGATCAGTCAACGTAATTATGCTTCCTTAAGAATAACTAGTTTACTAGTTATTTAGACAACCCACTGATCAGTGGAAAATATGTAGTTTTGGACATCCCTACCTAAAAATAGCATTTAATTCACTCAAGAAACCAGTTTGACATTTCTTTACCAGTATTTAATTGTCACTGAAAAGCATGATCTACTAGTGGTCAATTTGTACTACGAACTTAGTGTAGTAGATTGCCGCCCATCATAGCTGTGTAATCAGCTGTTTGGGTGGTGTTTGTTTCTCTTCATCTTGTTTTGACTGGTTGGGAGAATGGGTGCCACCTCATTCTCTTGGGAATTTCTCTTTTTCCCTTTTCTTCCATTCTTTCACAGCGTGGAAGAGAGATGTGATAATGCGGGCTTTGCCGGAAGAGGAGGGGAAGGGGAAAAAGTGAGTCTGTGACCTGAAATAAAGAATAGAAAAAAAAAGGGGAAGAAAAAAAAAAAGAGTGACACTGACACACCTATAGATAAGGGGTTGTCAAAGAATGGTGTGATATTAGAAAAGTTGGGCTAAGCGGGCAGATAATCCTCTCACCCCTGGATTTCCTCTGTCTGCCACAGCAATAAAGCCCTTTACACAAAACCGTGAGGTATCTAATAAGCGGTGCTCTCACCAAGCGCCTGCATTCCTACGGCCAGCGGCCTCTGACCGGGACAACCAACTTTTTCTCTCTCACACACACACATTATAACACCCTGTAGCCCCCCCTCATGAACAATAAGACCAAAACAATTAAAGAAGGATGGAGGAGAGGAGACACAGACACAGACTTGTAGTTTCCTACAATCCTGATGCCTGGCAGAAAGTAACCCCTGGCAAAAGAGATATCAGCAGGGGAGCGCAGTCTTATCCCAGGAGTTGGAGAGGGGGCTCAAGGAACAAATCCTATTATGGCCCTACTCCATGGGACAAACAGACACTGAGCTTTAAGCAGGGCCCCTGGCTGAGACTGGTATTTCACTGTCTTTTACTCCAGAAGGTCCCACAACTCTACAGCAACCGTCGCATGTCAACCAAAGGTCCTGAGAATGACCTGCGAGATGGTGGTGAATGTGACCTCATAACCCTCGTAAACTTCACATTCCGTACGGACAACTTCTGGACATCTTACTGACACATTGTTGACTGATAAATCGATTTTTAGCTGATTTAAATGAGTTTTTCCCTACCTACACTACAAAAATGCCTGTTTATTTACACACAATGATGCATGTTTTAAAAATAATCTCTTTATTTCCTCATCAAATTCTTATTGAGTAAATTATAAGAATAAATTCATCTGAGCAAATTGAAACACATATATTATTGAAGCCTTTCCCTTTTTGCCATAAAATATGCCTATTTTTATAGAGACTGGTATATGTTCTAGTTATGTTGTTTCTGTATGGGGGTCAATTTGACCCCACACAATTTGATTAACCCTCATGTTCTATCAACTTCTATCAAGTATATATAAAAAAAATAAATCAACAGAAGAAATTAGGTAAGAAATCATTACTCATGCTCATTGATGTAGAGTTCTGACAGCTCATGCCATGCTTCCTGGTCTCCCACAAACCTGCAAGACAGAGTAGTGGTAGTTAGCTCATCAGAAAGGTCACTGTGGACAAAAGGGGGTTAGGGAAAGGCGTGGGGGCCAACTCAATCAAATGCAAAACCCATTTTAATTAAAAAGTAGAGGGGAAGGGAGGGAGGGGTGTCTAAATCCTCTTGTAAAACACTCACTGCTCCAGATATTCGTTGAGCTCGCGAATGGCCTCGCTGCTTTTGCCCTGCGCTCGCAGGATGGAGATCTTGCGCTTCCTTGCTGCCTGTTGGGTTGACATCAACAGAGGATTAGGGCTTTAGTGTTTCAAGTGTTTGTGAGGAACAGAAAAGAGCAAAGAGGGAAAGAAAGAGGGATGTGTAAATAATCCTCTGGGGTTCTGGTGATCAGACTGTAAAGACAACAGGGATGGCAGAGGCACCACAGTCTAAGAGTTGGATTCCATCTCCATCTTACGAGTTTCAATCAGACAAATACTGACTTTGAGAGTTATACACATAAGACATTGATTTAGAGACATGTTACAATGACATTAAACATTGTCACCAAATAACGCTACGGATAGCACATTTGGGGTGGTTCTTGCTTATTTTTGACCTAGTCTTGCAAAGGCAGACTTCTGACTTGTGGCAAAATGTCCTCATGTGTAATTATTTTAACAAAGAACTAAAAAATGACTTAATTTAACCTTTTTCTAAATTAGAATTTTAGGTTTCACCAAATTTTCTTGTGGGCTATTTTAGTTTTGAATTTTTAAATTTTAGATGGGACATTTTACAAGCAAGATTTTGTGTGGCATTTTACAGATTTTACCAAAAAAAAAAAAAAAAACGTGTTAAATGTCATATGTCTAGAATTCATATTAACAAATTTCAAAACTACATTATACTACAATTTTTTAAAAGTAAAATTTACAAAATTCAAATCTTTTAAATCTTCTAGCTCCATGAAAAACACCAAGAGAGGAAAAGAGAAATGTACAGAAAACACTATAAAAACAGCTAAAAAATAAATAAAATAAATAAAAAAAAAACCTATTTAAGCATACAACCCTTGACCAGGATCGTGGATGTTGGTATCAACAACCCGTGACCAGGATTGTGGAATACGGTATGCTTTAAAATCTTACAACATCACCCTTTTTTATGAATTCTGAAACAAGACGTAATGGAGGTGAATTAAATGCTGTCAGTTACTGGGCAGAACTGCACATGTAGCTCTTTTTTCCTCCCCTGAGGCAGTGTTACAATAAACACCCTTGCACCATCAGATTGTCCAATATGACGTTTCCTTGAAAGCATATTATTACTGCATTCAAGTCGTAAGTAATATAGCAGCAGATACCAAAAAGTAATGTCTTTATCAGATTAGAAAGCTTGTGGATTCTGGCGCACAAGCATTAGCGAAGATGCTGCTCACATTTGGAAGAGCAAGTAAAGACCCATTTCAAGTGGTGAAAATAACACATTGCCAAAGAGCCATGGGCCATATGCATTCACATAAACTTGCATAGCCCAGCTTGAATCAGCCGCAAATAACGTCCCGCCTTGTTCCAACGCAGAAGTGACCTTCAGGCGGATTAGAATCTCATCAATCTGAATCAGAAAGTATTACGCCAAGTCCGACGACTTTTCCAGCAGCGCCTCTTTTTTCCCTCCGCTGGTGAAAGGAGAGCAAAGAGCAGAAGCTTTACCGTTAGAAGTGCCCCAGATATTATTTATGAACTGGCACTTGATAGAGTGGGTCTTCCCTACTACCACAGCATGGACCAAACTCCATCAAGCCGGGCATGAGTCACGTCTGAAAGGCCATAAATCTGGAACTGCTATGATACCACCGCCACTCCAAATCCACTTATCCATCAACCAGGCGGCCAGACGAACCTGCTCCACTGGCTGCTTGAGCTAAGGAGTTGATGAACTGCCAAACCCCTACTGTACGCAAGTCTGATAGTACTTACTGGATCAGCGGAAGACATGGTTTCACATTACCAGGCTGCAGATGACAGGTGAAATAAGGCTACAGCTACAACCTCAAGCTGTTTGGATTACTGCACGAGTTCTGTATCACTATATAACGTTATCCTCCAGAAGTATTTAAAGAAACTGTGGAACGGAATCAAACAGCGATTCCAAATAGTTTAAGCTATCAAATTTTATTGTTAATGTTCAGTTTCTGCCAACTAACTGATTTCTTTGTACTCTGCACTGAACAAGGCGGAAGACTGTTTGCGACCGCAGGTTATTTACTCGGCCCCCGTATCTGTCTTTCGTTTCCTCTTAGTGCACTTGGCACCGACAGAAACATACGGAGGCTGGTAGACCGGAGAGTCTTACGAAACTTTATTAAACAATGAGCTATTCCAAACCATTTCAGTCTCTTTATGTCTTTCCCTCCCTCTCCCTTCTCTTTCGATGTGATCCAGGAAAGGCCAGCATCTCATTTTCATTCTCTTCGTGATTCTTTCTTCTGAAGCATTTCTGAGTGGCTCTCACCGTGAAGGACCTGGTTGCTTCCATCAACCCCTGGCTCCACTTTCAGACTGCTGTTGAGAGCCCACCTCCAGGGATTTCAAAGGCAACCGTCGTTCCCACAGGGTGAAGAGGAGTTGACTCTCAGCACTGTGGTGTACCGATATGACCCGACTTCAAATTCATCCTTAAATAAGAGAATTACCTGCTATTGGTTTCAACATATCCAGACCAAATCTAAGGTCTCAGCAACGGCTTAAGATAAACATGATCAGTAACAGTCCATGAATCATTTCTAACAGTGTTCAAAATGATTAGAATAATGGTCTCATAAAGTGTCATTTCAAAGAAAGCGGTCATGTTTTCAAAATAAATTCTAAATGCAAGTCCAAATTTATGAGCATATCCAAATCTTCTGAAGCAGCGTTAGAGGAAAATTTCAGCCAAAAATTATAACTCTGTCATCATTTACTTATCCTCATGTCATGTGTTATTTTAAAGAATGTTTCAACTGTGTTTGTTTATACAGTGAAGGTCAAATGGGTGCAAAGCAACACTGGATCCCACTGACTTTCATTGTATGGAGAAAAAAAAAAAATCTTCAAAATATCTTCTTTTTGTGATCCACAGAAGAAAGGTTTCTAAAAACTATGACAAAAATGTCATTGGACCGAAATAAAGTCCGTTCAGAAAAAAAAAAAAAAAAAAATCTGTTTGACCTTTAACTACATCTTGTTCTGCACTGTAATTGCATGTAATTCTAGAGGTCAACCTCAGGAGAATTCTCATTGACCTCAATTGCTTTCACAAGCACAACCATGTTTATCCTGCTGAATTACAGGCAGAGTGAGAGTGCTGAAATTCCGTGAGTAGAAAGAAAGAAAGAAACTGAACAAATCTACAGATGGATATATGGAAGGAACAACAGATGGATAGAAGGACAGACAGACAGACTAAAATCAACAGATGGATAGATGGAAGGAACAATAGATGGATAGAAGGCTAGACAGACAGGTAGAATGAATAGACGGAACTAATGAACGACAGACAGAATGACAGATAAATAGACATGATAGAAGGAAAGACAGATGATAGATAGACTGAACGAACAAAATATAGAGGCAGACATACAGACAAAACAAACGACAGATGATAAAACAAATTACAGATGATGGAACAAACAAATAACACAGACAGACAGAAAGATAGAACAAATTACAGAGAGGTAGACAGACAGACAAACAGAGAGTGCGCGAGAGAGAGAGAGAGAGAGATGATAGAACGATCGACGGATGGATGGAACAAATGACAGACAAACAGAGAGAGACAGATGATAGAATGAATGACAGATGGAACAAATGACAGACAGACAGTGAGACAGACGGATAGATGGAACAAATGACAGACAGACAGTGAGAGAGATAGTAAGAGAGATAGAGAGATAAAAAGACAGACTGATATGAGCCAGGAAGAATTTCTCCAAATCATTGCTGTAGGTATTGGACCATAATGAGCAATGGAAGGGCTAGGAGTTCGAACATTTTTTGGACACCGCCATGGCAGAGAAACCTTGAGCAATTTTTGTTGATTCAACAATTTTGGTTAATGGGTACCACATCTATTCCACAGCCTATAATTACAACAGTTCAGTTTCCAATCTCAGCTCCGCATGCTGGGATGCCTCACAAGTCCTCACAGTAGTCGCCAATTTTCCGCCATTTTCTTGGATCGTGCCCTCATCCCATTCCACTGAACATGTTAAAAAACACAGCGTTTAGATAAGCCTTGCATTTACAGACAGGTGACCTAGATGATGTCATCCCTCCAATACCACAACCTCTTGTCACCCCGCCTGCTATACCCAGCCAGAGGGGAATGGATTGTGGGAAAATACGGTCTAGTTGCCACTGCACAATGGCTCCGTTTTCTTCCATTCCCCTCCTCAAAACGTACAGGATTTAACGGGAGGTGACTTGTTTTTGGAGATCAGGAAACGGGCAAATCCTTTTCGGGGCCATCAGAAATATCTGGGCTGAACCTAATTGTGTCAGGGTGGTTCACATGGTTCTCGCCTACACCCTTTCCACAAGTGGGCGCATCCTACCAAGCCTACCAATGCTCCCGTCAAGGAGCATTCAGCATGAAGATAAGACATGGGAAATTTATGCGTTTCACAGTGAAAACATGCCCTTGATGGCTACACTGATGGCCCGTTTTGCCACCTAATCAAGTTGATAAATCCTCAAAGAGCAAAATCCCACGGCATTTCACAGAGCGATCAAGCAAAGCTTTAAGAATCTGTCAGCCCATTTCACTTCATTTCCCAGACTTCCTGGTGCAAAAAAAAAAAAAAAAAAAAAAAAAAATGACGGCTGTCTGAGTGATCATTCACAAATGCACATTTCCTTTTAGGAGATGATGGCTGCAGCCGGTTTCTGCGAGAGACTGATGAGGTAATGAGACGTGGTTGGACAGTATTTTCCAGTGATTTTTCTGCTGAACTGAGTGTAAAAGGACCATTTCATTATATTGATGATGACAATTCAAATTTGGGTTAAATGACAGTTCATAAATAAAAAGCCCAGTTTAACAATTTTAAGCTTAAAAAAAAAAAAAAAAAAAAAAAAAAAAGGTTTACCCAGTAGATTTCACAAAAGGTATGCGTTTCTGCATAGAACTGCCTATAAATACTATACTTCACAAATGATCTCTACTTGCAGGTGTTTAGTAATGGGATATCATATTTCTCCTCATGGATTTCATTACTACAGCAGATAAAGTTCACGTAAAATGCAACACTTTGATGGGGACGTTTGCAAAAATCACATTATTGCCACACTCTTTCCCAAACGTGTTTGGCTTGGATAACAATAGGACACGGAGAAACATATTTCCCCGAGGGGAAATTTGTTTCATATCTTTTGAATGTTAACAGAGGGGCAAAGCGATATGATTACTAGATTGTGAAGAATAATGTAACCGCACTGGTTTGATGATATCCATTTTGCGCCGATCTTCTCAACTTCCCATTTACACGCCATTAAATGTGCTTGCAATTTAACCTTGATCATGGGAATAGGGAGAGTGCCTCGGTTGAAATGCACAAAAAACAAACAGAACAGACCTCTCGTTTTCAGAGGGGGAAAGACTGATGGGAGCGTTTCAGTCCAACAGTAACAGATAGTTAAATAAATATCAAATGGTAATGATATAACAAATGCAGGGACGAGAGGACGGAGGACAGGCCATTTTTTGCCCGCAAGATGAAGATAGTGATAGCTTGAAGCAATAGTTTAAAATGAAAACCCAAAAATGAAAATTCAGTCATTATTTACTCATCCATTCCAAACCCACTTGACTTTCTTTGGTGGGACACAAAAAGTGAATTTTTGAAGAATATCCTGGCCACCTATCAATGTAGCAAAACAGAATGTGGATTGGGGCTGCCAAGCTCCAAAATGATAAAAAAGCACCATAAAGTGGCCCCTAAAGTGGTTCATAGTTCTTGCTCTCCTTGGCAGGTTTAGTTCATACGAGAAGTAGCGATGTCTAATAATGTGAACAGACTTTTTTCTTTCTAGTCAGATCTTTTCAATGAATCAGTTGATAAAAACGAGTATGATTGATGTGGTTCTTGAGTTCAACTCACTTACTCAATGATCCAGTCATAATGGTTAACAGCCCAATGAAGGAGAAGATTTTCAGTGAATAACACCTTAAATCTATCATATGACTTCAGAAGATTTTGAAAAATAGTGAACAAACCAAATAGACTTAAACACTCCCCATTCATTGCAATTGCTTGCAAAAGAGTAACTGGTACATTATTAAAAGTTTCTTGCGTTCCATGGAAGAATGAAAGCCACACAGGTTGGGGACAAAATGAGGGAGAGTATGTGATGACAGAATCTTAATTATGGGTGAACTATCCCTTTAAGGGAGAAAACAAGCAGAGAGAGAGAGAGAGAGAGAGAGAGAGAGAGAGAGAGAGAGAGAGAGAGAGAGAGAGAGAGAGAGAGAGAGAGAGAGAGAGAGAGAGAGAGAGAGAGAGAGAGAGAGAGAGAGAGAGAGAGAGAGAGAGAGAGAGAGAGAGAGAGAGAGAGAGAGAGAGAGAGAGAGAGAGAGAGAGAGAGAGAGAGAGAGAGAGAGAGAGAGAGATCACTGGGGGGAAGGGGGTCCTGCCGGAGCACACATGAGAGTTTATTGACTTTGCCAGCAAAGCCTCCGTGTGTTCAAAACAGATGGACGGTGAGGTGTGGAATCTGCGCACAATATCCAAACAACAGAAGTATCTGCTTTTCATGCACACTTTGCCAGCCCAGAGAAAATGTTTAAAACATCTAAGCAAGCCCATGTGTAGAGACAGTGCAAAAAAAAAAAGTGTTTTGCATCTACAGAGAAGGGCCAAAACAAATAGGGTTATGAAAACACTTCAAAACATTTATTTTCTTGCATGGCCGCACAGTCCTTATGTAAGAATGAAGGGCAGGTACAATATGTTTTGAGGTGATGGTGGAAAGATATTGGAAAAACATGGAGCATACTTGGATTCTGTAAACCACTTCACTCAATAAATAATCAGTGAATAAAAAACAGGCTTCATGTGTTACGCCAAGGCAAGACAAATCAATAGCGAACTGGGCGAACTACATTTGGGCTTTTAAACCTAAGTGATCTTTAAATAATAAATAAGTTTAAGACTGAACCATACACTGCAAATGGACAATTTATCCAAAATTAAAAATTCTGAACCTCACCACGTGAATGACTGTCTTCCATGGAACACAAAGTAAAATGTATATGTATGTATTTATTTATTTATTTATTTTAAAGAAATTAATACTTTTATTCATCAAGAATACATTAAATTGATCAAAAGACTGGAGAATCACTAAAGACTGAAGTAATGGTTGCTGAAAATTCAGCTTTGCCATGATCACAGGAATAAATTACATTTTAAAATATTAAAACATTTTAAATTGCAATAACATTTTACAATATTACTGTTTTTACTGATGGTAAGCACAAGAGAATTTTGAATGGGAGAATTTAATTCATTATTCACTAATCCTCACCTCTAGTTGACTGCTAACTGGATCATTCTACTAGAGACCAAAACTAGTAGAAACCATTCACTCGAGAACAAAATCGATCAATTTGTGGAAGAATCATTAAGACTGTTTTTGTGAACTAACTCTCTTTAAAAAGAACATCTGACTCCAAAAACTAGAGATGCACCGAAATGAAAATTCTGGTCCGAAACCGAAACTTCAGGAAGCACTTGGCCGAAAACCGAAACCGTAAATAAATAATGAATTAATTAATCAAACTTATTTAATAATCAGCACTCAAATATTTAAAACTGAGTTGTACAAACATTTAAATTCCACATAAAGCAGTTTTTATATAATTTTTTTAATAACAGAATTGTTCTACTCCAGTTTGTTGGTGAAATATAAACATTTAAATGACAATAAACTGTAATAACTTGCTATCATGACAGATTTATTCAAACACATCGCTAAGTAAAAATATAATGAATACAGTGCATATATTTAGCAAAATGCTCTTCTCCAGAGTTTTTTTTTTTTTTTTAGATAACTAATGAGTTTATGGACACTGAATAGCTTTCTTGAGGTAAATGTAGCGTTAAGTGACATTGTATAGCCTACAAGCTGTTTTATTGCCATCTTTCCCCGGGTGATACACTGATTGAGCGATTACATGAGACAGGATTCATTTCAATTTGTTGTAATTAAATCTTTCAACATACCTTCTGATGTTCACCCACTTCATACTGTAACTAGTAAAGAGGAGAGTGGGTGATCGTTTTATGTGTGCTTGATCCGTGCTGCCGCCTAAACTGAGGTGGCTACAGTGATCGGTTACGCTGTATTAATTATAATCAATAAAATCAAGAATTTTAAAGTTGAGACTTTGCTTTATATTAAAACTAATAAAGCGCAAAGCATTTTGCGATTATTGAATGTCAGGCGTGTTACAAATGTTATCCAAGTTTATCCAAGTTGCATGCACAAAATAGACGCTGAACACAGTCAAAATGTGCTATTGGAGAAGCTCTAATTAAACATCTGTTTCAGTCACTGATTTCGGCCCTCCAAAACTTAAAATAGCTGTTTCGGACAAAAAAATTTCGGTAGCTGAAATTTCGGTGCATCCCTACCAAAAATGACTGGTTTTGTGAATAAATAAAATGTTATGCATTTGAAATGACATGAGGGTGATTAAATGAAGACTGAATTTTAATTTCTGGATGAACTATTCCTTTAGGTTATCTGAAGGTTAAAGGTAAAAAAAACCGAAGGGAAAAAAATTAGCACCCCTGAGACCTCTCTATGGAGTCTCAGGAAAAGCGATAAATCCCCTTCTTCAAAAGACAAGGCATTTATTTTTGCTGAGGTTGCCACAGCCGTGTTTAATGCAACTGAAGTCCATAAATCAATGGTCTTTGTTACCTCACACACTTGTGTGTACTGCGTTTATGTGTGTGTGATTTTAGCAGCTGAGGTCACAGAGGGGAGAAAGAGTACAAAAATGAACTTTTTAGACAGCAAGTTTCAAACACATTTTTTTTCTTACCGTATTTGTCGGGTCATCTTGTAGAATTGAGTCGTACAGCTTATTGGCATCCTCGTACCTTCAACGGAGAGATCATGTTTAAGGATAAATAACAGGAACACCGGTCATGTGAAATGAGGTTGAAGAGCTATCAAATAAAGTTCACAGTAACCAACTTTTTGTATACAGAACGGCTTGTTTCTATAGTGACACAGGCTACGTATCCAAGAAGCAGAAATAAACAGCCATTACCGTTAGAGCTCAAATAGCAAGTGTTGTGCGAGGTTTACTAGCTCCACAAAGAGTGTAATCCACAAACATGATTGCCTGCACTTTGATTTACCTCTAAACAAATCAGCCTGAACTTCCACCACAAATCAGGCATCGTTTCGAAGTGCATTTTGCTTAAAAGGCATTCCGAAGCAAGACGTATATGAGTTACAGATGCAAAAAAATAAATAAATAGATTCGACGGGCCCTTCAACCTGAACTGAGGGTTGGACAGCACCATGTGTTTGAAAAGACGTTATGAATTACGATGCTGATCTCATACAGTGTTTTCTGAAGAATGGGAGGACAATGCCAGAAGCACTTCACTTGTCATGTCGAATGAAGGATGAAAGCTTGTTTTTTTACAAGGGACAACCTGCACAGTTAACGCTAGCACAGCCAAGGCAGCCGGCCTTATGATCAAAACCTGTTTCAGCCCGCAACCAAAAACAGAAGCAGCTCTGGTTCCTATTATCATTGAGCTCCAATGCCACTCCTCTTCTCACATCCACATTAGAGTTCAATCACTCTCTGGCACATCTCAAATGGCACCAGCCGCTTTGACTTGCTCTATTTATGTAAGATTCAGCCATGTGGGAGCAGAGGGGAGAGTTTCATTTAAGCAGAGCGTCTGATGGCAATTAGACTCAAATTTGCAGTTTATTTAATCTGACCGTGCAGGCGCAATCACTCACAATTACGGAACAACCCCTGGCATAACTGATAAACACGTCGTAGATATGGTGACCAGACCGAAATCTGAAATCCTGCTGAAATTCTATACATTAACATCAATTTACGACTTTCTTAATTGTTTGCTCAAACACTGAGAGAGGGCAAAATTCTCTGGGAGAGGAAACACAGACCATAGGTACTATGTTTACAGGTCTGACCGGCCTTGTTTTCCCAACCAGGGAGACAAAAAGCGAGAGAAGGGAAAAAAAGCACAGAGGGACCCCCAGAATAATAGCGGGAGAGACCACTTCCGTCTTTGGAATTCCTCGCTCAGGCAAAAGAGCCACAGGACTACCGAGGGCTGAACCATTCTCTCTCGCTTTTCCACTTAGCAGAAGGAATGGTGGCTTGCAAAATAAACAGCCTCCCTTCCCACGCATCCTGCCACTTACGTCTCAGACCCCCCCCCTAACCCCCCACCCTTGTAGCTAATCCAAGGCCGTGGTGTTAAGATGGTGCTGCGGTGTGTGTATCTTACCTCTCCAGAGCCTCCAGCCGCATCCCTGCTAATCGCTTCACTCTGTGACTGTCTGGAAACTGCCTTTTCAGCTCCTGTAGGCAACTCTACACAAAGAACAACAACAACAACGGTGGGGTTTGACCATGCGAACATTTAACTTTTACTCCACAAATAGGTTTTCCAAACATTCTCCATGTCTGTCATAAAGAAAATCCTGTTCTCATGCTATTGGTTGAACCAATGTGGGTATCAACCAAAAACAGCTTAGTTTTTTTTTTTCTCTGCATAATAAGATAAAATATTCAAAATATATTTATACATTTTAAAATGACTCACTACTATTCAAAAGTTTGGAGTTGGTAAGGTTTTTAAAATGTTTTTGAAAGAAGTCTATTCTCAACCAGACTGAATTTATTTTATCAAAAATACAGTAAAAACTAATATTGTGAAATATTTATATATTATACTTCTGTTTTCTATTTTAAAATATTTTAAAATGTAATTTATTCCTGTGATGGCAAAGCTGAATTTTCAGCATCATTATGTCACACTGCTTAATATTTTTGTGGAAACTGTGATCATTTTTTTTTTTTTTCAGAATTCTTTGATGAATAAAGTTCCAAAGAACTGCATTTATTTATTTTTTAAATAATGTAAAAAAAAATAAATAAATAAAAAGTCACTTTTAATTAAATTAATGCATCCTTGCTGAATAAAACAATTCATTTCTTTAAAAAAAAATTGTTACTGACACCAAACTTTATATGATTTTTTTTTATTAATATATTATTTATACAGAACCTGTTTTCATAGATTGTTTTTAACTAGAACAGATTAAAAGTTTATTTTATGAACAAAAATAATTACTTCAACAGAAATACTTCAAAGATTGGTATTTCAGGAGTTGTGATCAATAAAGTAAGCCTGATGCAAAAATAATAAAGAATAATTACATTTATTTAAAAATATATATATTTTGTTTAAAGGTTATATAGACAATTCAATTTTTTTACTATTATTTTATATGTCAGGCTTTACAGGGCTAACATCAACAAAATACTGACATAACTAAACATCAGCCATGACTATTTGCTCAATATGAAATAAATTCATATATATTTTGCACCACAGCTTGAGTGACTATGCAAAGCCTGCTGGATTACAGACATATGAAAATTATACTACAACTCTCAGGGGTGATGAAATGTGGGCTTTGTACATTTTTCTCATCCACAGCATTTAAAACTTTATAGATCTACTCTAAAAAGTGTGATGTGACTAGTTTGACAAGACAATATTACAGCGAAGGTTTCTGCTAACCATAAAATGAAACAGTAACTTTCCTGTCCGTGGGTGCCATGATAAACAGGTTGGCTATACAGCTGTGAGGGAAGACGTGAAAAATTGCAAGTGACGTGGGTGAGAATTCAGAACACTGCACAGCGGGATCCCACAATTCCACACTGGCTACTATAAAAAGCAGGGGCAGGATGCTACTTTTACCAGTTCTTTCCCACTGAGATGAACAGGCCCCTGTTTTTTTTCTTTCTTTATTCTTTTTTTTTTTTTTTTTTTTTTTTTTTTTTTTTTTTCACACGCTCATGACTTGGTGAGGAATGGTTACTGTCAAATCCAATGTTTTCCTGGTTAGGATGGAAAGTTTGCTCTGTGGCGTAGCCCGGCTGACCCATCATGCTCACAGACGGTTTTTCCCGCTGTTTTCCTAGCTGCTGGTTAGAACCTCAGAAACTGGCTACTGTAAGTGTCAAGTCAACAACGATCCCTGATCACTGAAAATCATGCCTGATTTAAATTTCAAGCCAATTGTTTTTCCAAAAGCAACAGGCAAAACAGTGCATTTTCAATGGGCAAAAAACATCTTAAAGGGATAGTTCACCCAAAAATGGCAAAAACCCTCAAGCCATCCTATGTGTATATGACTATCTTCTTTCAGACGAACACAGTCGGAGATATATTTAAAAATATCCGGGCTATTCCAAGCTTTATAATGGCAGTGAATGGGGGGCATGATTTTGAAGCCAAAAAGTGCATTGGGGGGGTTAATAAAGGTCTTCTGAAGTGAAGCGATGGATAGAATAACCCCTGACCCGACGCATGACATATTGATGAACGCGGAAGCACAGAGGATAGAGCAAACAAAACACCGGTCACGAATTAGAAGTCTAAAATGAGAGATTTTAAAGAAAAATGTCGGTGGTTTTCGATATAAGAGAAGAGGAGCTTGAGTTTGTTGCACAGCCCTATTTGTTTAAATCGTGAGAGGCATCTATGCTTCCGCTACTCCTACATCCTGCGTCATACATCGTGTCACGGGTTACTCTTTTGGCGCAAGTCGACTTGCGCAGTATGCATATGGTCGTCTGCTGGAAGCTAGTTACTTTAGATCATAAAGTTTTAAACATGGATACTTTTCTTACAAAAACCCATCGCTTTACATCAGAAGCCCTTTATTAACCCCCTGGAGCTGAGTGGAGTACTTTTACGATGGATGGATGCACCTTTTTTGGCTTCAAAATCAGCCCCTCCGATTGTATTCGTCTGAAAGAAGAAAGTCATATACACCTTGGATGGCTTGAGGGTGGGTAAATCACGGGGTAATTTTCATTTTTGGGTGAATTATCCCTTTAAGCTTGATGAGCAGTGTGCCCAGTTGCATAGATGAGAGACTGCGAGAAAGTTACTTAAAGAAAACTCACCCAAGCCAGATCGTCACGACTGCAGTCCAACGCAGCGATCATCACCTGCTCGTAAATTATCCAAACTGAGCACAGGAGACAAACATAAAATGACACCATATTAGTAAGTCTATTTTTCAACATGGTAGCAAAGATGACGAATGAACATCTAACCCTTGTGAACTCCTTTCGAGCAAACTGTGACTTTCTTCTCTGTATCATTAGAAAAGACAATCTTTAGCGTCCGTCAGCGACACAGTTTGTCTTCGTAATCTCCGGGTGTGGGCGAGCTGGCAGGTCTCATGGAAACGGTCAGGAAATTCATGCCAAACAAAACGAATTCGCTGAATTTTGACAAGAAAACCTTAGCGTATTCATCAATTTTATGTATCAGTTCAGTCAAACACCGCAAAGGGTGAGCGAATTTCACCCTCTATTCGTCATGACATACGTTACGTGCTGAAATTGCGCAGCTATCGTTGTCTCGGTCCAAAAAGTGTGTCTTTACTTTGACAGATTACAGGAATTTTAAATTCCTACAATTAAATGCTTAAGTCATTTCCAAGATGGTAATGTTTAACGTTCAACTGGCAACTGTAACAAAGCGAGTGGCTTTAGCTGCTCTATTTACTATAAAGAAAACTGATTAGTGGGCTTGGCTAATAGATCCAATTAATGAAATTAATGCTCCATGACAGACAAGTGTGTTTTGACAAGCAAGCCCAAGTCTATCGGCTGAATGATTTCAAATGTGCTAATTGAGAAAGCACAATAAAATCCCACCGAACAAGAAAAAAACTGATATGCCAAAGCAAACAAACGCCTCAAGTTTTTTGAGCTGTTTTTATGATTCCAAGTCTTGCTTTGATAATTACCATCTTGTTTCACAGCCAATTTAAGAGCTGGTTTCAATAAAAACAAGCTGTGTAAAGTATTTACCCTGCTCTTTACAAACAGTATGAATCATAATCACAACAAAAAAATAAAAGTTTCAGTAAAAATTCGACATCATGCATCAATAAAACAACTCATCACATGGCAAAAGAGAGCACTCTTTCACTCATCTTTGCTTCATTCTTTCCTTAATTAGATAACAGGCCCACCTAGAAATCTGAAAAGCTTCCACCACCAAAACCATCGTTATTTTTTTTATTTTATTTTTTTTTTTGCTTGCTTGTATGAACACATGTATTGCAGTAAAAGCCTTTCTGAGGACTGTTTGGTAACTTACGGCTTGGCTCTTTCATTGTTGTTTGCTAAGGTTCCTCAAACAGCAGTGTTGTTATCTGATGAATAGCCAAAAGACGTTTAATAATAGTTATTTGAGATTACATGAGGTTTTAAAATAATAATATGGACGAAGAAAAAAAAAATGCCTAAATTTGATTTGAGTAGAAAAGAGCCCAATTTCTCCAATTGGTAAACCAAAAATTGTCAACTATAGGAGTGAGTTTTAGAGCCAGTATGAAGGATTGGATCACCTCTGAGTTAATGATTTTAGCTGAAGAGAGTCTTGGCTTTAGTGGCTATGTTTGACAACACGATTGCAGGACTTCATCTGCTTGTCTGGCTTAGAAACCCATAACTGACCAAAGCAAATAAATATTAAGCCCTCTGAAATGTTTCTCTTTCCACTTTTAACCTAATTTTAATGTCAAGAGAAAAGCTGAAAGGTCTTTTTGTTATCAGATCTTTAAGGACAAATCAAGACAGAAAGAAAAAAGAATTGGTGCTCTTCCCGCCTTCTGCAATAGTCATATTCAAGCGGTCAGATACTCAACTCTAAGACAATGCTTGTATTAAAGAAAGAAATAATTCAGTGCTCAGCAACTTCATGTTTTTTTTTTTTTCAGGTTTTCAGATACAAAAGCTATGCCAAAAAAAGCTGCTTTTGAGACAACTGAATATAAATTTGTTCAAAATACTTAAGCAAAAGCACTTAAAAAAATTTGACATTTAATGTTGAAATCTGCCATAGACTGCTTATTTTCAAAAGACTATGTTGATTATATTTCCACCACTGAACTTTTGTTACTCAGACTGTGCTAAAGACAGCAAAACTGTCTGTACTCACTTAGTGAGGTTTAAATATATTGTTTTATTTATAAAAAAAAAAAAAAAAAAAAAAGTTTTTAGTGGCAGTAGTTTAAAGAGTGAATTTAGAGGCAACTTCTCAGAGTGTTTTATCTCACATTTTAAAGAGTACACCCTTTCCAAGTAGTTGCACTCTAAATTCATCCTCTTTAAATCACTGCCGCAACTGCCATCAAAGCATAGCTTTTGTAACAAAATCAGTGCCTTTAATAAATTTCAAGACAATTACTGTCAAACTTCAGATCGCCTGCTGTGGGTAATGTTCCTATTAACTGTCTAATGGGAATATAACCTCAATGTTTTGTTAGGACTATGATGGTTCCATGCAATAAAAAGTTATAGTTATTCAGCCTATTTATTTATTAAATATCTGTCAGTTATCCTATTGAAGGGTTGCGCTTAGTATATGTGCATACGAAACACATCTGATCGGTGTCAGGCAGAAATCACCCTAAACCGGTCCAATTATAAACGCCATTAACTTTAAGAGCTGTATAATGCTACAGAGACTGAAGGTTCTTCATTATTTATTACTTCTTATAAGTTTGCTTTTGTTTACTGTAATTGTATGTACTTACTGTCATCTCCAAGTTTAGACGCGTGCTCATTTATCAGCTCTTCACCAACATCCACGATCTGCTCACTGTTCCTGTAATTCTCTTCTCTCCACTTACGGAGTTTGTCACGCATCTCTGAAATTCAATAAAGAAACACATTAGGCCTTGGCTGAAACTTTATCACCAATTTATTTCATCATCCATCAATTATTTATTGTGAGTATAACTTGTACTTTATTCATCTTCCTACTTTTAAAAAAAAAAAAAATCATTATACTGATATGTTTCCTGCCTACTATACTTTGTATAACTTAATCAACACAAAAAACTTTTTAGAACAGTTTATATAAGAATAAAACACCCTGATAATGACATCAGATTGTCAGATTCTGATAATGGTGTCAAAACAGCCACAAAAAATAAATAAATAAATAAATTAAAAAATTGCAATAAAAATTAATTACGCATCTAACTTAAAATAAAAGCACAAAGAACATACAGTGGGGGATAAAGGTCTAAGAACACTAATGAAAATACTTCTATTTCAGAATTATAATTGATTTATTTTTATTCTCAATAGAAATTAAATTATCAGTAAAACCATATGAGTGAAATTACATTGTCTTAGTATTTGATATCCACTAGTATTTGTTTTTCTTTAATAATAGCATGCATTATTTAAGAAATCAAGTTGTGGGACATGTTTTATCTTGTGTATAAAGAGCCAGACATATATAATATCATATCAGTTGTTAATAATGTCAGTGTTCATCTAAATCTGTATTATTGCACTGAATTAGGATGTCAGATTTATGGCAACAAAAGATTTATTTGATAAAAACAACGGGAGATGATTATAGTCAAGACAACTGATTCATTCTTTATTATCGGACTGTAGATGACCAATATGACATGCAGGTACACCGCTTATATTTCAACATGATAATTTCTATAAAAAACAATATGATAGTTAGATACAGATTGCAACCTAAACACCGTAACATATTATATGAACGTATAATTATGTCTTTCTAGAATACAGATTTTGTTACTAAGCTGTACAGAAGCTAACAGGCTACCTAGATCGCCTGCTGTTGTCTTTAATGAAAAGCACAAAACAATAAGGCATTTAGTTCGCAAACCTTTACAAAATGTGTAACTTGGGTAACGGCTGAATGACTACAGATAAATACTGAATCAACTAATAACAGCTGTTAACGAAAACAAAGTCATTTACCTTCCCAAGAAACATCGTAGAGCTCCGATATAGACGACATGTTTTCCTAGCTCCACCTTCTGTGAGCTGATTGGTGGATGACAGTGACGTAAGAGTTAACGCCATGAGAAGGGTCAATAAAGGGCAAAGGCCAAATCCAGACAGTTTTTTTTTCTTTTTTTTCATTCAAACAATACAAAAACGGACCTTACAGTTTTTCCTTACATAGAAAAGAGCAGCAGCAAGAACAGTTAAAAAAAATACGAATTAAAAAAAAAAGACATTAATTACTATTAAAAGAAAGATAATGGGGGAAAATAGACAGCTTGAAGGATATATATTTTACTTTAAAACAAAATCTGCCAAAAATCAATGGCAATGAAATAATTAATAATTATAAATAATTTATTCATTATTTTTAATGATTTAAAATTAAATATTTTAAATAATTTTAATATGAATAATAAATCATATATAATAATATCAATAATTATAACTAATTCTGTAACTGATAACTGTTCTATGCACTAAACTAAATTGGATTTGGTTTTATCTATCTTTGGAGTAAATTCATAAGCTTAGAGAGTCTTCGTAGCATTTCTAAAGGTTATTGTGGCTTTATATGCTGTCTATTTTCTTTCTCTATGTGCTCAATTGGTCTCTTAGGAGCTGTGGATCTGGCTCAGTGTGTGCGTTTACTTTGCTGTGTCTACCACACAGTGCACTCACCAAGTGGACTCAGCACATGCTTGTTTATAGCAGCACAACCAAAACTCAATGTCGTTCCTATTGTGGCTGCTTGTGCATTGTAGAAGCTAAACCAAGGTTTTTGTTTTCTAAAAGACACTGTTAGCTTATAAAAGGGCATCTAGAAAATGTCATCCTCTCTGCAAAAAACACTTGTGCGGTTCATTGTGCTCTGAGTGACTTGTGGATTTATAATTTCCAAGTCTCCTAAATGGCAGTCACTTGATATGTGGATAATGTTTTTTGCTGGAAAGCTATAACAACCACATTAAAACAAGCCAGCGCTAGCTGATGTGTTGGGAAGTTACTAAAAGGCAATGCTTCTAACTTACACTACCGTTCAAAAGTTTGGAGTCAGTAAGATTAAGAAAGAAAGTGAGAAGTGAGAAATTATTTTTTTGTTTCAGCAAGGACACATTAAACAATAGATTTCTATATCAAATAAATGCTTTTCTTTTGAATTTCTATTCATCAAAGAATCCTGAAAAAGACTTATCTCAGTTTTCACAAAAAATATTAAACAGTACAACTGGTTTTTAACATTGATAATAATAATTAACGTTTCTTGAGCAGCAAATCAGCATATTAGAATGATTTCTGAAGGATCATGCGACACTGAAGACTAGAGTAATGGCTGCAGATAATTTAGTTTTTCCATCACGGGAATACATTAGCCTACATTTCTTTGCCATAAAAGACATAAATTACATTGTTTTAAATTGTATTAATACTGTTTTTACTGTATTTTTGATCAAAGAAAAGCAGCCTTCACTGTAAAAAAAAAATATTTTCATGATTTGTTATCAGAGCATTTTTTTCTTTTGTCAAATCAACTTTAATAATAATTAATGTCGTTCAGATAACATAATATTTTGAGTTTCTGTTGATTAAATAAATTGCCTTCATTGTTTTAACTCAAATTTTTAATTTCAGTGAACTCAAAATTTTAAGGCAACCAGGTAACTTATTTTTTTAAAGGGTTAGTTCACCCAAAAATGAAAATTCTGTCACTAATTACTTACCCTCATATCGTTCTACACCCGTAAGACCTTCGTTCATCTTCGGAACACAAATTAAGGTATTTTTGATAAAATCTGATGGCTCAGTGAGGCCTCCATTGACATCAAGATAATTAATACTTTCAAATGCCCAGAAAGGTACTAAAGACATATTTAAAACAGGTCATGTGACTACAGTGGTTCAACCTTAATGTTATGGAGCTACGAGAATACTTTTGTGCACCAAAAAAAAAAAAAAACGACTTTATTCAACAATATCTAGTGATGGGCGATTTCAAAACACTGCTTCATGAAGCTTTGAAGCTTTACGAATCTTTTGTTTCGAATCAGTGGTTCGGAGCGTGTATCAAACTGCCAAAGTCATGTGAACCATTGACATTTGAAACATTTCGAAACACTTATGATGTAACGAAGCCTCGTTTACTGAAATCACGTGACTTTGGCAGTTTGATACACGCTCCGAACCACTTCGAAACAAAAGATTAATAAAGCTTCGAAGCTTCATGAAGCAGTGTTTTGAAATTGCCCATCAATAGATATTGTTGAATAAAGTCGTTATTTTGACTTTTTTGGTGCACAAAAAGTATTCTCGTCACTTCATAACATTAAGGTTGAACCACTGTAGTCACATGAACTGTTTTAAATATATCTTTAGTACCTTTCTGGGCATTTGAAAGTGTAAATTAACTTGCTGTCAATGGAGGCCTCACTGAGCCATCAGATTTCATCAAAAATATCTTAATCTGTATTCTGTATTGTTGGAAATTTTGCTTTATGAATCAGTTCATCCTAAACAGTCCTCTCTTTCTCATGTGTAGTGTTGGAAATTCCAATTTATTCTAAAGAATCAGTTAATTTTTTTGAAGGTCAAAAAAAGAAAAACATATGGATGAATCGTTCACAACAAGATCAATAACATACATTTAGAAGACACCTCATGTTCACAGGTTCTACAAGCTCCTCACAGGCATCAGATTCTCTTACAACTGTGTACGGGAAGTGAGGAAAAAAGTAGCACGTGCTCTGTGTTTACTTTGGAGCTCCGCTTCTCGCCAGAAGTGTCACCATAAGGAGAGATCAATAGCAGCCTTTTGAAAACCGAAATTGTGCTGCTTAACTACTGTGTGCGTAGTTTTCCGTGCCTTTAGAGCACCACATGTGACATGAGGTAGACCTGTGTTTCCCTTCATATGCCTGCTTCCACAGAAAGGGCATTCTCTGAAATACTCTGTTCAGACATTTTATTTTGATTTGTGACAGAAGTAGTCAAGGCTACTGATCTCTGACACAAGCAGTTATAAAGACGCAATTTGGAGCAATGGGTGAGGTGTTCTGCGGCTTTCAACAACCGCCGCGCTTTTCCAGTCCTTTTTTTCAAGCAATATCTTCCAATTACAGAAAATGGAGGCAGATGCAATTTGCAACAGTATTTGCTTTGAAAGCAAATCTCGACCCCAGTCTGACAGGATCGCTTTCAATCTTAGACAAATCATACACATGACTTCAACTGTGCGCCTGGTTTGTTGTAATGAAGCTTCTTCTATGGCATCTTTGACCTCTAGAACTGGACGTTGGGGCAAATCACAATTATTTCACCAGAGCTCCACCAACACACTAATACACTTTCTTTCTCCCCTTCTCTATTGGCTCCAGCACGCACACTATACATTCCATACATATACACTAACAAGTGTGTCACACACCTCTTGTTCCAGTGCCAAGAATAATATCAAGCTCTCAATTGATCTTGTGACATAAAACCGGGCCTAAAAGTGTAATTGCTCATGGTAGAATGTCTGTCAACACATGAACAGCATTACATGCTGCTGGACTGAGTTTATGGATGTCATTCTTTCTCATTACATTCAATTCAAACTGGGTCTCAAATGACACTACACTGTGAAAGTGAAAATAGGCATTTGTTACCTTGAAGAGTTATTTCTTCCTGATGTGACTCCTTTCATTGATGTAGCCCAATGTATTCTGGTTGATTTAGTAATTTTAAATAATATATTTAACTTGAATATAATTCATTTAGATGTTAAACATTAAGTTTTTTTTTTGCTTTTATAATGTATGCTGTAATAAAAATGAGGTGTTTGTAAAAGGTAACTGTATATGAATGTCTTTATTTACAGGGTTTTTCGTTCTGTTTTCGTGGGAAAATTACATGGTCAGCAAACTGCAATTTTTAAATAATATCACATTAAATTTTCGAAAACATAAAATGGCACACACAGTCCTCAAGTACATAAAATATTCCTAATATTACAAGGTAAGGTTATAAATGTGACACCAATTTAACAACATTGTAAATAAAACTGGCAAACTGCCCTAGTGCATGCTGGGAAGAGGGTAAATGGGACTGAACCACAATATATATATATATATATATATATATATCAGTTTGTGCCCATAATGATCATTATAAAAGGGTTAGTTCCTGTCCTTGATTCTGATTGGTCAATAGCTGTGTTTTATTCAACGATAAAACACAGCTATGACCGCTTCACCCAAAGGTTCTGTGTATCACTACACAACACCCTTAGCAACCATTCTTAGCAACGTAAACTGTATGTTCTCAATTGATATTGTTCATTGAAGCTTAATGTATTATGTAGAAACAGATCGATTGAGTGAGTTTATTACCTGCACTCAGAATTAGCATTTTCCTTCAGGTCAGTCCTTTGTTCATAATAAAAAATCTGTTAAAATGTCCGATGTATTATCTTGTCCTTTTAACAGTTAAGGGGTTTTCCCGTGACTGACAGCGCTAGTCAAAGCATTTGTCAGTTGCGTCTTGTTCCATGTTCACAACAATTCAGTCTTTTCAATGTAAAAGTCTTAATAAAATAAAATATTAATTTGATATATAAAATATTAACTTGATCTAAATATAAATACAGTTTTGGCCAAAAGTATTTGTTTTTAATGACCCTACAAGTCCTATTAAACCATGAAAATACAAGGAAAATATTTTATATTTTTATCAGGGAAGAACAAAACACTAAACTTGGTTAAGTTATTTATTTGACAATTTTTTTCTATAGACTACAGCAACAGGGTTTATTTTACTATGCAAAAAAAAAAAAAAAAAAAAAAAAAAATGTCCACATAATTTGGCATGTTTCATTGCTTTAACACAATTAAACAATTCACTAGTTGAAGCACAACTATGGTGATTGTATGGTGAATGTGATTTCACCAAGTACAACATGTTCCTGAACAACATTCCAATCAACCAATCAGATTTGAGGGACAAGTTTACAGTTGATGTCAAATTTTGGCTTACATGCAGTATTAGGTGCTTCTATCAGTGATATTGACCTATCTTTTCCCTCTGATTTTAGGGATAACTTATGGGTAGGGTTAGGTTTAGAGGTAGGGATATGGTTAGGATTAAATTTTCTGACAGGAATGTTGTTCCAGGATCAACAAAATATGTTGATCCAGGATGTCTCATACTAATTGCAAGTAATCTCCTAAAATTAATACTTACAAAATAATACTTGGGAAAAAAGTTTCCAAACTATTTCCTGTGACTACAAAAGTAGACATGTATGCTAATATGAATCTGCTTGTAGTCTTGGTTTGTGATATCTCCACAAAAATTTACAGGCACATTTACTGGAGATGTGATTGTAGAAAACAAAGGCCTGTTGAAAAGCTATTGCATTGTCTCTCTACACTCCAACATGTGCTCTAAAGCTGTAAAACCACAACCAAAGAGCACCTCATTTAAGCTGACAGCCTGGAAACCTTTTTCCTGTTGTGAAATACTTCTTAAGCTCACGACACTGCACATTATTCCCCGTCCTCAATTGGAACACATTTCGTTTAGCAAAACACTTCCTGAGACTGAATGGGTCACGCCTCAGTTGCCCTCAATATGTGGGGGCAATAGAGCATGACCCACAGCTCACCCATGCCACTGTCACTCCTTGGACTCAGTCCGTAACAACTATAAAGATGTTTTAGAGTCTTCCCATGTGTCTTTTGGGGTTAGCAAAGCACAGCCACATCAGAAACGATAAAGGACACCTACTGTAGCAACGCCAATACAAAGGAAGGACTGTTGTCACCAGTTCTGTAAACAGTAAGCACAATTACGAGAAACCGCTGGAAATACAGCTTGTTTTTATAGCACGTCTGTAATTTCCTCAACTTTACTCTGGCGGTGAAGTGCAGCCGAAGCACAATGATTTCACAAGACCACTGCTTGACTCTCCACAGAAATAGGTCTATCCAAAGTTGCAGTATCCAAAGTAGTGGCGGTCTGGCCCTTCTCTGCTATTGTTGCAACTGAAGACGTCTATGTCCTCAGGGGGTCGGCAATCATTTGAGGTTTTGGTGCATTAAAAAAATGCAAAGTTAGCGCCATTTCATTTTCATTTTTAGCTACTTCATATTTGTCTCATCTATATGTTATTTACACAGGCAGTGACATCTAAGTTTATAATCAAATTCATCTTGCTTTTTCTCAATGTTAGCTTTAACCCTAACCCATATCCTTCTATCACAGTTTTTACACATCATAGAGCAAAGTGATGCTAAAATTGTCCAATATACCTTAATCAATATACTAGCAATCAGTTTCTGCTCATTGAACATTTTATATATAAATAAATGACTACTACTTACTTACTACTTACTACTACGACTAAAAACTTTGAGGTCGGTTTAATGTTTTTGAAAGAAGTTCTGTTCAATTCAATTAGTTGACCAAAAATACAGCAAAACATTGACATTGTAAAATAATATTACAATTTAAAATAACTTTTATCTATTTTAATATATTTTAAAATGTAATTTAATCTTGTGATGGCAAAGCTAAATTTTCAACTGACTTTACTCCAATCTTCAGTGTCACATGATCCTTCAGAAACCATTCTAATATGTTGAATATGTTAATATGTTCAATGTTGAAAACAGTTGCTGCTTAATTTTTTGTGGAAACCATGATACGTTGATGAATAATGCTAAAAAGAACAGTCTTTATTTGAAATAGAAATGTTTTGTAACATTATAAATGTCTCTACTGTCAATTTTGATCAATTTAATGCACCCTTGCTGAATAAAAGAATTAATTTATTTAAAAAATAATCCTACTGACATCAAATTTTTGACGTCACAAACCTATTTACAATCTGGTACCATTCTGGTATTTCACTATCCAATCACTTTACAATGGATACAATCAAATTCTGCCTTACATTGTTTGTTGAACTGTTTCACCCTGAAATATCTCACATTATAGAACTAAATGGGTTGAAAATAACATACACAAAACCTTTAAAATGATGTACTCACATATAAGATGAACACAAAGTCATATTAATGGCCTGATAAAAGCTGCTTTGATTTTGCATAGAGAGGGCCCCTAATGGGTGTAGACATTAAGACAACATGAAAAAACAAATCTACACAAATTAGTGGATATTTCTGCTTCTGGAAAATAAAATAATCATGGCTGACAATTCAACGGAGGCAGAAATGAAATTTAATTCAATTGAAAATTTGATTAAAAAATACTTTTCCATATAGATATGAAATAGAATAAGACATTTTTAAATGCATTTCATTGCTGTTAGCAAAAGTATTTAATAGTAGAGGTTTATTTCAATCACGTTTTTACAATCTCTCAAATGCATTTGCACGTCCAGAAAAACATTATTGGACATTAAGCTTTTCCATTAAATCATTAAAGCGATTAAAATGCAGTCTTGACTTGAATTCTCAGAGCAAGCAATTGTGTTCTGGCTTACATGTGCGTTGCAGATGTTGTGCTCGGTGCAATAGGAGGTTCTGTGTGAGTCTGCATTGTTTGCTCACCCTCTTGGCTCCAAAGATAACCCAAGTCCAATGGCATCAAATACGACAGTGCTGAAGTCAGCATCGGGCACGGGATAAGGAGTCTGGGATGTTGATTTATCACTAGACACGTCCAAAGAGCGAGGTGATGCATATCTAAAAAGCAGTGGAAAAATAATTTAAATTCATATCACTGGCACAGAGGCCCAGAGCTAAGGTTTGACTTTGAGGTATCATGCATGGAGGCATTCATCTTCAGAGGCAACTGATTTGGATTAATTTGATATTGCAATGAAAAGCAGCTGGAGACTTGTCTGGCAGTGTATTCCACTTAATAAGGCAGCTATCACGGGGGAATGGTTTTTCACGAAAAGTTTGGCTATGTGTTACTATGTTTATCATTTTCTTCATTGCACGTCATGAATTGCATTGAGACACTTCTTTTCTTTTTTTAAAGAAAAAAACAGTTGGGCAATTATGCTGTCAATATAGGCTAACGTGTTAATTTAGTGCTATTCAAAGAGCAATTTAAACTTGAATGTTGAATTACCATCGTTATCCTTTAAATCAACTCCATGTTTTAATCAATAACTTGCTTGAAATTACATTCCTTTCCCACTGACATTTCATAGGCCGCAGCTTCTGACTAAAATGAACAAAAACTATAATTGCAACAATAACTTTAAGTCTAGTCTCAAACTTTATGTACATATATATCTGATTTTCATCAAACATCATCTAATGAGGTGCCGTTAGCGTGTACGGCAAGTTTTAAATATGGATATTTTTCTTACAAAAACTCATCACTTCACTTCAGAAGGCGTTCACTAAGCCCTTGGAGCCATATGGATTATTTTTATGATGGATGGATGCATTTTTTGGGGCTTCAAAATCGCACCTCCCATTCCCTACCATTTAAAGCTTGGAAGAGGCAGGGTATTTTTAGAAACATCTCTGAACTATTTTTAACTAATAGTTCACCCAAAAATAAAAACTAATTTTTATTTTCGGGTGCGGCCATTTGTAAATTTAATGTGTCTGGCTTCTGGTGTCATTCATTTCCAGTTATATTTAGCTGTACAAAACAGTTTGTTATGCTGCTTGATATTGCAAACTGGTATTATTTACCATATTAATTTAATGTATTGTCTTAATTATAAAAACACGCTGGTTTGTAGCGCAAACGGAATGAACTGCAAGAGCTGTGATGTCCGATTCGAACCATCCCTTTAAATGTTATGTTTTAATATAACATACTAAAATGTTATGTTTACTATCGTTAGTAATGTATATAATAAACAATACTGTAATAGTCTAATGTAATTATTTGTGATCAACAGATATTAGAAATATGTACATTTGGAGTGTGTGTCTGTGTGTGTGTTTTTAGGGGTGGAATGTAGTGTAGTAATATATAGAATGTAGTGCAATGGGGGCTCCCTTATTCATCATTAGACAATGGAGAGAAATTAAATTGACATGTTTACAGTGGATTTTTTTTTTCTAATTTTATTTATTTTCTTTATTTTTTTTACGAGCGTCCAATCAAAATGTACTATGTCCCTGGCATTTCCCCATCTTATTCACAGTGTGGGCCATGGCTCCTCATTAAGGTTGGGGAGACTAGAGAGCGCCTGGCAGCAGCAGCCCACACAAAGGTGTGGAGAATCTGGCCAGACACGGCTGCTCTAGGGACCACCCTCCAATCTTCCTCCCCCTGATAGAGTCAGATAAGTAACAACAGGGTGTCTCCACGACACTGCACTTAACAATAGTTCCCTGCAGTTAATGAGGTGCCAACAGGGCCTCATACACATGAAGTGGGTACGATGCCAGGCCCTTCCGTGGGCTATTTATAAGACTTCCTCTGTACATACCACCTCTTCTCTCTCAAAAACTTCCTTTATCACACTCACACATAACATAAACATACAATGAGGTTTATTTATTTTTATTGTAAAGTGGTATAATACAATGTTCAATGTTTTGCTCTACTTATTTATTTATGAACAAATATTTGGTATAACTATAGAGGGCCAAATTACTCATTAAGTAAATAATTAAATAAATGTTGAATAAATAAATTAAATAAATAACTATTAAATAAATAAATGTTGCATATTTACTTAATGATTTAAGTAATTTGGCCCTCCATATAACACAATGTTTGTTTTGCTTTATGTATGTACTTATTTACTTATTGTGAAGTGGTATAATACTATTTTGTGGTATAATACAATGTTCAATGTTTTTATTAATTAATACATTTATAGTATTTGGTCATGTAAAAATGCTAGCCTCTATGTGTAACAGTCAAGTGTGATAGATTTAAAACAAAATGCAGCGGTGGTTTTTACTTACAAGTCTTATGTAAGGTGCTGTTTTTTTATTTTGAGGCTTGAGGTTTATGATAGTGAAAGGAAGAAAGATGTCCATTTGTGCGTGTGCACTCGGAGTGGAATACTTAATTGTGCAAGTTATTATTTTTGTGGTCATACCCACCACTTTTCTCAGTTGGGATGGGTGGAGATGGAGCGTGGGTGTGCAGTATTCACTCCGACGTGTTGTGGAGCATCTGCATAGTGTAGTTTCCAGACAGAAGAGTTGTAAAAAAGCAGCAACAACATCTGGGGCAATCAGAACTTTTCCTACAAACATTTTACTGTCTACCACAGACATTTAAACCATCCATTTCCATCTACATAAACACTGCATGTCCAAAAACATCAAGAAAGATACTCTGCAAATATATTAATTGAGTCAGTTTTTACATCAAATTGATTTGCAGCATTTTAGAGGGAAATATATCCTCAACCATGAGCTCATTCAACACTTCGTCAGTTAAATAAGGTTATAAAAATTTAGGTTAGATTTAGGCCTCGTTTTAAAACATTGACTTTAAAGATCCAGAGGGATTTGGGTTTACTAACTTCATCCAATTGCAAATGCAGAAAGGTCTCTATTTTCCAGAGCAGCATGTTTCCCTCAAAGGAACATCAGCAATTTAATCACCTACAGTAGCGCTCACAGTTTCCCGTGCATTAATAAAGCCACAATTTGGTATGATTCACTGTAAAACACAGTTCCTCTTTATAAATGACTCTATTTGTGTTGAAATGACCTGTTAAGGAGGTACCAATGCCAAGATAACTTTTTTTGTGTGTGCCATTGCGTTTGTACCGCTTAAATTATAGGTCACCAGCGTCACCTTGACTTGTAACCACAAATATTAATAAGCAACGGTTTCACATGTTCTGGTGCGTTAGCTAACATGTCAGTCTTCAGGAACTATTATTCTTCCATTTCCGTACATGTCAGAAATAGGTTGCTTCAAAAGAATATACAGCCATATGTATTATAAATGTAGCTTAAATTTAAGTTTAAACATTAGGGCGTTACTGGGTGTAAATTTAGGTAGGGCAGACTCTGGGTCTTAGCGCTAGTTCATGCTAAACATTTTATAATCTTTGTATCCTAATCGCTGAACACATCAGCCACACTTTTGGCAGAATTCTAATGTCCTTGCATTATTTAGACTGAGGGTGGCGCTCTAATGATGATTGACATACTTTAGCACATGCTACAATCGCATAGAATGCCATCTTAGAATTGTCTTAATGCAGTCAAAGTCCCTTTAAGACAAGTCATTTCACTCGGCAGCCATCTTTGAAATGCCTCTCGGGCATGCAAGAACAGCTCCTATCTCTTTAAATGGGGAAACATCAAATTCTCCAAAGCTGTTTGCCAAGCTTTCGATTAAATTACATATTTGAAATTATCAATAAAATCTGATAACAAATGTCTCATAAATTTTGTTTCTAAATGCTCGAATCATGACAAAAAAAAACGGTATTTTTCAGGCTGGATCAAGCTAATGCGCATGCGCAGTCTTAAACGCGCGTCTCTTGTGTCTCATTTCGGAGGCGCGCGTCTGAGAACCGGAACTTCTAACTGCCGCTGCAGTGACGCGATGACTTTACCAATCGGCGATTGGCTCTTATTTAGAACGCGGGACTTATTCCGCCATATTGCGCGTTGCACTTTCTCCCATTCAAAACAATACGAGTGACACGTCTTGTGTTATTCTTTGATGCAGTATTTATTACTTCCGAATGTTTTTTTAGAATATTGCAAGTTGTGTAGGAATTCCAGTGAGGAAAACAAAGTCATGTCTAGTCTCAGAACACGCATAAAACAAACACAACATAACTACTGTATATAAAGGCTATTCATATGAGCACGTTCATACTTTCATTAACTTAATGCGCTACTCAACATAGAAAGAACAGACATGCCAACTATTTGCTGACCTGATGCCGACACATAGCTGAAGCGGACTGATATCGTCTTGATCTGGAGAGAGGTTTACGTAAGTTAACGTGAAAATAAGCGGGGCAGTCGGAAATCTGCCCAAATGGCTCTCAATTAGAGCGCGCTGCAGTTCCATTTTTCACCACAGATTTACATTGGAAAATTACGACTTAAAATAGGATAGAAAATCAGAAAACAATACATTTATACACATTTATTAATTTATTATTAATTAAGTGTATATAGAGGTCTGTGTTTGGATGAATATTTTGGTGAGGCTCTGCCCCATACAGACGAGCCGCGGCTGGGTTTAAACGGACATGCAGAGAACTAAAAAGTGAACTTTCATCACGCTCGCTGTCTCTGACTCTTCTAGCCTCAGTCTTGTTTGGAGGAGAGGGTAAACGTGGATTTTCCAATGCTGTGCTCCAGGGCCTCCTTCATTAAAATGATTGGCTGGTTGAAACAGGAGAAACCAGAGCAATTTGGCCTCAGAATTAATTTTTCAAAAGTAGTCTTAATGTCAATTAGTATTCTATTGCGGTGTTTAACCTATTGCTCCTTCCTTTTCCAACAGCCTTTGCCAGCATTGGACTCTTTCTGGAAGTCTTTGCCTTATCAAGTTTACAAGCAAAACAGTTGATGATTCTATTTGCTGATTTCAGCATATTGGTTGCAATCACTCTGAAATAACTAATAAAACCACATTGCTGCACTTATATTTGGAAATGAAAAAAGATTAATTTAAAACACCAAATACGCTAATTTCGTAGGTTTATTTAGAAATTTAGAAGGTTATTATGTGGTAAAACTTATAATTACTATCCCTTTCATTTTTTAAAAAATGACACCTTTATTCCCAAGAGAGACAAAACATTCATGTACTTTATAAATAGGGACAGTGAGAAAAAAAAGAATTCCTTAAGTGGAGCATTTACAATCCCCAACATGGTGCCTATTTGCACAGTTAAACCAAACCACTTAGTAACAGCCGGTAATTTCCTTATGTTAAGCCATGGATAATTATTTCACAAGAATTTTCATGGAGGTCTTCCCAAGCCGAGTGCCAGCTAGGTTGATGTGCCAAATTGTTGAAACAGGGAAAATAAATTTTCTCATTGAGAATTATAAAACAAATAAGTAAAATAAGAGCATTAATTAAATGAGCTCCTTGCTTTTCTTTTGTAAAAATTCCAAGGCTGTCACAGCGCATATGCTTGCATGCAAGAAATGCATTATTGATGCTGAATTATTTGGACAAAAGGATTTTCTCATGAACTCTGGGAACGTATGGTGGGTGTGACTGCAAAAAAAAAAAAAAAAAAAATACACGATTGGTTTGCAAAGAAAACCTAATGCGCACATAAAGACTGTGAAAACTGGCTTGTAACTAAAGCAAGTGTGACATTTTGATGTGATATTTCCCAAAGAGAGAAGTTAAAAATCATGTTAAACTTTCAACCTCAAAACTAACAAGATGTCATAACATTCAAAATGTGTGAATTAAATGTGTGAAGTATTTAAAATACAACAAAACACATTTAACTATAAAGTGCTTTGTTCAGATACTTAAACAAAGATGTCTTTAAATAATGTTGTTTTCCCTCCAGCTTTCAGAGTTTAAGGAACGCCAGAGTTGCCCAGTTAAACAGACTCAGCCAAAGTGACAGCTTTACATTTGTGACTCATTCCACAGTCAGAACAAAACAAGGATTCGACATTACAAGAGGGAAATTGTTTTGGGATCCAGGACAGTGCCGTGTGGTTGTCAAGTAAACATGGAGCTTGTGGAACCCATTAGAGATGGACCATTTAGGAGCTGATATTGGCTCTTCTCTGCAGTGTATGGCCAACACATGGGCATCTTTATGAGACAGCTGCTGAAGTGAGGAGCATAAAACCCGCTGGATGCTCTTCTGCTCCTGTCTTCAATTTCTCATTGAGGTAGGCCCATATTGCGTGATTATTTTGACAGTAATGTCGTTGAGTGAGCTTTTTTCCTGTTGGACCTCCCTTTGTTTTGATCTTGAAGTGAAGGTAGCACTGTGTTCCAGAGAGAGGTCACCTCTCTCTGGAACTCTTGCTGAACTCTCGCTGATACTTGTCTGCTGGAGGAATTTCAGTGGGTTCTGGAAGAGGCCCATTATTTCAGCAGGATTTTCAAAATTCAGCAAGTTCACTTGGCAAAACATGACCTCTTTAAATAAAATGTTTCATTGTATCAATTCTGCAGTCAAATTATAGAGTCTTGAAAGGTTTATAGCATAACTGTGCTCCTACTTAACTCTACTAATAAATATCAGAGAATTACACACTTACGAGATTGTTGTATTCATGTTGAGTTTAGTAAACTTAATTTTCTATTTTATTCTGTTCTTTTATTTGTGAGTACAATACTTTACAACACTGACAGAAAACTTTTATATACTTTTATAAATATTTTATATAGCATCAAATGTTATTAAATTCTCTTAGCACAGAGTAGTCAAATAAATTGTATTAATACAATTCTATTTTATTCTTTAAATTTCTTCTGTTGTGATTTACAAAAGAGGAAATGCAATTATGAAACCTAATTGTTTTCAATTTTTTCAAACTATTTTATTCTATTAGTTTTTATTTTAATTTTATTATTTTCTAGAAGTGCAAAGTATAGTTGAGTAAATTTTATTATTTAAACTATTGTATTCTGTTTTATTTGTTAACTTTATTATATTCTTTTAGCGCAGAATAGTCAAGTAAATTTTATTAATAAAATTTCATTTTATTCTTTAAATTTCTTCTGTTCTATTTTTTTACAATAGAGTAAGTGTCATATTATTAAACCTTGTTGTTTTATTTTTTTCTAAGTTTATTTTTTTTATTTTATTTAGAAGTAGGCCTACAGTGAATAGCCGAGTAGCCTGAATTAAAAAAAAAAAAAAATATATATATATATATATACACACACACACATTGTATTTTGTTTTATTAAAATATTTAAAAATTAAATTATTAAATTTTATTAAATTTATTAAAATATAATAAAAATATTTATTCTATAATATTTTTATTTGCATAGCGTAAACATTATTCAATAAAACAGTATATTCTCTCTGATACTTTGTGACTTTCACTAGCACCTGCAGATGCAGCTTGTACTGTGCGCACACTGAATTAAATAAAGTTTTTCCTGTTTCGAAGCGCGTCCTCTTCCGTTGTCAACATGGCGGAATACGATCTTACCACCAAAATCGCCCACTTTTTGGACAGGCATCTCGTTTTCCCACTGCTGGAATTCCTCTCAGTAAAAGAGGTACATGTGTAACATACGCTCGTATTTGAAGGCGTCTTGTAGCTTTGTTTGTTTGTAGAAGGCGGCATAGGTTTTACCACGTGCGCGCGTTACGATAGCCGCAATAGTGGTGCCGCACCGGTACGTCCGGTAGTGTGTAACTCACATAACTCGTGAGTTCAGCCGGTAATAAAATAGTACCGAGTGAGTACAGGAAAATGACAGAACCAAAAAACTTTGACCTGAATAATAGACAGTCTAACCATAATGTAACTAACTCTTCTAGTAGTTATTTGGCAGCTGTGTAACTCGTCTATTAGTCATTTGCTAGCTGTGAAGGCTAGCAAAACAATGTGAGCTGCCTTCTAAGGAGCGAGAAAGAGTTTCGGACCAGCTGAAGAAACTGTCACTTTGTCTTGGCTTGTCACTTCCAAGCCAGTGCTGCGTTGTTTACAATTATTATTTTCTATAATAATTGTAATATATTTTAAAATATAATTTATTCCTATGATGTTAAAGCTGAATTTTCAGCATCATTACTTCAGTGTCACATGATCCTTCAGATTTCATTCTAATAAGCTGATTTGGTGCTCAAGAAATATTTATTATCAATGTTGTGCTTCTTCATATTTTTGTTATATCTGTGATGCACTACCATTTAAAAGTTTAGGATAAAATCAGTCTTTAAAAGAAAAGAAAAAAAGAAATAAATACGTTTATTCAACAAGGATGCATTAAAGGGATAGTTCACCCAAAAATGAAAATTCTGTCATCATTTACTCACCCTCAAGTTGTTTCAAACCTGTACAAATTTCTTTGTTCTGTTGAACACAAAGGAAGATATTTTGAAGAAAGTTTGTAACCAAGCTTTTTTGGGGCACCATTGACTTCCATAGTAGGAAAAAAATACTATGGAAGTCAATGGTGCCCCAGAACTGTTCAGTTTCCCACATTCTTTAAAACATCTTCCTTTGTGTTCAACAGAACAAAAAAAAAAAAATAAAAAAATACAAGTTTGGAACAACCTGAGGGTGAGTAAATGATGACTGGGGTGAACTATCCCTTTAAATTGATTCAAATGACAGTAGAGACATTTATAATGTCGCAAAATATTTCTATTTCAAATAAATGATGTTTTATTCATCAGAGAATTCTGAAAAAGTATTAGTTACCAAAGAAATATTAAGCAGTAACTGTTTTTCAACATTGATGATAACCTTTATTAATAAATGAGCGCCGATAATAATTGAAGACTAAGTCAACATATTAGAATGATTTCTGATATGTGTGGATCATGTGACTCTGAAGACTGGAGTAATGATGCTTTGTCATCACAGGAATAAATTACATTTTAAAATATTTAAATACATAAGCTATTTTAAAATGTAATAATATTTCACAATGTTACGGTTTTTACTGACTTTACAGACTTTTCAAAAACATTAATAAAACTGTTCCTAACTTTTGTTCTATACATCTATATATATCTATATAGATCTACAATGAGAATGAGCTTCTCCATGGAAAGCTGGATCTCCTCAGTGACACCAACATGGTGGACTTTGCCATGGATGTATATAGGAATTTATATCCTGACAAAGAAATACCCAACTGTGAGTGGTTTCACTTCTTTCACTTCTCAGTGATCACAGACACTTAATGTGATACATGAGAGTTCACTGTATGAGATTCATATCTAAAATGCATTACCTCTTTGCAGCTCTCAGAGAGAAGAGGACTGAAGTGGTGGCTCAACTGAAACAACTTCAAGCAGACACAGAGCCGATTGTGAAGGTGTTTGAGGACCCAGAGACCACGAGGCAGATGCAGTCTACAAGGTACAGTAAATGCTAAAATTGTACTAACCTTTTCAGTACAACATACTGTCTTATTAATGTTTTTTATAGGGGTAGTTCACCAAAAAATAAAAAAATTGCTGTTCATTTACTCACCCTCAGGTCATCCAAGATGTAGGTGATTTTTTTTTTTTCTTTAATAGAACAGTAAAGAAGATTTTTAACTGAAACCGTGATCCTCATATAATGCAAGTCAACGAAACTCAAAAAAAATATATACAGGCGAAACAAAATTAATACCCATGGGTCCTGATGGTAAATTGAGGTCTTATGAAGCAAAACGATCGGTCTATGCAAGAAACTGAACATTATTTACAACATTATTACTTGTAATCCACAGCCTCGGAAAATGGTCCTGAGAGAGTTCACGGCAGTCTGGAGCGTGAGCTTCCTGTCAAATAATAGCGTATGTGCGGAAGCAAACTCGCTCGTGAGCTGATGCTGTGTTTGTTTACAACAGAGAGGGAGGATGAGTTGTTATATTGTTCATCAAAATGGTACTTGTGCTTATCTTCGAATGCCACAACCCATATAAAATATTAAGATTACGTTCACTTGCGCAATCTCAATCGGGAAGATTGACTTTTCACATGTTCCCAAAGTTTTAACTCCCGCGCGTACATCATAATGTGACAGGAAGCTTGTGCTCCAGACTGTCGTGAACTCGCTAAGGACCATTTGCTGAGGCTGTGGAAAAGGGGTAGTAAGTTTTACTGTTTCTTGTACAGTCTGATCGTTTCGCTTCATAAGACCTCAATGTATCGTCAGGAGCTACGGCTATTAATTTGGTTTTGCCTGTATATGTTGTTTGACTCTCAAAGTGATGGCAGCCATTGATTTGCATTATATGAATCACCAAGGACCACAGTTTCAGCCAAAAATCTTCTTTACTGTTCTACTGAAGAAAAAACCTCATGTTGTATGGCCTGAGTCTGAGTAAATTAAAAGCAAATGTTCATTTTTTTGGTGAAGTATCCATTTAATAAAAGGGTTTGTCTCTGTATCTGCATATCTAAATATCAGTAGACATAAGCTGTTTGTGAGATGTTCTTTTTAACACATCTGTCTAGATTGCTTTCATTTAAGTTCCTTGTCTGAGTCTTTAGAAAATTTAATTCTGTTTTAGGAAATTGATTTTTTTTTATTTTTTTTTTTAACTATACTATGAATGCAAAAAGCATTACTTGACAGTTAGACCAAAAGTTTGTCGTTTTAAACAATCTGTGTATAATATTATTATTATTATTATTATTATTATTATTAATAATAATATTATTTATTTATTACTGTTTTTACTTTGTCAGTGCTTTTGAATTTCAGTTCAATCATTCATTCAGTCATTCAGTCAGTCAAGTAATGCTCTTTTGAGGCTCATTCATGTATTCAGACATGTTTGGCCATTTTTTGGATGTACCAATGAGGTATTTAGTACATGCTTTAAAGTGTATTGTGGTTGTCTTTAAATTAAAATAGAAATTTTCATCTCTTGAAAAAAAATCAAAGAATTTTAATATTATTTTCTGCTGGGTACTTGGCCATTGAAGAATCTCTGGTAATGAGCAAGCAGTCAGTGCTGCCAAAGAAGCATTATACATAACCAGTAAAATGCTTTATATACGTTTCACAGATCTGAGAACAACATTAAATGCATACACCAAAAATAAATGGCAATTGGAATGGGATCAGGGCTTAAACAACAAATTACATTAAATAAATATTGATGTTGGGGAAAAAACATATATTCCATTTAAATAGTGGCTGGGATCAAGTCATTTACACACAATGCCGGATAGGACACTCAAGACTCGCACGTAATTTTTTACTATCAGGAGAAAACTCACCAAAGTGTTCATCTTGTCAGAATCCACTGTCCATTTAAAGAGATTTTGCTGGACTGTAATACTTCTACCCCTTTGAGAAACTTGTTTTATTCTGTTGATACAAGGTTTTTAACCATGTAAATCCAAATTTATTCTTAAGGTTTTTTTTTTTTAAATAATCGTAAACATCTTTAGATTTGTTTTTGAATAACCAAACCTGGCTCTTGCCATGAACATAGCCACAGAAGCTGGAATGGCGTTAAAGAAAGAAAAGAAAGAAATAAATTAAAATTGATCTTTCTGTACTTAACAATACATTTGTGTAGACTTTTACATGTCTGTGGTTTTTACTGGAAGAAGACTGTGGAGAATCGTTTAATGTTATGACAGTAGATTAGTCATTGTCTATTCCAAGCAACAGCTGAGATGGTACTTTAGTTATTTTGTTGTTCATCTAATGCAAGTTGAACAGTGTTCAATTACACATTTGAGACAAGACAGTCCTCAGGGATGTGGGATGAAGCCCTGCTCAATGCTAGACGATACTCCAAACAGAACATTTGTGGCTCTTTTTCTGGATGGTCTGGCTTAAGTGCCATTTAATTAAGTGGATGGCAGAACATCAGCGGGCATTTGCAATCACAATCGTTTCGCATTTGATTGAAATTGCCATGTGGATGAGTATATGGTTTCACTCTGCAAATTTCAGAAAAGCAGAAAGTTAGAGCATCATGTGGTGAGTTTCACAGAGGCTACTTTTCGATTTCTGTGATGCTGACTTTGCCGTAATTAAAATATTTTGGTTAAACTCTGTCCTCATCTAATGCTTGCTTTTCTTTGATGGATGTGCCTCATTTTTAGCCGCTGGCCAATCTAGATGTTTTAGGTTTAGATATGTGGTGTATTAGGGATTAGAGATGTTTTTACTTAATTAAAAGAATGTTGTTGCACTGATCACCGGAGGCAGTATAGATATTCTCAAATAGTTGTCTCCATTAGCAGTTGGAGGGATTTGCTGGATTAGAGACAGTGGATTCTTGTTGATTATGTTGGATTGAAAAGACATTGTTCTGCTCACAATCAGTCGCCATCAAACCTAGACAGAAGAGATGGCATAGCAATGACTTAGTGACTGATTTAGCCACTATATTTGAGAATTTAGACCTGATCATGAGACCTTTTATAGCCTTGAAATGTCAGAGTTTAAATATTTGAATATTTGCCTATCCTCTATAGCAGGGATTCCCTTTTATGTCAGCCGAACCTCTTTGGCCTAAAATGTTTACTTGAAGTACCCTTTGAGAAGTTAATATTTCAATAAATTAACAACACTTTCACATGTTCATGGCCAAGTGTTTTATTTTTATTTTAAAATTTAAAATATTAAAAAAAATTATGATTTAAGTAATTATTAGCATTTAATTTACTCATAGTTTCCTCTTGAACCCAGCCAAATCTAGCAAAATATGCTGTTAATATAAATAATTAACAAATAAAATGGCAAATCATAATACAGCGACATAGCTTTCAGTCGTTTCTTATATTGTTTGGTTATTAATGAAATTTACATTTACAGATTAATTTACATTTATTACTGTAAATATGAGTGCTGTGAATGTTAGTAGTTTTATTACCAGTTTTTTTGACATCTCTAGTGCAGTTTTATGCTTTTGTGGGTAATATTGTCACGGTACCAAAATTCCAGTAGTCGGTACCAATACCATGAAAATTTTACGGTTCACGGTACCAATTTCGATACTACAGCAAAATCTGTTGGAACTATTTTATATAACCTATTTTAAAAACATATTAAATATGATTTGGAGCATTTGTGTATGTTTGTGTGTGTGCATATATAGGCTACCTCAATGAAATAAATTTTGAAATATAAAAAAAAATAAAATAAATAAATGCTCAAACATCCATTTTGTTAAAAAAAACAGCATATGCTGGTTAAGGTAGGTTTTGAAGCTGGTATGCTGGTTTGAGCTGGTTTATGCTGGTCAAGTGCTGGTCCTAAGCTGGTCCTATGCTGGTCCTGGACCAGCATGGACCAGCTCAAATCAGCATACCAGCTTCAAAACCTACCTTACCAGCATATGCTGTTTTTTCAATAGGGGTAACAGACGTGCGTGTTTATTTGAGCTATTCCGTCAGTGAAACAACACTACAGCCTGTAAAACTATGAAATAAATATCTGTAAATAATGGTAATCTAAATAATAAGAAAGTTAAATATTTAAAAACATTCGTTTTTTTTATTTCCACACAAAGATGCGTCATATAGCCTACCGCTCTGCTCTTTGAGAGGGATGTGGGACACGAGCAGGAAAGAGACCATTTCTCTTTAATATTATCTTCATGTTATCTCCTGATGTTACAAGGAACTGACACTTGTCGTAAAAGGTCTGAAGAGCGAGTTTTATCCTCCGCAGGGGCAAGACATTGAGGCTATGTTTGGTTTTGCGCTGCCAGAAAATAAGCGAAAGTAAAAATCACCAGCGTGTGTGAAACGCGTTATACAAATAAACTTGACACGCCTTATAAAGTCTAATAACAAGCACAAACTGTGTTAAATAGAAATTGACGCGCAAGCAAAAAGGTTTCTGTCCTACAGAGTTTTTTTCTACTTTACCACAGTAAAGAATGCGAATAGCCTATAATAGGCCTAAATGCGAACGAAAGAAAGAAGCGTTTATAATCCCCTTCGTGAGTGAGGATTTGGGAAAAGAAACAGAGATTCCATGTTCAGTGGAATAACTAATGGAATATTGTTAAATTCTCTGCTAATCGGGTGACCAGATCGCGATTCGCAAAACAGAATACAAAGCTTAAATTTATGGACTCACGGACCTCTCTCATTCGGCATGAACCAAAATGTTTCCATGGCTGCGATGTCACATTTAATTGCTAACCTATTATTTCTTTTGTAAACAAAGCTTTGTGCTTCACTCGTGTCATATTCAAGTAAATAGTGCCACAGCCCTATCAGTGGGTACCGAATATACCCGGATTCTCTGTACTACCGGTACTACAGAAATGCGGGTATCGTCACATTTTCAAAATTTCAGTACCGACTTGGTACCGAAGTACCGGTACTTTTGACAACACTATTTGTGTATTAAACTAAGCTATTGTGGGTTTAGCCTAGTTACAAACTAGATTTTTACATTTTTACACAAGAGAATGAGTGGTAATACCTCTTCAAAAAGAAGTCACTGATACAATACTAGCAAGGCTACATTGATACCATGGGGAAAAACTTCCATATAGATATTTTTAATATTATTTAATATATAATTTGGCAGCAGGTATATTAGGCTGCTGTCACTTAAAGTTCTGACACACGGATCCACTATACTGTTACACATGCGTTTTATTTCTCAACTGTTTACGTTCACTTTAAAAATAACTGGCTGTGTTTACATGAATACTCGCCACCGGTATTTTGACATTATTTTGTGTGTATTTGACTGTTTAAGCGCAATAATCAATAATCTGCGAGAATGAGTAAAATTAAGCGCAATATGTGCAATCCCACTGTAAAATTCTAAAAAAAAAAAAAAACGCTAAAAAGCCAACAATTCAAGCCAACACCAACAATATTCATTCGGAGCAAATGAAAAGAGTGAGTGAGGGGAAGCGGGTTTGTGTGTCAACTCTCTGTCGGAGAGTGAGAAAGCGCAGCTGGTATCGTGTATCTATTCAGAAAATGAGTATTGGAAGCATTTCAGATATTTCAGTATCAAAATGTATCGAAAAATCAATATTTTTGGCTACATTGCACTTATTTTTTCAGATGCCTTTTTTAAACGCTACAATTGAAAAGTGTATATATTATACAGTCATGTGAAAAAGTTAGGACACCCTACTGAATTCCATGGTATTTCATATCGGGACATAATAAAAAATCATCTAGTGCTTGGCAGGTCATAAATTTTGGAAAATAAAACCTCAGATGAACAACAACACATGACATATCACACCATGTCATTATTTATGTAGCAAAAATAAAGCCAAGATGGAAAAACCATGAGTGACAAAGTTCGGACACCCTATGATTTAATTGCCTGTAGATCCAATTTTAGCATCAATAACTTGAAGTAATAATTTTCTGTATGACTTTATCAGTCTCTCACATCGTTCTGGAGGAATTTTGGCCCACTCTACTTTACAACGAGTCGGGTTGAGGTCTGGACTTCGACAGGGCCATTGGAACACCTTGATTCTTTTCTTTTTCAGCCATTCTTCTGTAGATTTGCTGGTGTTCTTGGGGTCACTGTCCTATTGCATGACCCAATTTTGGTTTAGCTTTAGCTGTCGGACGGATGGCCTCACATTTGACTCTTGAATACTTTGGTATACGGAAGAGTTCATGGTCGACTCAATGACTGTGAGGTGCCCAGGTCCTGTGGCTGCAAAACAAGCCCAAAATCATCAGCCCTATTACCCGCATGCTTGACTTTTGGTATGAGGTGTTTGTGCTGATATGCTCTTTTGGTTTTCATTAAACTTGGTTTTCACTAAACTTGGTTTTCACTGTGCATTATGGCTAAACATCTCCACTTTGGTCTTGTCTGTCCAAAGGACATTGTTCTGGAAGTCTTGGGGTTTGTTCAGAATCAACTTTGCAAACCTAAGCCCTGCTGCCACGTTTTTTAGAGAGAAGAAGCTTTCTCCTGGAAACCCTTCCAAACATGCCATACTTGACCCGTCTTTTTCTAATTGTACTGTCTTGAACTTTATCATTTGACATGTTAACTGAGGCCTGTAGAGTCTGAGGTGTAGTTCTTGGGCTGTCTGCAATTTCTCTGAGCACTGTCTGATCTTGGGGTGAATTTGCTGGGATGTTCTCTCATGGGAAGATTGGTGTCGGTTTTGAATGTCTTCCACTTGTGAATAATCATCCTCACTGTTTGGAAATGATCTCGTAACTCTTTCCAGATTGATGGCAGCAACAAATGCTTCTCTAAGATCATTGCTGATGTTTTTCCTCCTTAGCATTGTTAACACACATCTGAAGGCTCCAGATGCTCAAATTGCCAGAACTTCAACTTCTATAGAGGTGATCACACTTGCTGGTGATCAGTTAATCGAAGAAATTTGATTAGCAGTGCCTGACTGCTACTTTACCCTCTTAATTCCTTACTGTTTTAGTATCTAACAGTAGGGGTGTCCTAAGTTTGTCACCCATGGATTTTTAATTTTGGCTTTATTTTTTGCTAAACAAATGACACGGTGTGATATGTCATATGTTGAGTTTTTATTTTCCAAATTTTAAGACCTGCCAAGGACCAGATGATTTTTTTTTATTATGCCCTGATACAGAAAACCATGGAATTCAATAGGGTGTCCTTTTTCACATGACTGTATATAAAATTCAACCCACCAAAGTGGCTAGTAGTGTGATTTTTATATGTTTGGTAGGATGTTCAAAATCTTATGTCTGATCACTTGGAAAATAACTTTTATACCTCTCCTCAAAAAGCTGCATGATTTAAGGTATCATTCATATCTTCAACACACACCATGTATTACAAAGTGTGCTCCAAAATTTAATATTTGGGGTTAAGGGTTTGTTGAAATTCTTTGAAATTTGCTTGCCATAGCAATCATTGCTAATAATTTTAACAGTTGACTTATAATCACATTTTTTGTCTCTGTTCTGTGTCTTTTGGCCCCTGCAGGTAGAGGCAGTAGCTGAGGCCACGATCTGCACTTAGTTATTGTTTAATTGCTGGCTTTGACTAGCGTTAATACAGCACCGTGCCTCCATATATTTTATCAGGCTACCGATGTGTGTTTGTGGTGTCTCTAAAGTGAGAAATCTCAGTAGGTGGTATTGCCTTCCCTAGACATTTTTAAACACCAGTTTGCGTTTCGTTTCTCCAAAACATGCTTTTATCACAGTTTAGGATTAAGTCTGTGGCCTTAGAACCAGGCGCAGTCTTAATTAACCAACTCAAATGGATGTCTGCTCTTCATTAACGAGCGACTTTGAAGTTTACTTGTTCGATCTGAATATTTCGGGTTTCGTGGGGCGTTTTTCGGTGTCTGGAGTTTCACAGGCCGAGACGACCACGAGGAAGTGCGGATCAGGACTCGTCTTTATTTGTTCTTTTATTTGTTAATAGCTGCTTGTGTGCGACATGTTTCTTTTAAACTACGTCAGTCGGATGTTTACTGGGTCAGCTCTCTGACAATGTCGCTCACGGGGCGGATGCTGTAAGCAGGTGATATCATGTTTGGAAATCTGTCAGGACCATTGTTCAGGAGTGTTAGGACATATGGAGTGGCGATGGATCTTTTCTTTAACAGACTGAGCGTGATGGATGGATGAGCTGTGCTGAATGGCTGAGGGCCAAGTTATCTCGCAGTTCCCTCAGCACCAGTGCATTGACCTCCATGGCAAAACCTGCCCTGTCTGTTCCTCATTTCAACCCAGACGGGAGGTGGTGAGAGCTGACGGAGTAAAGATGTAATGTCCTCCTCAGCAGACAGATAAACATGAACTGACTGTTAGTTTTTGGAGATACTAGGTGAGAGCTGAGGAGGTTGGACGAATGCAGAAAAGCACAGTAAGGACTGTTGTCCTAATCAGGTTTTATGCGACAAGACAAAAAATTTGAAAAGAGCAATGAGCAATGTCTATATTTGTTCTCATTAGTAGATATTCATTGTTTAAAAGGATAGTTGATCAAAAAATGTGTTGTTTCCAAAACTGCATGACTTTATTTCTTTTATCAATCAAAAAAGGAGACTTTAAGAATGTTCACACTTTTCCATACAGTGATGGTGAATTTGGGATTAGGTAGAGCTACATGATTAATTGAAATATTTATTATTATTATTATTATTATTATTATATAGTCATATTGATATAATCACAGAAATGTTGGCCAAATTATGTAGCCCTACAAACAAGCAAATCAAACCTGGAGTTAAAAAAAGTCTAAATCGAAAATCTAAAAAAAAAAAAAAAAAAAAAAAAAAAAAAAGTTTAAATTAAAAATAACTTTTCATCAGTCATGCAGTTCTAGGACTGGGGCAGTTATGCTCCAAAAATTTTACATTTTTATGATGTACAAAAATACATCATAAAACCATCATAAAAGTGGTTCATATGACTTGTGGGTCTATATTCCAAGTCTTCTGAAGCCGTACAATAACTTTGTGTGAAGACAGACTGAAATGTGAGTTGTTTTTTGTTGGACTATTCCTTGTTTCCTGATGTTCATATGTGGAGCGAGATTTTAGACTAATGAGATTTCACAAAGGGTGAGGCTTGCCAGCACAACGGCACAGAAATATAAATCAGACACTTGCAGAAATGTACTTTTGCTGTTTGTGGTTGTGTCTGCTAAGGTCATTAAAATCTGATTTACATAGAAGAGGTAGGTAGGTTTTAGCACTTATCACTGGTTAGGATGCGGCGTAAGGGAGGTGGCTTGTCTCCACCCAGAGTCTCAGCATCTGTCAGATGATAGTATAACGGAACAGAAGCAGTTCTGCAGGAGAATGCCTTTATAAACAGCCTTTGAACCTCCCCACAAATAAAATAAACGTGCAATTCTGTCTGGAGCACACAGTGACGCATGGCTTCATTTGCCGAATTCTTCAGAGGCCGGCCACATTTGGCGGAGGTGGTCGTGCGGTAAGCTTGGTTACCAGCACCCTGTGCCGAGCATTTTGGCAAAACTCAAATGATATGCACAAGTTGCAGTAGATTCTTACTCCATCTCACCTGAGGAGGAGACACAATGTGTTTGATTTTCATTTCTTCATTACCTTATTCTTTCTTTAATTAGTGGCGTTTCCTAAGTGGTGTTACTTACTGAGGCTCATATTTAGGCTCATTGGTTTTTCTAAACCCCAGTATTAAAGGTCGTTGTGTAATTAATCCCGCAAAGTTTGTTTTCACGGGTATGAATGATACCTCAAATCACAAGGCTGGTTGAAAAATGTGTGCTATTATAAGTAATCAGGCTTACTATTTTTGTCTGTCAGACATTGGCAAAAAAAAAAGTGATATGCCTCATGGTCCTTTTCAATAAAAGTATATCTAGTGTAGGGATGTGACGGTGAGGAAATTTCTCCACAAGTTAATTGTCGTGTGATTAGTAATACCGGTATCACTGGGGTGGTGTTGTGGGGATTTACCATGCGTGTCCACTGGTGCAGAGTGAGCGTTTTCAATTAATTCCTATGGAAGTTGTGCTTCCATAGGAATTAATTGAAAATGCTCGCTTTGCTCCGTGCCAGTGAACACGCACCATTATGAATGCCCGTACGAGCATGCACATTTTACTTTCACTTTCGAATTAGTGGAAATTCAGGGGGCGGCAATTGCTTGAATGGTGGGTTCATTATTATTCTTAATGAAAAACACAACAACAATGACAAACTCGCTTAAATAGGCGCTTTTACGTTTCGTTTTGAAACTAAATCTGCTGCCATCGTCTTGTCAGTCAAGAGTGAGGTAAAATGGGAGAAGTGAGGTCAAATTTGACTCCTGCTGCTGATCTGTGCTGCAGCTCTTGTTCGGCTCATGCTGAATTGAGCAGACATGTTTGGTTTTTAATTGTAGTGTCTGTTCTCTAATTGAAATAAATGATTTTTGTTACTATAAAAAATCAAAACGACAGTGGTGTGCAGTGCCGCGGTGGGCAAGTGATGTAACCGGTAACACCGACTATCACAGCAAACCTAATCTAGAAATCACATTTTTTTCAGAAAGTGTGAAATTCTTTTATTTTCTTTTTTCTTGTGGTTTTCCAACTTTTTTTCCCCCAATTTTTTTTTTTTTTTTTTTTTTAATTTTTTTTAAAATTTTTATATTGGTTGCATTTTGAGACTTTATGTAGAGAAGAGTAGAGGTGTGTCAAGAAATGAAGGCAAGAGAGAGAGAAAACAGGATAAGGAAATGTATTGTGCCTGTTTCGAACTTGTTGCCCATGTGATCAAAATAGCTTAATGTGTCAGAGTGCTACTAACTAGCCATAGCTTCAACCTTTCTCTCTTATTTTTTTGGGGGTATTTTTTATTTTATTTTATCTTATTATATTTTTTTTTATATATTTTATTTTACATTTATATTTTATTATGTATTTTTTTAATTTAGGAATTCCATAAAATATAGTGATTTTATTTAATATGATTATTTATACCTTTTAAAAATAAGTGTATTTCATCCACTCTTGCTCACCGCAAAATGTTTCTGTGTTCCAGGGACGGGCGTATGCTGTTCGACTATCTGGCTGACAAGCATGGTGTAAGTACTTCTGCTGACTCTTCCACCCTTCTGAGGAGTTCTCATGACTCCTCTATGAACCCAGTGTTGTTTTGGGGGGCCAACGGGAGGGGCGGCCCTGAGCAGCGAGACATTAAATGACTTCCCAAAACCTTAAGTCATTTTCGGGGATTTTATGGCTTGCAGAAATTTCTGCGGACATTTACATTCTGTGGCGAATTGTTAAGAATAAACAGAACAGCTCGGGACCCGTGGGTATGGCCTCAAGAATGCTGGAGATTCTATATTTGACTTGACGGCACTCCCACCCCAGCATCCTGAGACTGACCTGAGGCCTGTCCTCAGTGCACCTTCACTGCACAGGCTGCTCCGTCTTTACGACACGATCCTCGCCTTAACAACCCTCTCGTCGCCGCCCCCAGGAAGGCCCCTGTAGCCTTAACGACATCCGCACCAGGGTTCTAGTTTACTGTGACCACACAAACACACAGACATATACTAGACACACAATGAGCCCTCTGTTCTAAGACGCCCTGGTTTCCCGAGCATGTTCTGTCGAACTGTCCGCCAAACTGCTGGTACTCTCTGGTCATCGCTGTTAGCTGAAATTGAGGATTGTATTCGAGACAGATGATCTTGAGGTCACGTAGGTTCACATGTAAACAATAGCTATGTTTCCATCCACCTATTTTGGGATATTGCATAAAAACGCTGAATGGAAACGCCAAAATGCGCATAAATTCTAAAAATGCGCATAAAAAAAAAAAATCTAATTCCTCGACCGAATAAATTCCTACTGCAGCAACTTCCATTTTTCTTAGTGATATTTAGCGCCAGTTTATCAGGAAGTGACGATTTTATTCTCTTCGGCTCAGTGGATGGAAACTGCTTTATTCCCAAATGTTTTATGTGATGTGCCAGTTAAATTCGCAACTTTGGATGGAAACATAGCTAATGATGGTGTACAAATAATTTGTCTGTACTCACTAGAAGTGAAATACTGCACCAAGTACCAAAATCAGTCAATCAGAACATATTTGATGTTTAAAGAAGCTTATTTGATTTTTTTTAAAGTAATAAACATGTTGTGCCTAATGCCTAGCAAGATGCATGTTGACATGCTGGTTTTGAGAGCTTTGTTTGAGGAGAAGATTTTTACCAAATTATTATTATTATTATTTCGTTTTTTTTTTAAAGGGGGAATTCACTAAGAACTAATTGAGGCCAGTGATAGTGCCATTGATTTGCATGTGCTAACTTGCATTTTTTTTTTTTTTTTTTGGGGGGTGTTAAATTCAGTTTACGTTTTGGCACATACAATAAATATATAATTTTAGGTGTATAAAATGAAGAAAAAAGTGATTTTATAAGATTATTTAAACCTTTCTTATTTTTTATTTTTAGAAGTGTTGAAATAATTTAAGGAGCTAACTTGTTTTAGCAAGTATATTATCCAGTATATTATATTTTCTTCATATGGCAGAAATTTTATTAATGTCACTCTTCATTACCATTGCACATAAATAGATACACATTTTGTGTATTTAATCATGCACAAGCAGTGCTTCTGTGAATGGAGGAAAAACAGATTAAAATCATATACATAAAAAGAATAAATACTCGAAATATATTTCACTTAAATAACAAACAGATAAAAGAAAAAAAAAAAAAACTGTGCGACAAGTAGTAGGCTATATGCTGAGTTTCAGTTCAATTTGTGACTCGCTCCAAAAACAAGTTCACGGAAAGGAAACCAAGAAGTCAGAAAGTGCATCCTGTTTGTTTTCTTTATTTTACAAAAGCACAATGTTTTGTTTATATTTTAAGTGTAAACAAATAAAAGTAAACCCAGTTTCAAATGATGTCTTATTCTTACCTGTATGACCATAAATGACATAAATGAGTATTTTTAAGTTGTTTTCACTGTTATAAGGAAACAATTCAAGTGATCGCACAGACGCTTCACGTGCAGACACACAACATATCATTTTCTAGTAGTGCTAACTTGACATTGCAATATTGTGTATTATATGTATTCGTTACATCATTTAATTGGTCAGAAGTCTAACTTTCAGTTAACGGTTAACCAGTTAATTATGAGCATCCCTACTTTGCATTTTTGTTTAATGTCTGTTTTTCCTTGCAGTTCCGGCAGGAGTATTTGGACACCCTGTACCGATACGCCAAGTTCCAGTATGAGTGTGGGAACTACTCAGGTGCAGCGGAGTACCTCTATTTCTTCAGAGTCCTGGTATGTGTCTTACCACGCCCCTGTCTTTAACAGATGACAGAGTTGTGTTTTCTAGCATTCTCCTCTGGGACGTTCCCAGTGGGGCAATTTTCAAGAGCTTCTTTTCATCACGACACCCTTTCATTTTCTCTTTCGCAAATTGATGCCATTAAATGCATTCTTGTTTAATAAGTTCTTGTCTAATGGACAAACAGTTTTATTTTGATGGAGAGTTCCCCCGTGAGTGTTAATTGAGCCAGACGGTCGCCCTATTGAGAGTTTGAATTATTGTCTCTGCTTAATATGGTTCTGCTTATTTAGTACGAGACTCTGCCAAATCCCGTGAGTTACGAGCATTACGCATGCACTTAACGTTGTGTTTTTCTAAATGACGCAGATGAAAAGTAGACATGGCTCGCTCACAGGTAGATTTTCTCAAATTAGAATCCAGATCCTTTTATCATGAAATATTATGTCATTTATTCATTGCTCCACACATACAGGCAATGTTTTTTTGCACTTGAGGCAATCCGAAAAACTAAAAGCTCCTGATCTGTAATTACTTCTGAAAAGTGCCATCCCATGGCTTGTTAAATTCCTTGCATGTCTTGAGTGCTGAAAAGAACCTCTTCAAGGACTTGGTTAGGAGTTGTTTCAGGGCTGTGTTTAGTGGCAGACTTCATAAGCTTATGGGTTTATGGGCAGTGCTACTCCCCATAGATGATTGGTGGGGATTTTGTGGCCTAATCACTCTTGGTTTGACAGGATTCCCCAGTTTTTGCAAGGGTTAAAGGTTACACAGCTTGCTCCATATAATCCCAAGACGCCAAAAAAAAAGGCTTTTCTACAGAAGATGACTAGAATTTGTGTTCTTCCAACAGTCAAACCATTTTGAGTCTTTTATTGAGCCAAAATCTCATTGGATAACAGTATACTAAGGCCACATTCACAATGCAGTTAAATGAAGCCCAAATCAGATTTTTTTTCTCTCCTTGTTTTTGAATTACATTTGTGAAAAGCAAAAATCCCTTTTAAATCAGATGATTTCAGTTCAGATCTGGAAATAAATCAGATTCAATTTATTTATTTATTTATTTATTTATTTATTTCTTGCTTCAGGTAGTCAGGTTGCAGTTTTTCCCATTAATTTCACGTTACATTTATTTTAATGCTTTTGTGCATTTATTTTTATTATTATGATTAATAATACCAGCTATATTATTATTGATTATAATAATAAATAAATATCATGCTATTTATTAATAATAATAAATGTAGATTGATATTATATCCATATCCATGCATATTTATTAGTAGTAGTAGTAGTATTAATTTTGTATGGAGGTTTGTGTGTGTGTGTGTGTGTGTGTATATATATATATATATATATATATATATATATAATCTCTGTATGCATATCATTTTTTTCCTGTTACCTGGGAAGATTTTAAAGAAAAATTACTTTCAAGGGTTAGTTCACCCAAAAATGAAAATTCAGTCATTAATTACTCACCCTCATGTTGTTCCACACCCGTAAGACCTTCATTCATCTTCAGAACACAAATTAAGATATTTTTGATGAAATCCGATGGCTCAGTGAGGCCTCCATTGAGAGAAAGTTAATTTGCACTTCCAGATGTCCAGAAAGCTACTAAAGACGTATTTAAAACAGTTCATGTGACTGCAGTGGTTCAACCTTAATGTTATGAAGCGACGAGAATACTTTTTGTGCAAAAAAACAAAATAATGACTTTATTCAACAAATCTAGTGATGGGCTATTTCAAAACACCGCTTCATGAAGCTTCGAAGCTTTACAAATCTTTTTTTGAATCATCGGTTCAGAACGCATATCAAACTGCCAAAGTCACTTGAACCATTGAAATTTCGAAACATTTATGACAAACGAAGCCTTTTTTTACTGAAATCACATGATTTTGGTGCTCCGAACCACTGATTCGAAACAAAAGATTCGTTAAGCTTTCTTTACGAAAAAAAAAATCATTTTTCAGTGATAAACCGTTTAGGATCAGATTTTCACTTGCTGATTAGTTGTCACCTGATCATACTGTCTGATATGGACTACATTTAAAAGGTTAAGTGAACAACCTCACCAGGGGGGAAAAAAAAAAAAAAATTGATTCCAGCATAGAATTGGAATTGGACGTTTTGTCTTGCGGTGTGAAACTAGCCTAGAGCATACACAAACACTCACATCTTCCTCTAAGTTCCCTTTACCTCTTTACCTTTTTTTAAATGTTGTTGTCTGGATAAAGATCCAGGCGGTGATGCACCGAGGACCTTGGATTAAATAATTTTCACCAGTGGAATACTTTTGGAATCAGATAATACCAAAGTAGGTTTGTGGGGGAAGATAATTGCAGTTCACTGAGAGTACTGGCAGTATCCATGTTACACGTGCGTACTTCTTATTTCCTCTATAAACAAAGGGCTCATTGCTGGGGCTCTGGTGTTTGTGGCTTCTCTCCCACTGCCTGTAGAAATGAGTGAAAGATGAACTTATGGGGAAAAGCGTCCGGACACTCAGAGCCCAGCGCAGTGCTGTCTAGCTAGTGGGGCGGGGGGCAAATGACGGCTGGGAACGAACAAATTGACCCGCTCTTTTCTCTCTGGCCGCAGTGTGTGGAGGTAGTCCAGTGTCTTAAAGAGAGGTGCCCATTGTCAACGCTGCCCTGGGCCAAGAGTGTTGCGAGAGGCTCCATGCCTGGCTAAGTTATCAGACTCCCTTGCCGGCGAGTGTTTCTCATGTAACCACATAGCCTGCCTTCTCACATGGAATGCACTCCTGTTTCTTCAGACCAGCTCTCACGTATGATTCACTCAGCCTACATTATTGTAAAAAAGGGCAGACATTTGCCAAGCGAGGCTGCGTCGCTGTGGCAACAAGTGACCAAAAAGAAACCCTTTATTTGATTTTTAAATAATCTTGGTTTTAGCATTTCAGAGGTGTGATGAAGACTGTGTTGTTTAGATTTGCAACATGTTTCCCATTTGTGAATGATTTGCAGCGTCAGTCACGCTGTTTGTTTGTTTGTTGTGTCCCTGTGGTTTTCGTGGGAGCCGAGGGAAGGAACGGCCGACAAGCCTTGAATTACACCCTTCAGTTTTTGTCACCCTTTTTTGCATATTCATTAGTATAGATGCTTCAAGGACATACTTAAAGGGATGCTTGAGAATTCTGTCATCATTTTTCACCATCATGTCATTCCAAACACGTATGACTTTCTTTTTTTTGTTTCTGCGGAAAACACAGAACACTATTTTTTTTGAAGAATGTTTTTGTCCATACAATGGAAGTCAACCTAATAGACTTTCGACATATGTATGCTCACTAAGGCTGCATTTATTTGATCCAATCTACAGTAAAAAAAAGTATTATTGTGAAATATAAATACATTTTTTCTATATATAAATACATTTTTTCTATATTAATAATTTTAAAATGTAATTTATTCTTGTGATGGAAAAACTGATTTTTCAGAAGCCATTACTCTAGTCTTCAGTGTCACATGATCCTTCAGAAATCATTCTAATATCCTGATTTGATGCTTAAGAAACATTTCTTATTATCTGCTTAATATTTTTACAGGATTCTTTTGATGAATAAAAAGTTCAAAAGAACAGCATTTATTTGAAATAGAAATCTTTTGTAACCATTGTATGTATATAATACTTTTACTGTCACTTTTGATTTGTTTTTAGAAAAAAATGTATTTCTTTCCAAAAAAAAAAAAAAAAAAACTTTGAATGGTAGTGTTTCTTTTGTGTTCCACAGAAGAAATTCATACAGGTTTGGAATATATGAGGTTTAGTAAATGACAGAATTTTTATTTTTGTGCAGACTATTCCTTGTCTAAGTGAGCAGAGAGCTTTGTAGACATGCATGTTAGGTTTTCCTCAAATTCTACCCATCCTAGGAAAACCACATCATTGATATTGTGAACACATCAAGCGTTTTGAGTAGATTAGACTGTTCACACAGCAACCAGCCTTGTTTATGCTGTCACTGCTCAATCTAAATAAAAGGAAATAGCTTCCAGCAATTCTCTCCCTGCGCATGTTTTGAAGCTTTTAAATTGTAATCCTTTCATTTCAAATTTAAGATAATTGTCAGATAAAATGCTTTATAACCACCTTAATACCTGTAAAAATGGTTTTAATGGAGCTTTCTCACTGAATACCTACCCCTTTTTCTTATTTACTGTTTATCCACCCCTGTTCAAGCTGGACCTCCCATCTCCTTGGATGGCTCCTAGCATGGGAGATGTCAGGCTCTAGAACTCCTCTAGCGTGGGAAACACAGCCATTTAACGAAGGAAGCCAGGCTTGCAAAATCCAGACCCGAGGTCCTGTTACAGTGAGGGCCCGGTGCGAAAAGAGCAACTTATTCATATCATCTGTTAATGCAGGGATTGGATGTTGAGAATAAAGATTGAGTGTCCCGTCGGATCCCCAGCACAGTAAATTTATTGTTGCTGGTCAGTCAGTGAAAATGTGCCCATTTCGGGAGGCAATGGAAACTCAAGGTAACTTGTGGAAAAACCCAGGTATTGAAACTATTCTTGCATGGCCAGTGCTGAAAGCCAGTCAGTGTGCAGAAAGCTGCCATAATGACATGGAGCATCGCCAAATGTAGCAGGCAGGGACTTCCAGGAAAAAAAAAAAGAGAAAAAAAACAAACACTTTTAGAAATGAAACGTTGACCTTTATATTGGCAGCAGGGATGGCGTTTTTCCCCGGTTGTCCCTCCGAGCTGATCTCTCAGAGTTTTTGGGCTTTGACTGTTGTTTAGACACATCTAACTTGGGAATTTTGATGAAAGTGCTCCACTGTTGCAAGCAGATGGGTAATTGCTTCTGTACTCTATGGATTTTAAAACTGTTTCATACTACTGTGTTTCACTATGCAAATATTACAGAAGTAGATTTTATCCTTCCTTAAATCTACAGAGCATTTATTTTAGGGCTGGATTAAAAATCTTATTATTTTATTATTTTAATTCTTATTTTGATAATCCGATATCGATTCTTAAATCCCAAGAATTGATTTTCTAGTCCAAGCTGTTTTCAGTTGATCCAAAAAATCACAATAAGCTTTGTGCATTGTTACTTTTGATATAAAGTAAAGCTTTTAAATGGTCAATTTAATTACAAAATCAAACAACAAATACCGTTTTGGCGATAGCACCTCAGTTCAAGTGAAACACGTGAACCGATCTCCTCTCTTTCTTTATTATTAGTTAAAGCACAAATTAAACATGAATGAACATCAGAAGGTATGTCGAAAGATACAGTACAACTTAACGAAATCTGCATCATGTCTCATGTAATCGCTCAATCGGTGTTTCAACTGCGGAAAGATGTCAGTAAAACAGCTTGTAAACAATGTCACGCAACATTACATTTACCACAGAAAAGCCATTCAAAACTTGTTAGTCAGCTAGAAAAATTAACTCTAGAGAGGAGCGTTTTGCTAAATATATGCCGCTATATTTGCATATTCAATGAGTTTACTTCAATATTTAATTTGTCATGTTTTTATGATAGCCAAATATGTATACTTTAAAAAAAAACGAGAAGAAACATTGTCATTAAAAAAATATTGTGGTGTTGTTATTATTATAATACCTTCCTTATGTGTAATTTAATTTTAAGTATACAAATCAGTACAAATCAGTTAATTTTAACTTTTAATATTATAGTAATGTACCAACTGGGCTTGAAAGGTTTCAAACCTAATGATGGCATAGTATTTAGTTAAATTTTTTGTAATAGTTGCACCACCTGACATTTTGGGGGTTTAAGATAACAAAACATAAAATATGTATTATTTAAATGTACTAAAAATGAATTTAAACTAAATAGGTTTTATAGAATAAAGTGATATATGTCATGAATTTATCAAATTATTTTAAAAGTAAATGCACTTGGACACAAAAATATGCGCGTCATGTCATTGACCCAAACACATTGTATATTATGTGTATTATCATTTTTGTTATTGTATACCCTTGTAGTTTCCTGATTCCATGAGGATTTGCAGACAGCATCCTATTTATGCTTTACCTTTTGGAATATGAGGGATTTGTCACATAATATCCAATGTTTCTCCTCATCTGTATTTAATGGTTAATATACGTGTGGAGCAGTATGTCCATCCAGTCAGATTTTAGTGTATGCAGGGCTCCTTTTTAGTGTTGTCAAAAGTACTTGGTACCAAGTCGGTACTGAAATTTTGAAAATATGATGATACCAGCTTTTCTGTAGTACCAGGAATACCGAGTATTTGGGTATATTCGGTACTTACTGATAGGGCTGTGCCAGTATTTACGTGAATATGACACGTGTGAAGCACAAAGCTTTGTTTATAGAAGAAATAGGCTAATAGGTTAGCAATTAAATGTGACATCGCAGCCATGGAAACATTTTGGTTCATGCCGAATGAGAGAGGTACGTCATACATTTAAGCTTTGCGGCTTTGTATTCTGTTTTGCGAATCACGATCTGGTCACCCGATTAGCAGAGAATTTTACAATATTCCATTAGTTATTCCACTGAACATGGAATCTTTGTTTCTTTTCCCAAATCTTCACTCACGCAGGGGATTATAAACGATTCTTCCTTTGGTTCACTTTTAATTAGGCCTATTATATTCGCATTCTTTACTATGGTAAAGTTGAAAAAACACTGTAGGACAGAAACCTTTTTGCTTGCATGTCAATTTCTATTTAACACAGCTTGTGCTTGTTATTAGACTTGATAAGGCGCGTCAAGTTTCTTTGTATAGCGCGTTTCACACACCAGTGTTTTTTTTTTTTTTTTTTTTTTTTTTTTGTTTCGCTTTCTCTGGCAGCGCAAAATCAAACATAGCCTGAATGTCTGAAGATGAAACTAGCTCTTCAGACCTTTTACAACAAGTGTCAGTTGCTTGTAACATCAGGAGATAACATGAAGATATTATTAAAGAGAAATTGTCTCTTTCCTGCTCATTCCCCACATCCCTCTCAAAGCGCAGAGCGGTAGGCTATATGACGCATCTTTGTGTGGAAATAAAAAACGAATGTTTTTTAGAATAATACTTCACTTTCTTATTTAGGTTACCATTATTTACTGATATTTATTTAATTTAGTTTTACAGGCTGTAGTGTGTCGTTTCACTGAAGGAATAGCTAAAACATGCACATCTGTTTCAAAATGGATGTTTGAGCATTTGTTTAGGCCTATTTATTTTTTTATATTTCAAAATTTATTTCATTGAGGTATATATACTTCAAATATTTATATGTATGATTACCATCATATTTAATGTTTTTAAAAATAGGCTAGTTAAATAAAATAGTAAAATAGTTCCAACAGATTTTCCTGTGGTACCAAGAACCGTAAATTTTTACTGGTATTGGTACCGACTACTGGAATTTTGGTACCGTGACAACATTACTCCTTCTAATATTCAGACCCTGACTTCTGGGTTGTCTGCATGCCACTACGTCTGTCATAGGTCATTTTCGTGCACACTGGTCAGTCTAATCACTCCATTTCCCATGAGCCTTTGGCTATAGCTCATCCCCCTTGTTTTCATGAAACACGCTTAGATACTTCAGCAGCTCGCTAATCTGCAACACATTATCTCCTCCTTTTGTTTGTTTTTGTTTTTAGTCATAATTTAAAACAGCTTATGTTCCTTTGAAGCTGATTGTCTCTGCAAAGATGCACCATGTTAAATCTTGTTCATATTTCCATGCAAGAAGCTGAGCGTGTATCTTTCAGGGGTTTCATAACTTGATTCCGCAGGATGTTTTTCTTTTGTGCCAAATGTTCAGGAGATTATCACAATTACTAGTTAATCAAGTTATCTAAACATTATTTTCAAGGGCCTGTTTCTGTTTAACAAGACTTATGTTATTGGCTTCTGCTTTCAGAGGATTTTAGTCAATGTAGATGTGACATAGAATCTTAAGACAGCCCAGTCTTTTGAATGTCAGTAAATGTAAATTTAAATAATACATTTGATTATTATTTGTCCAGCAAAGACCTACTCAAATGGTTTTCATTAACTTTGCAACCACACAACTATCCATCCTCACCCAGTGTTTGTGTTTAGTTTGGTCTTTGATTTGATTAGTTGAGTTTCTTTACCTAATGTCTGGACTTCATTCTCTCACTCCTCCACGAACAGACATTTTGATTAGTGTCCCGCCACTCCGGTCCTGTCCACATCTTGGGCCTGATCAAAGCTTGCAGACATGTGTTAGGGCCAGTAACAGAGGCTCTAGCGGTAGCAGCACACATCATTAAAGAGCCTCACCGAAGGCAAAGGCAATGCACTAAGGTCACCACAAGTTCACATGAACTTCGGGGAGCTTTTGTTCCCCATTTGTGCCTGACGATGCTCCACGCTGTATATCAGAAAGAATGACTATATTAATAGTAACCTATATTAAAGGACTTTGATTTACATTTTGTGAACAGCTCCTGTTCGTGTTTTGGAGATTTCAAGCCACTTTCATCTCTTGACGTGACCCTTCTTTCCCTCAAGATAGCACTTGACCCCAGGCTAGTTAAAGAGCACTTGTTTAACTTGCGTAATTATTTCCCAGCAATATCACAGACAAGTTGCCCTTTAGCCTTTGGCCCGTGTCTGAGGACCTCTTTGACTCAACCACCTCAAAAACACTCTTTCTTGAATAATAAAAAAAAATATTATACATATTCATTTAATAGAAATTTTACATTAATCAATATAAATAATCAGTTAAATTGTTATAGTTTTATTAGGTCATTCCTAACATTACAAAACAGAAAAAATTGTTTATTTATTAAAAAATATTTATTTATTTATTTATTTTTACCTCAGATGTGCTTAATAAGGAGAAGGGTTTGTAGTGACTTTATCACAGAAGTACAGCAAATGAAGTTTTATAAAAAGCTAAATGGTCTTTCAGGATACATTTCTTTTTCCCTTACAAGTCCGATTCCTGAAGATGACATAATTTAATCCGTTTATCCACTGTAAATAAATAAAGAAGTTACTCCACCGAGCAGCGTTGCCAAGAGAAGCTTAACTTTTAGCTGTGGGAAATGGCAGATGTCAGAAATACAGTATTTAGAAAGTGGAAAAGGACCAAGACTGCCACCCTACCAGTGTAATTTTATGGGAAGTGAGTTGATTTCATTGTCTACTTTTGTTTACAGTGGTTCAATGTATTTTTCTATGTTTGTGTATGTTTGTGCAGGTCCCCGCCACAGACAGAAATGCGCTGAACTCTCTTTGGGGCAAGCTGGCCTCTGAGATCCTGATGCAGAACTGGGAAGCTGCCATGGAGGACCTCACCCGCCTGAGAGAGACTATCGATAACAATGTAATGCCCCGCCACTCAGAATTCAATACCACACTCGGATTCCCTTACATAGGCCATAATATTGACCGCCTTGCGTTTGAGCATAGCACCGCCGCTGTTGCCTCCCCTCCTCTGCTCCATCTCCTCGATTCCTTCTCACCGCAACTCACAAGTCAAGCAAAACCTTAATTGCTGTGTTATGTCGGCACAGCTTGATTTTTAATTGGAGGAATTGAGCTGGGAAAGAAGGGTTTGGCTTTGGGAGAAGTATGAGTAAATAAAAAATTAAAGTCTTTGGACATTGTAAATTTCTATTCTGAACTTTGATTTGAACTGAGCCTGGAAGGCAGCGGAAGCCAAGTGTTGGTTTTTCAGAGTCAGAAGTTCATCTTGTTATGATCCAGTCACGATCACGACAAGTCACTCTTTAAAGGGATAGTTCACCCAAAAAAGAACATTTTATCATTACTTCCTAAGTTAATCACTATATTCTTTTAGTGGAAATTCATTTGTATTCAACAAGGATGCATTAAACTGATCAAAAGTGACAGTGAAGACACTTATAATGTTATAAAAGATTTCTATTTCAAATAAATAGTAATTTCTTTTGAACTTCCTATATATTTAGAATCCTGAAAAAATATGTATTGTGTTTCCACAAAAATATTAAGCGGCGCAACTGTTTTCAACATTGACAATAATAATAAATGTTTCTTAAGCACCAAATCAGCATATTAGAATGTTTTCTGAAGTGTCATGTGACAATGAAGACTGGAGTAATGATGCTAAAAAAATTCAGCTTTACCCTCACAGGAACAAATTACATTTTAAAAGATTGAAATAGAAAACGGTTATTTGAAATTGTAGAAATATTTTACAATATTACTGTCTTTACTGTATTTTTGATCAAATACAATCAAATAATCAAATAAATCTCCTTTTGTTTTCCATGGAAAAAGAAAGTCTTGCAGGTTTGTAATGGCATGAGGCTTAGTAAAATTGTAATTTGGGTATGAGCTATTTAACATCTTTTCCCCTCCATTTTTGTTATATCTCTACAGACGGTAAGTTCTCCTCTCCAGTCTCTCCAACAAAGGACTTGGCTGATCCACTGGTCACTCTTCGTGTTCTTCAACCACCCCAAAGGGAGAGACAACATCATCGAGCTTTTCCTCTACCAGCCACAGTAAGCACCTTCTGCAGCTGCTCGTTTTCCATCTGGGATTTGGTTTTGCTTTGGTTTGACTCTAATAAAAATGGATGAGGTAGGAATAGAACACGGGTCCAGGTTGGAAAGCCCACCACAGTCCGCAAAAGAAACTGCTGATGCTGGGCTCACCAGCCAGCCGCTCACAGACCCACGACCCCAGTGGTCAGCGCGAAAATGAGTCTGGCAGCACGGATGAATGCTGACAATGGCAAATGGGCTGCTTAACTCACGGGTTCAATGTTTTAAGCTTCTTAAAGCGATGTTGTCGATCCTGAACAAACAAGTTGATCTTTATGTAATCATTTTAAAAAATGTTTCCAAACGGGAAAAAATATAACTTAATGAATCACCCCTGACTCTCATTCCCAATCAGGTCTGAATGTTCCATGAGGAAAAAGTGGTAGTTTGTAGTCACAAACCCAAAATTCATTTTATATATATATATATATATATATATATATATATATATATATATATATATATATATATATATAAACACACACTCACACACTCACACTCTCACAAGTGTGCATACTAGAAGGGTAATCTGGGGCTTTTTGTGCAGACCAGTCAAGGTCTTAACACATTAAAGGGCACCAGGGTTCAGTCTTGTTGTGTGCTCTTGAGTAAAAAGAAGCTTCAAGGGTCTGCTAGCTTTTTTTTTTTTAAGTGGGTTTACACCTGGTGCCTAAGGTAGGAAACTTGATCTACTAAATAATTCTACATTCCATCTATTTTAAGGCCACACTTTCCCCCTAATGCACTGTTGTGGAGCCTAATGCCTATACACTATTCAAAGACAAAATGGACTTCTGCCTGTAAGACGTTGTTTTCCACCAGAATAGATGATTAAGGATGACCAGACCAATAATTAATCACTAGAACCTGACCATAGTGGGTGAAAAGACAGATTGAGGTGGCTTATTGCACTGTTGCTAGCTGGAAAACCATGTTAAGGTTTGGCTTTTTCTTTGGTCATGACTGTTGTGTGCTGTTTTTTTAGGGCCAATGACCTGTGGCCGTGAAACTAGAGTGAATGTTTGACCTGCCTTTGAGACAATCGGCTGGCTTAACAGCAGCCCTTTGGACGTAGGTGCTCATTATACAAGAACATTCATTATGCTTCGTTAAAACCGGTCCAAAAAGGTACTTCTAAATTGCGGTTGGGCTCGTCAGATCAGAGGTCTTTCAATGCTGGCAGCCGCCTTTTCACTTTTCGTTTTTTGTGTTGTTCTCTCACCTCTTCTGCCTTCAGCTTTTATTTGCAGAGCCGTGGCCACGAAGAGCAATCAGACCCCATAAATCTGAATCTGAGTGTAATTTACTGCATTAGATACACTGCGTTTTATGTACCACAACAGTATTGCGTTCTTGGAGGGTAGATACATTGATTGTCATGTTTTAGTTGGAAAACTGCATCACGGTCTGTTTTTGACCCTGTGAACAGACCTTTTGTTTTTTGTTCTTCTCCTTTTTGTTTTTCTTAAAGTTTTGTTGACAATTAGGCTGACATCAGCCTGTGGCGTTCAGGTTCAATTCTTAGTTGTTTGGCTATTGTTCAGGACAGGGTATGATCCAGTGCTCTCAGTCTGAAGATTGTACATGATGTAGTCGTGCCGTCGAGCAGACGGCCAAAACAAAAACAGAAACCGAAATTTTTTTACTGCAGGAAAAATGATACCAAAGATAGGCTATCATATAATACGTTCCAACTAACTCCAAGGGCAGTTCGAGAAAGAATATTGTCACAAGATGACCTATGATGTAGGTGCAAACAGGAAAGCTAATACCGCCGAAACACTATCCCGGGCAGCGCAGAGTGGATTCAGAGTTTCACTTGATTTACCTCTAATTCCCCTCCTCCCTTCAGATGCATCATGAAATTGGAACTGCACCACTGTTCCTTCCTTTGCTTCTTTTTCTACCTTTTATTTCTACCTTATCCAAATTAGAGCTGCAACAGAGACTCCATTAGTGAAGCCACTTTAAAGTAGTAAAAAATGCATTTCTTGTTTATTGTGCTTTTCTTGTTTAAAAGTGACTGTGAAGACATTGTTATCCAGCTTATTCCTGCGGTCTGTGATGTTTTGCATGAATTATGGGTGTCACTTTCGTTAAGCTGTAAACAATCAGTGAAACTCACTCTATGAATGCAATAATAGGTTTTTTTTTTTTTTTTTTTTTTTTTTTTTTTTTTAAACTGGGTACAATAAGATGACATTATTTCACTCACCCTTCAACCATTGAACATTAAAGGGATAGTTAAAAGTGTAAGCATTAACAAATTGCTCGAATAGACCATGAATAACCCCAAAAGCATGATTCTTTCCACAGCAGTAACGGACGGGTTAAATATCACTTTAGTTAAATACAGTGCTGCTTGAAAGTTTGTGAACCCCTTGCAGAATCTGTGAAAATGTGAATAATTTTAACAAAATAAGAGGGATCATACAAAATGCATGTCTTTTTTTTTTTTTTTTTTTTTTTTTTTAATTTAGTACGGTCCTGAGTAGGATATTTTACATAAACGATGTTTACATAAAGTCCACAAGACAAAAACATTTTTCCCAAAAATTCTTAAGTTTTCCAGCATCTTTTGCGTATTTAAACCATTTCCAGCAGTGACTGTATGATTTTAAAATCCATCTTTTCACACTGAGGACAACTGAGGGACTCAAACACAACTATTAAAAAAGGTTCAAACATTCACTGATGTTCCAGAAGGAAACACGATGCATTAAGAGCCGCGGGGTGAAAACCAAGGGTTCACACATTTTTGAGCGGGTCATTTTTATAAATTCAGCTTTTTTTTTTTTTTTTTTTTTTTTTTTTTTGTCGTGTGGACCATATGTAAACATTTTTTATGTAAAATATCTTACTCAGGACAGTGCTAAATAAAAAATAACATGCATATTGTATGATCCCTCTTATTTTGTTAAAATTATTCACATTTTCACAGATTCTGCAAGGGGTTCACAAACTTTCAAGCAGCACTGTATATCTGTATTATGTAACATACATTGCCTTAATCAAAAATGTTCATTAACTTCAGCATTGCATGATACTGTTTCAAAGTGATTTCTGTTATTTTGACAGTTAATTGTATTACATGTGAAAACAAACCTGGAAAGAGACATCAGGATTTTAGGAGAAAAACGAGAGTTTCTTCGTGCATTCCAGTGAATTATTAATGGGATATATATTGTAAATTAAATGGGGAGAACAGACCACAAATGTGCAGTATATGTTGTCCTTTTTCATACAATTACAGCAAAATGCAAAGGGAAAAAAGAAAATAATCATGAGGAAAAGAATGCAGCGACTGAAAAGAGCTCTTGCCATAGATATTCTTGTTATAACGTCATGTTAAAATACCAAGTGTTATGATGTTCTCATGATGTCTGAAAAATAAAACGTAGGAAAATTGACAGCTCAGAAAAGCTTTATTTGTAGGGCAACCTTATGATTTGAAATTAGTTTCAGTCTTTTTGAATGGAAGTTCCCCAAACCGGAAGTGCCACCCATAATTCAAAATGCAAGTAGGCTCATCAGGAATAAAGTGGATAAAACATTTCTATTTCAAATGCTGCTCTATTGAACTTTCATCATTCATCACTAAAATCATAAAAAAATCTTGCTGATTCTAAACGTTTTTACATATTTTAATTTAACACTTTTACATTATGTTGAACAGTTTTGTGACTAAATTCACCAAAATGTTTTAAAAACATTTTTTTTTTTTTAAATTTATATATACTTATTTATTTATTTATTTATTTATTTTTTTACATGAAATAGAATAGAATAATTGTCTTTTTATCATTTATTGTCAGTAACTAATTATCGTCTTATTGGTATCAGGCAGAAATTTAATAATGGTGCATTTTTGGTTATTTAAACTGCTCTCCAACAGGAAAGTACCAATGTAGAGAGAGAGAACGGGAGCATTACATGACCCAGGCCAGACTCGAACCCGGGTCAACAACACAATCAAAACCTAAATCTATTATCAAAGTAGTTTTTAGTTGCAGCCCTATCCTAAACCCCTACCTCCCTGAGGAGAAAGTGACACACTCAAATTCAACTACTACTTCCTATTTTGCCCTTTTCCTTGTGAAGTCATTTAGCAACCGATTAAGCCATATCATGGCTTTGGTCGGAGCTGTCGGGCTCCGTTAGATAATGCATTTTTTATTTATTTATTTTTTTTCTGTGCAAAGCCCAGATATGGCATCATGACTCATGTGAGCGGTCTGGCCATCGGAGCCTCCCTGGGAGAGCGAGTAGGTGTAAGTTAATCAGGAACACAGCATGAAGTGTTGTGGTTTGCCATGAAGTCAGACAACTACAAAGGGAGGAGAGACCGAAGGCTGCGCCAACTGGGATCACACGCCGCCGAAGCCCGCTGCTGTTTTTAGCTCCAACATCACAAGTGCCACAGGCCCCCATGTCCCTTTAATTGTTTCGGCTAATTAAACCATCCGGCAGCCCTTCTCCTTTTCCTCCAAGTGACATGTGTTTCTCCGTGCTGATCCGTAAGGGAGCTTTAGGGCCTGGCCAAGGCAGAGCAGCTCCACTTCCTCCTTGAAATTTAATTTGGTCCTCGTATGAGGGGTGGGGGGGGGGGGTGGTCAAAGATGTTCGTACAGATACCGCAGGCGTGGAGGCCGTCCTCCAAATTGACTCGAAATGTTAAGTGCACTTTAACAGGAGCTCTCAGCCCTATGACAAGGCATCTGTTGTATGTTTTTTTTTTTTTTTTTTTTTTTTTGTCCATATAAGAAAGCTCTTGCACGTCTCTAGTCGGTAGAGAGGAAACTTTGTCTTGGGTTGTAATAGTAGTGCTATGTAGCTTTCATTCTCGGTGAAGCCCACAGCTAGTTGACCTGTGGTTGAAAAACAAGTCCCTGGTGGATAGTGTTTCACTGCTTTGCAGGCCTGTAGCTGGTGATCCATGTCTAGAAAGGGGCTTTTCCTTTTCCCTTCCCTCCACAGTGGGACCAATGAACAGAGGTGCTTTCAACACGGTCTGACTCTTGTTCTTCTGTTTAATGAGAATCTGCAAGTTCACTGTATGAGAATAGGGAAACTGATAGTTCATCTTTCTTATAGAACTTTTTTGTTGTGAAAACGGTGTCCAAACTCGTCAAATTACATCATGTGACTGTTTCACTGTAGAGATGATAGCTGTCCTTCAAGCGTGTGACTGTTGTTGTTGTTTTTGTTTGCAGGTACCTAAATGCTATTCAGACCATGTGCCCACACATACTGCGCTATCTGACCACAGCTGTCATCACCAACAAGGACGTCCGCAAGCGTAGGCAGGTGCTAAAGGATCTGGTGAAAGTCATCCAGCAGGTATCAGACAGGACTTTGGTTTTTCATTTATGTCCTGGTTTGCTATGTCCTTCAATGAATTTATATTATTTTATTGTGTTATTTATTATTGAAAAATATTAATATAAGTAATAATTAATGGTATTAAATTAATTTGATTACATTTTTAAATCAACTGACATCCCTTCCCTATAAACATTTAAAAAATATAAATATATTAATATATATATGATATATTTAATGAGCATTGTAATATTTATACATGCATGTATAATATATTAATGTTTAATTTGATCGTTGCAGTGATGTGCCATAAAAACGATCAAATGAAACATTATAAACGTATATATACATATTAAAATGTATATTACAAATATGTTTTTTAACATTGAATTAAAATGTTTATATTAGGGCTGTCAGTTGAATTATGTCATTTAAATTAATGTAATCAATATTTGTTGAGAAATGTATTATATTTTATTTTTTCCCCTTTTTTTATTAATTTACGAACACATTAAATGGAATTGTCTCATGTGCCTAGGTTAGAAAAAAAAAAAAAGTTTTTCATTTGTATTCATGCTACTTTGTGTGTATCCTCAGGTTTATTATAAATTCTAAGCCTTTTTTCCTTTAATTCCATGTGAGCAATCCTATTTGTCAGGTGGTGCTCTATTGATAACTGTTTCATACTCTGTTGGTCTTCCCTCAATCATCCACACTGCCTTGCAAGTGCTGAAAGATGTTTTCAATAAGAGGTTACCCATCACCAGTTAAACAATGCTTTCTTTCTCTTTTAAATAAAATGTATTTTTATTTGAATTTAATACATCTAGAACATTGCAGGGAATCTTATACCTCGCTGCGTCCGTGGAAATGAATGAATGAACGAGTGGTGTATATTGGCCTGGAAATAAAAGCTCTGTTTATCTATGTGCCTCCTCAGGCCGTGTGAGTCTTGAACCCATTAGATTTGATGAATGGTGCTGGACAGTCTGATTGTAGTGTTCTGATGTCTGTGTCCAACAACAGTAGCTTCTTTAGAGATCAATGGCACTGAAATCCAAATAAGTGCATCCCGCAGCCTTTGCGTAATCACTTAAACATGTGTCCTGAGGTGCTCACCATATTCCCTGCACAAGTTTCTCCTCTCATGGTTACTCAAGCATCTATGGTATTTAGATCCAGGGAAGACCCAAAGACTATCACGTATCCAAATGGGACTCATCCCATCAGGTCCTCTGCTAAAGGGATTGTACTGCACTAAGTCTTTCAGCTCATGGCTGTTTATAGACATGGCACATTAAGCAGAGGTTGTGCTCATTATTATATACAACCAGGCAGGGATAGTTCAATCTGCTCACCCTTATATTGTCTGAAACCAGTAAGATTTTCTTTCTACTATGGAACAAAAAAGAAGATACTTTGCAGAATGTAAAGGCCATTGATTTCCATAAACAGCAAAAGTGAATGGTTCAGACCAGCTGTGTTTCACCAAGTTGCAAATTTAAATTTTGATATTTTAACATTTTTATTAGTTATATTATACTAATTAATTATATTTTATTATTATTTTAGCCACATATTAGTGTTTCTATACAACATTTTAATGTGATATCCCAAAATCTGCATTAGAATATGTGGTTGAAAAAACAGGCTGCTGTCAAGGACAGAAAAAGTGCCGTAAAAGTAGTCCATATGACTTGTGCACTGTTTTCAAGTCTTCTCAAGGACAGTTTTACTATTGAAAATTGTTCTCATTAAATCATCCATATATGTGACTTAATTTCTTTACTGTGGTCAGCTTGTGCCAATTAAGAAAATAGATGCAACAGTTTGGCGACAACCATGTTTGTAACCACAAGATGAAAGCAGCAGTAATTTTGTACTTGAGCAGCTGATTTTGTACAAGTTCTGCTTGTAATGTAAAACTCTTTGTTAATAAAACAAACAAATTCATAATTAAAAACACCCCAGTTTGAGAACCAATGGTGGAAGTTTATTTTTTGTGTGAACTTCCCATTTTGCATTCATTTATCTTTTGTTCTCTTTTTAGGAGTCATACACCTACAAAGATCCCATCACAGAGTTTGTGGAGTGTCTCTATGTGAACTTTGACTTTGATAGTGCTCAGAAGAAGCTGCGAGAGTGTGAGGCGGTAAGTTCCAGCTGTCTTTTCCTGTTACCTTTTTATTAGCTTGTTTCTTTGCGTGTCCTTAAAAGCATGGCGCACTCTCCTCTTTATAGGGACTTTCGCAGATTGATTGTGTCTTCTGTCATGTTCCTGTTTTTCCAAAAGCATAAAATTCATAACATAAGATTCATAACAGGTTCCATTAGTGAAAGCGTTTGAAGAGACTATCCTTCTTCTAAGATGTTGAGCTCATCCTTCACTTCTTGTCTGGCCACAAAAAGCCTTTAACTTAGTAATTTACGCAGATGATGTCTCAATTTCCCTAATGATGAGTTGTGATGACATCACACTAAATCTCCGACCAATGATTTGTCAGAAGCATCCTCTGAACTTTACCATCACTGTTGATAGTCATTAGCGATGCTGTGTGTCATTTTTCTGCAGTCACAAACAGCCTATCCTTCTGTTTTGGGCCCTGAAAGGGGTCTTAAAGCTCAGGCGGTCTTTGCGAGCCGCAGTGTCATGGGCAGCTGTGGAAGTGGGCCCCTGAAAGAGCCTCTGACTCACCATTTGTCATGTTTTTATGATAGCCGGTAATTGTCAGATCAGTGGGATGGTTAACAAGAAGTGCTTTTGGTGTGCAGAGGCGGACACGCGCACTGGAAAGAGCTTTCTGCGGTACAGACAAGCCAGTGATCTGTATTTTTGTTCCTGTTTATAAATGGCCTTCCATAATGGTCACTTCATCAGTTTTCACCCTTGCCCTGCTGTGTCATTCTTTCTGTTTTTACAATTAAACTACTGACTTCCAGTGCCAACACAGCACCGAACAAAACAAAAATACAACAGAATAGAGTAAAAAGCTCTGTTCAAAGGAATAGCTCACCTCAAAAATGAAAATTGTAAATCATTCTAAATCTTTGTGAAGACGGTTGCTCTTTTCCATGCAGTTTTTATTGAAAAGAGAAGCTTCTTTTAAGCTTCTAAAAAATCCAGGGCTCTATAAAAGTGGTGCATGCCACTTGTGAACTATACCGTATGACTTCAACAGGCTTGGAATAGTTTCACGTGAGGACCAAAATTAAATGTCTCTTTACTTCTTTTCCTGCAGTGAGCTTTTGGAGTCAGTGATTTGAAATCAAGAATCAGATCAGAATCATAACTGAATCTTTCAGACAAATTCATTGAAAAGTTCTGACTCAATAGAACGATTTGTTCATGAATCATAGGGCCTGTTTATACCTGGTCACTTCATGTGTTTTTACTGATCGTATAGCGATTTTACACTTAAGTCACATAAGCGTGTCTCTGCAAAACAAATATAAATCCGATCTTCAATTCCCACGCTATATGCAAATTTAATGGAGTTCACGTCAACAAAAGCAACAGATATTGACTGCATTTTATTTATCATCAGCTAATTTCAAGATCAAAGACTGCAATTGAAGAGATCATCATTTAGTCTCATTACTTTTAATGATGATTGTGTTTTGAGCATCTGGATCTTACTTTCAGTTTCATTTGCAGCAGTTTGAGTATCGGCTTGCTGAAGAAATACTGAGCTGTTCATCTGTGGCTGTGTGTGGCAGTAGCGCGGTTATATCTGGCTATAACGTCATATAGCCTATAACGCGCTTACGCGTTCATTTATTTTTTTTAAATTTACATATGTGGTTTCAACAGCCAGATGCATTTACAATTGACCCTTCACAAAGACCCGCCCCCCCTTAGTTATTGTTGCTTTGTCCGACAAGCCATGGCACTCTCACCCCACATGTTCTCACAGAGTGAAAATACATTGCGGAGCAAAGAGGAAACTGACAATGCGCTGACAGACAAGACAGAGCAGGCTACTTTTGGTATGAAACAAAGTCTCAGCTTTCAAATTTTGTCATTTTTTTTTAAAAAAAAAATTCAAACATTAAATACTGTTTTGGACATTTACACCTGGTCTTTTCACGATTGGATAGATATCTGATCAGAGAAAACGAAGTGACCAGGTGCTATTTCTCTTATGAATTCAGATTACAAGAAGGGTGGATATATTGCATATTGTATTTGTATAATGATTTAAAGTCTTATGGCTTCAAAAGTCTTTGAATATGGTTTATGAGTCATAAGGACCACTTTTATGGTGCTTTTACATTTTTGTTTTAATCTTGAAAGTTTAATCCACTCTCACCATCTTCAAAATTTATCCTTTTGTGTTCTATGTAAATTAAAAAAGGCCAGATTTGGAACAAAGTGAAGGTGAATAAATTACCATTTTCATTTTCAATTTTCAATATTTAGAGCTGCTGGTGCAACACATGGAATTCTGAATGTATATCTTAATCACGTTTTGGCTTTAGTAAAGTGCAAATGACTTTTGCAACTATGCGATTACAGACATTGTTGGCAGATTTGTTTGCCATCCTGACCCTGGAAAACATTACATTTAAACCAAAATGCATTTGGTAAGCTTCCCCACAAACATGCCAAATCTTAAATGGCAAAAAGTATTATAAGAAAGTCTCAGTATGATAAAAGCCAGAATTCGCCTTCAGGCGCATTCTTGGTTGCAGTAAACGCATTACATTACATTACAAAGATTCATCCCAAGCATAATTAGCTTGAGTGCCTTTAGCCTAGTGTGCACTTATGTCGAAGCTCATTCCCATTCTCTAAATTATTATGAATTCAAAGACCAGTCGCACTGCCCATTGTCTACAATTGCCCAAAATAAAACAATTCAGTTTGTTTAGTAACAATCACCTCGTATGTTAAATAGCAGGCTTTTTATAGGAGAATGAAATAAACCCAACTTAACGTTGAAATGGGGACCTTCCTAAAATGCTGACATGATTTATAAACATTTACTTTTGTGCGAGTGCCCATTTGATCTGGCCAGCTGTTTTTCATTCTAGACGTTTATCGTCAAGAAGCATAGAGGCCTAAATCACCAGAAGTCAAGTTTTTTTGGGGGGTCTCTGCTGGTCCAAATGATCGAGTCATTTGGGAGATCTCTATTACACTTTGCATGCTTGGAGTCCAGGCTTTGTAAGGCTAGCAGTAATTAGCACACCTGCATCTGTGAGATCTCGTGAGAGCCCTCTGGCTACTGGACCTCCAGAACCATGGCATATTCTACTACAAGAGTTCAGCCCAGACACTGCGTAAATGGCCACTAATTAGTCCTGACCCTGATTATGAAAGCCTAAGGCATTATCGAGATCACAAGCTGCACAAAAAAAAAGTTAAACTATGTGGCATGTGAGCATAACTAGCCTAGGCTCAGATGTATGTCAGCTTTAAATGCTCACAAATTCACAGTCTGATTGAGTGGTGACTTACAAAATCAGAGTTGCTCGTCTACAACAGCCCCAGGCTTTTCCTGTTAGACCGCCGAAGCCTTGCTAGTCAACTACCTGCCCTCAAACGCCTTTACTCGTACAAAAACAAACATCCCCTCATCTTTAAACAAGTTCATTACAGTAACTATTTGGTTAAGTGATTGCAAAAGAAAAAAAACAAGTTAGTTTTCTCTAATAGGGATACATTTTTTTTTTTTTTTTAATTAATAAAGAAAATACTATTGAGAGGAGATGCTAGAGGTCCAAAAATGTTCTCTCTCCCTCAGGAATTCCAAATAAATACATTTTATTGCTTTATCTTTATTAATATATATTTGCATATTTGTCTGTTGAATGCTGCTAACTTTTTACCATTTTAAATAAAAATAATGTAATTTACGAAATTCATACAGATCCAATGAGGGTCCACTGAAAAGTATTCCCATCTTCATTTTATATATTATTTATTATTTATATATATATATTGCATCATAACGTAATTTACGTCACGCAGTTAGATGAGTCCATGCAGATTATATCAGAGATGGCAGAAAGAATTATTCATTCCAATGTCTGTTTCGCTTTAAAACACGAAGAGTGCGAGCCCTTCCGCATCGTGCTGTTCCTGTCTGAATGGAACGTCGAAACATCCCACCGCTGTAAGTCCAGATGATATGAAAACTGTTTCTCGGCTGGATAAAACAAACCAGCTTCTTGCTATGATAGTTTTGATGGATGAGGATAGCAATCAAAGTAAAGATGATTTGAGTGACATACAGGAGTCATACATTAAGCACGCGTGAGTCCGTTATATTGATGGGCAAACAAATCATGTATGAGCGCTCTCGATGCACTGATCGCACATTGTCTTTATGCACAGACACATTTCAGTACACTTTCACACACATTTTCACACACATTCAGGATAATGTTTGGATTTGTCCTGTGTATGTTGCTGTTAGGGATGGAACGGTTCACTGTAAAAAAAAAAAAAAAAAAAAATCAAACCGTTCGGTTCTCCACCCACGGTTCGGCACGCGCTTGCACCGCGGTTCATCCTAAATCTGACGATGCATCTATAATATGGTTTGTTGAATACAATGTGCAAAACAGACAGACAGATTCGGCTGTGTGTTTCAGTCAATGGATATGCATTCTGGTTTCCCAATACGTTACAACAGCGATGATCAAAAGAACATGGACAAAACTGTCACTGTAAACAAATGTTCAATGACGTGCCGAATGCTCTATGACCAGTCATTTACGCCGTCATCACGAGTGTTGATAGCGCGCGAGCGCAAGTGAGACCTGACCATCTCATGTTGCTATTTGTGTTTAAACTAAACTCATTTATACTTTGCCAATTTAAAGATTCATCCGTAAGACGCGAAAGAGAACTTGCACGCTCTGTGAGGAGATTTGTGTGTGCTTTTCCGAAGCGCGTACACGGAAAGCCGTGTCACAGCGAGCAAATCCTCTCGCGCAAATTCTCTTTCAAGTCTTGCACCTAAACGGACAAATTCACACAAAAATTATGTCACCATGCCCATCTTAGCGAGCATCCTAACAAACATAGTAGGTTATGTCTTAAGAGAAAAACGAGACAGACAACGCATGTGTATCAGATCAGTGTGCTGGATCTTTGAATTATGTCTTAAAGGGACAGCAGTCTAATATTCCTGCTCTCTGTTTTTAATGTTAATTAAATGACAAAAGACGAAGAAATCACTCTTGACTGAATAGCTTTTGTAACTTAATGTTTCATCTTTAATTATTCAAAAAAGTTTACATGCAGTTATTTTATATTTGATTACTTTATTCAATTTCTGTACCTGAAAACTATTGTTAGTTGAAAAACCTGTAAAGCATTGTTGATTTTTATGGGTGCTTTGGTGTACATAAATGTATGAATTATATTAAATCATATCATTTGGTTATTTGGTGTCCTTTTTTGGAAAGACATCTTTACCTTGAAAAAAGCTGAAATACAGTTTTATGAAAATCACATTTCAATCTAATGGTTTACTTTGCTGGATATAGGCAATGATGGCAAAAATAAAGATAAATGGTGTATGCTTAATTTCATGATAAGAGTACATGATAATTTTAATCTGTTGCCCTTATATATAATATATATGTGTGTGTGTGTATATATATATATATATATATATATATATATATATATATATATATATATATATATATATATATATATATATATATGAAACACAATCTTTCTTTTTTAATATTTATGAAAGTCTCTTAGGTTAGTCAAGACAGTTTATTTGGTCAAAAATACAGTAAAAAAAACAATAATAGCCATGGAATATTATTTCAATTAAAATAACAGTTTTTATTTTAATATATTTTTAATTGTAATTTATTCTTGTGATGGCAAACCTGACTTTTCAGCAGCCATTACTCCAGTCTTCAGTGTAACCTGAATGAAATTATTTGGTTCTCAAGAAACATTTCCTGTTATTATCATTGTATATAAACTGTAGTTCTTCTTTAATTTTTTTTTTTTTTTGCAGAAACCATGGTGCATTTTTTCAGGATTCTTTGATAAATAGAAAGTTTAAAGGAAAAGCATTTATTTGAAACCGAAATATTTTGTAACATTATTCAAGTGTTTACTGTAACTTTTGTTAATTTAATGCTGGATAAAAGTATTCATTTATTTTTAATAAATCATGCTGACCCCAAACTTCATGTCTAAAATAATAACCCAAATACAGTACTCTTGTTTACAAGCAATTTCTTAACATATAATCGGCACCCATGGCTCCAGAGGTTCTGCAGGCCTGTGATTCAGTCCAACTGGACACGGTCCTGGATCTGTAGAGACTGACCGCATAAGTGTTCTGGGATTTTCTTCAAGCTGTGGATCATCACATTGCTTACTTTGCATTGTGATTACCTTATCATGCTTATCCAGTCAGCTTTTGTAATTTTTCCTTCTTCAGTTGATCCATCTCAGCGGAGAGGAGCCATTTACACAATGGTTTGGGCTCATAATGTCTATGCTATGCATAAAACATAGACACAACCTTATATAGCCCTGTTTTCAGTCTTTTTGAAGACAGAAAAAAAAAAAAAACCCAAAAGCTGCACTTTTAGATTCCAGTAAGTTAAGCTCAAATTGACTTTTTTTTTGTACTGCTACGAAGTTGTTGTAGCTGCCTTCTCTCCCCCTCTTACTAAAAAAAACCTCTACAGTAATTATAGCACTTAAGCGAACCATTATCAGCTTAAGATAAGACAATGTCATTGATGAAATGTGTGTTGGCTGATAGGGCCATGGCCATGTAGTTGGGATTTTTCAAGCAGAACAACGGAGATAGTAGCTCTCAAAGACTAAGCAAACAAAGCGGGGGCTGTGAGCGCAGACGTGCACACGAAGACGCGGGACTGCATGTGAACCGTGCAGAGACAGCAGGGGCTCGCACATTTCTTCAGCTGAGTGGAATGCACTGCACTATTTGCGTTTTGACTGCAAGGTAAAGCACACCAGGTCTCTGTAGGATGTGGAGGTTAGTATGTGGTGATCAGAGCTCAGCTGCTCTGCGCGTCTAAGATTGATAGTAGACTGTAGTTGAGATGTTTGAAAGCAGTGGCACTGTAAATTGGTTCCACCACGCAGCCCGGTGGACCCTGCGGCAATGGGCAAGACAAACGGCGATAAGTCACAGCCATTGCGGTGGATTTGGTGGCTGGCTCTGTTCCTGCTCTGTTTCATGTGGGGACTGTGGAATTCCAAGATCTGCGGTTAGTTTAGAGTGCAGAGAATGACCCCAGATTTTCCTTTTTTTTGTGCTTCCAGATAATGGTTTTCTCCTGAGGATAGCATTAAACACCGTTGTATATGTGTTAACTATAGGCCTCCCTATCAAATTATGGAAATGGATTCTTGCTTTACGAATTACTGAATTCGTAAAGCAAGAATTCATTTCCATAATTTGATATAATTTTGTTTTATTAATGCTTTTGGCATTTTTCCCATATCGTTATTCCCTAACCAGGTGCTATTACAGAGACCTCAGATGAAGTGGAACTGTTTTTATTTCAGTTCTGAGTTTATATAAACTTCCTGTTCTGTTCATTGTCCAGGTTAGCCACAGAGTTTTCCATATTCCAGTAAACTTTTGGAATGAACGCTGCTCCTAAAACAATGAGTGCATTTACATATGTTTACGAAGAGGTTAACACAAGAACCTTTACATGAAATGAATAGTTTTTATGTCAAAATGTTGATTGGTGTTTACAAATAATAAAATATTTGTATGTATGTGTATATATATGTATATATGTGGTATCAAAAACCCCTGGTTTAAGGCATTTTCTTGACCTTACATGTTTTAGCACAACCAGTAAATGTGCATGAAAACCCATTCAGTGTCTAATGTAAGCATTTAAATCTTTTGAAGGTGCTGGTGAATGATTTCTTTCTTGTGGCGTGCCTTGAGGATTTCATCGAAAATGCTCGTCTGTTCATCTTCGAGACCTTCTGCCGAATTCACCAGTGCATCAGTATAAAGTAAGTATTTTGGGATTTCAATGTAGTACAAAATAACTGCTGGATCATGTATCAAAACATTGAAATAACATTTAAAGTGGACAAATTGATGGATAAATTGTTGTCAGGAATGATCAAAAAGAAGAAGAAAAAAAAAAAAGTAGCAGGTCTGAAAATGTGTCCACAATGTGGGAAAGCTTCCTGTTTCCTCTCTTCCATTCCCACTCCACTCTCTGATAAGTTTTTATTACCCAGTGTGCTGGAGGAAGCATGTCCAGAGACCGGCTGCCAGCACCTCAATCTCACACATGGAGACACGCATTCAGAACCAGACATCCCAGGCACATCCACCCATCTGTTTTAAAGCATGTCTAAAGGGTCTACATATTGGCCCTTGGGAGAATCTTAATGGGTGTGCCCGGTCTGCGGATAATACAGCAGATTTTTCTTTTCTAAACGCCTCTTACTCCATTATTGTCGTCTTGTCACGTCCTTGTTAGGACCATAAGATGGTGGCGTTTGGAATTTTTCTCAGCGCTAATTCACTTAGAGCACAACCAAAGAGGAATATTGCCTTAATTAAACCAATTAAAGAGAATAGTTAAGATAAATTTACAGTGATTTATGTTGTTCATTGATCCACACAGTTCAATTATCACTGACACGATGTATCTTCTGAACTCCTCATAGACTCTCCGGTCTGCGTTCGGCTGAATATGGCAGGTGTTTTATTACCACTTTACTCTGGTTGCGCTTTTTTATTGCCCCTTTTACGGTATTTATACGGCATCGTAGGCTTTCAGAGAAGACATGCAATGGTTTCAGTCCACAACATTTTCCATTGGTGGAAAAGAAGTGGTCTGCATGGAAAGGGAGGTTTGGGCGGGTGTCACTGGTTTCCCTTTGCCTGGTTCCTATTAGCCTTCCAGTGACGGAGTGCAGAGCAGAGAGGCCGCGTTGCCCTCCTGCCTGTTTAATGAGCTTTCATAACTAGTAGTCTTTGAGCATCTGTCCTGCATTCTTTTTCCCGCCACCGCCTCTGCGCGCCAAGCAGAAAGCACTTGACGGCAAATTGGAGATCCGCTAACAGGTTGCATCTACCTCGGGGGATTTATGACATCCTGTAAATCCCGAAAGGGTCCATGTTCGCGAATGCACACGCTCACCCGACACAATATCATATACCACGTTTGATGAAAGCCCTGTGGAGTTTGTTTTTTTTCTCTCTCTCCAGCAGTGCACGTGCAAACAGTCGTAGCCATTCGGAATCTGTTATTTCTCTTCTCAGCGCACACCCCGCGATCAAAAACCAACTATCCCCAGGTTCTCACACTATTTCCATGCTTCATTGTACAGCCTAATTGCTCGCTCACTTTTTCTGAGCTGTATAAAACCGAGAAGGGCTGGAGTCAAGGTTGAAACATGGAATGTGATCAGGCTCTGTCCAAATCTCCAGTTGCAGATAGTCTGGAATTGATTTGGAGTCTTGGCTCTTTTTTGGCAGTCTCGTTGCAATTGAATCCATTTTCTTGTCAAAGGCGACAAAGGTAATGCTGAACTAGGAAACTGAATTGTGATTGCTGTTTATCTGTTCAGGTTAGTAGCTCAAAGGAGTCACCTGAAAGACAGCGTTATGTCTGTTTAGAGGGTATAGAGGATTGGAAAACCTCCATTTTTGGTTTACAAGTGCATGTCATTGGTACATTACGCAGAAGTCCTCTGCAACTAATTGTGGGCTCAAATGAAACATATGCAAGTTTTGTAGCAGTTTTATTATGTTTACAGTTGTTGGCCTTGAACGGGTAGGCTTTATTTATTTATTTTTTCCCCCCTCGTTTTTGCCCTCAGCCTACACCAAAAAAAAAAAAAAAAAAAAAAAAACTACAAATGGCTTTATATATAAAAATGTCTGAGAAGGCTGTATTTGAAATCTGATTTTATGACTTGCACATATGATGGCTTTTGTATTTGTCTTTTGCCCTCAAAGTCTTAAATTCCCAGTTTTAAATTCATTGGTCTTTATTTGAGTAGAGAGTCTGTGTGCACTTGGTGATAATTTTAGTTTTTAGTTGAATGTCTAAAATCTTGTCATCTGTAAATCAGTGTGATCTCTTACAATCCATTGTAATCCATTTTGCAGTTGATTTGTGGGGCCAAGCACATAGGAGGCATTGTTGTATTCAATCTTCTTTTTTTTTTTTTTTTTTTCTTTCTTTCTTTTTGGGTAATTTATTGAAATTCCCTTAGTCCCACTGGCCTGGAATTTTGTAAATTGTTTACTATTTTTGAAATTAACAATTAAATTAAGTGTAATTTTTATTTTAAAAAAATATTCATTTTGTTAAAGCTGCTGTTCGTAACTTTTTTTTGGTTAAAAATGATCCAAAATCAATTATTGAGAAAGTACATAATCAGTCAGTGTTCAAAACTATCTCCTTACCTTAGCCCGATTCACAACAGTAAGCTTGTAATAATGTTTTATAATTCAGGTGGTACTGGTGGGTTTTCGTGGGAAATTCGAGCATGTCGCCGTTTGTCTTTGCGTTATTTCTGTTTACGTAAAGTAAAGAGTCCCAGCTAACTAGGCTATTTCGCATATGAGGTGGCCTTTTCTCACAGCAGCTTCAATAATTAAACTTATCATTTGGATGACGGATTGTACGGTATGAGAAATTAACGTTAGTGATGATTAGACTGTACAGAAATTGAAATCTACAGGTAACGCTAATACGCACTAAATACACGTAGTCACGCAATGCTGATGTTGTTAACAATTAACAATTTGAGAACAAAGTACAACAATAATAATTTGCACGGTTTGATGTGCTATGAGCTAAGCGATCGTTAGATTTAATCACCATTGTCAGCGCGATTTATTGTAATGCTTTTTTTTCCTTCAGTTGGACAGAACAAAAGCGGTAGACATGTTACTTGTTCAGATGACATTTTCCAGTGAAAATTCTTACTTTGGTCATACTTCAAGACTACAATCTGGGATTCCGAAGTACAGTATCCACACCGATGTGGTGATTGACAGCAAACATTAGATTCATCCGCGCTGAGGAGTTGCGCCAAGGCACAAACCACGTAAAGATAATTCCGCAAATAACTGCAATTGCAGGTTTCAAACAGAGATGGCGACAAAGAGGCAAAACTTATGGACTGCAGCTTTAAAAATCATATAATTAATAATACATATAATGAATTAATCATTCAGTTCACAGCTCTACCAAAAAACCCTGCATTTCCTTATGAAAAACAGGGAGGTTGTTTTACTGGGAATAGGAGAATCAGTTTTACCCCAAGCTATGAAGCAGGGGTCACTTCCAATGGCTTCCAATGATGTGAATCTCTTTGTGCCTTCATATGGAATTGTTTAAAAATGCATTTGTTTTAAGTCCACTATGTTAAAAACTTCTGTAGAGCAGGTCAGTACTGTATGAATTCACAGCTGACCTTTTAACTGTCTACGGCTCCTGGAGTGAGACCGGTTGCCTCAGTCCCACAGGCCTGGAATCGGAATTGGATAAATCAACTGCGAGGAGCTGGTACATGTAAGGGGCTGAAGTGAAAACGATCCTTACCCTTCACCCCCTAACCTCAGAGGACCAGGTTTAAACCTGTGTAAAATGAGACTGCAGTGAGGGGAGTCAAGCAACTTGGCTTAAACCTCCATGTCAGGCACTTATGCTTGAGTGGCTCATTCACCCAACCTCTTTCTTTTCCATAATTACTTCTTTCAGCGTTTGTATATTTTTGGTTTCAGTTCAGACTTTCATTCATATTAGTGGCAAGCATGTGTAAGCACTACTTTTTTTCCCCTTCTTGTTTTAAAGTCAAACTTCTGGGTAAAATTAGATTAGTGTGTGTGTGTGTGTGTGTGTGTGTGTGTGTGTGTGTGTGTGTGGGCCATTTCATTGTACCGAGGCAGTGGTTGACCTTGGTCTCTGGTTTAGCTCCTCCGGAGGGTCAGCTCCCCTAAGAGGAAACTCGATCTTATTTGTTTTTTGAGTTGATCTTTGACTTTGGCTTGACTGACATGTATCACCACTTAATCAAATCAGTGAAATAATATTCATTGTCTCTTGCGTCACCAGAGTTTGTTTTAGCTGTTTGTTTGTCATGTGATTCTCTTCTTCTCTTCTAATACCTTTGGCATTTCCATTGATTTTTTTCATAAAAGCTCAGAGTCTGTCTGCTTCATTTCAGACATGGTCTAGACCTCTAGGTCTGTGGGCCTGTAATGGATGTACAGCTATCTAAACTTCCCAGTGTCTTAATTGGTTTCCTGTTCCTTTTCGGCTGTAATTGTTCATCAGCGCGCCGCATGCTTTGCGGAGTGCTTTGGGGCTGCCGAAGAGCTTGGATTTCATGTCCCTGCTTTAACCCCTGGAGTCGACAGGCATTCCTTTTTCCCGCACCGAGTGTCACTGCTTGATGTTGGACATGTGTTAACCATCACCAGCTTGGAACTCGTGATGTGACAACCGGCACATTCATTGGCGGTTAGCTCTTAAATAATGAGCTTTATGACCAATCTAGCCTGTCACGCATCATTTTCTGAGGGTTTCACTGGGAGCGAAATGATATAAGCTGTCATCTCTGTCCGTCTCCAGACCCATGCTGTTGCCACGGTGGGTGATTGAGTTAACCTTTCACTGGGAAAGCATTGGAAACCTGGTGTGTTGGCTTTACTTACTGAACACAATGAGACAAGCCTGCTCTTTCTGACTAGCATGGAATGAGCTTAGTCGAAAAGAAAGCCAGCTGCAGTATAGTAGGATTTTGCATCAAAGAACGCTAGAGCCCCTGCTGCCACCTTCCTCCCTCAATGACACATTCGTGGAGGAGACACCTGGCTTTATTTATGGACCGTTTCTTTAAAATGCCATAGGATGGTCAGTAGAAGTCATGCAAGCCCAAGCTGTGTCATTTTATTCTTGTCTGCAAAGTTTGTTTCATCGTTACCTTGACCTCATACCCGTGAAAGCGCAATGATGTAATTGTACTCCATTTTTATGGGTTTCTTAGTACGTTTAGAATCACGGACTTGATTACATAATGCAAAGCATTTGTCACTCTTGAACAGACATCTAAATGCTGAGGTATGACAGTAAACCCATTATCATCCAGCACTTTCGATCAGCACTTTAAGCCTGCATGCACACACACTCCACAAGCTTGTTATATACCTCACAATTTTCATGTAATGCCATCAGTGTATATAATGTTCTCCCTTTACCTAAGTTTGTCCTAATGGACTGTGTTTGCCTCGCAGTATGCTGGCCGATAAGCTGAATATGACTCCCGAGGAGGCAGAAAGATGGATCGTGAACCTCATTCGCAATGCCAGGCTGGATGCCAAAATCGACTCCAAACTGGTGAGAGTCTCTCATATTTTATTTCACTCTCGTTTCTCTGCCGTCCTCCTCAAATAGCGAACGATTGATAGATGCTGCGTTAGTGTCCTTTAATTAGTCTGAAAATCAAATTCAGCCTCTTTTGTGCGGGGATTATGTTCTGCTTTAATACATAAAGGAGAGGCAATCAATTACGTCAGTAATTCTGCCCAGTGCCCGCTTACTCACCATATCCTTCCTCGAGGGTAAGAGGACTGTCATTACCGTCCTGAAGGAGGGTCATTCTCAATATGGTGACAAACATGTAGCTTTACTTTTTAGTAATGACAAAGATTACCATTCTATAAAACTATTTAAAATATATATTAAAGTTTTTTTTTTTTTTTTTTTTTTTTTTTGACTAATTTTGTTTGTCCGGGTTAGGCATTAGTGCAGGGTCTAACAAGTGTATAAAAAAACAAAACAAGTAATAATTATAATATATAATAAGTAATAATATATCATTAGTGTTAAAAACTATTTGAAAATGAATTTGAAAAGGTAATTAATTTGCACATGGTGATTTTCTCCCACCATTTAATACATTGTGTATTATATCATTTAAATTTCAATATATTATTATTATTATTAATAATAATAATAATAATAATATTATTCATTTTAAATGTTTAACACTACTGTTCAAAAGTTTGGGGTCAGTAAGAATTTTTTTAATGTTTTGAAAGTCTCTTATGCTCACCAAGGCGGAATGTATTTGATCAAAAATGTAGTAAAATCAGTAATATTGTGAAAAAACTGTTTTCTATTTAAAAAATTTAATTTATTTCTGTGATGGCAAAGCTTAAAGGCACAATATGTAAGATTTTTGGATTAAAATATCCAAAAAGCACTAGAACAATATATTTTGTTGACTTGTGTACTTATATTAAATATTTCCAACGTTTAAGTCCAGAGAAATCCACAGTTTTGTCATATCCGCGGTTTCCTCGAAACCATGGAATCACCAAATAATAGTCCCCCTGTAGTCAATAATTTTCTTCCTTAAAACTCATCTTTGATCACCAAAATAACATATTTAAAAAAAATTTTCATGCCTTAAAATTGCTTGAATGTAACTCGACACCCTTGCCTCACTTAGTATACCCGGTTCTATGAATATGCAAATTAGCCCCACCTCCACTCACTCACACCAGCTCAGAGATCCACTCGTTGACACATGGTTTGTCTTAAAGCATATTAAAAACACCACATAGACATATAAACAGCATTAAAAACTTGATTTTCACCACAGGGGGATTTTTATATATTATGGACTTTAATATATTATGTTTTATTAGACAGATGAGCAACTGTTTGGATACCCCAGCATGCTTCATACCACAGTAACGTTAATAAAGCTTTAATACATGAGCTCATCCATGAACATGATTTCCTGTTCGATTGCTTTCCATTGGCTGTGGAGGTGAAGACAACAGCTCCCATGATTCCACGCTCGTTCACAGCGTCATCAAGCTACACATTTTTATTGTTTTGAATAAGTAACCTCTAGCTGAGAAACTTGCATACTGTGCCTTTAATTTTCAGCAGCCATTACTCCAGTCTTTAGTGTCACATGATCCTTCAAAAATCATTCTAATATGCTGATTTGTTGCTCAAAAACATTTATTATCATTATCATATTTTTGATGAATAGAAAGTTAAAAAGAACAGCATTTATTCGAAATAGAAATCTTTTGTAACGTTATAAATGTTTTTACTGTAACTTGATTGATTTAATGTGTCCATGCTTAATAAAAGTATTTTTTTTTTTTTTTTTTTTTATAAACTGACACTAAACTTTTGAACAGTAGTATATATCATTTAATGCTTGTGTGAGAGATTATCCAAAAGAAAAGTCAGACATATTATTATCATCATCTTTTTTTTTTTTTTTTGGCAAATGATCTAGGAACTTTGCATGTCATAACACCACAAACAATTAACAAGACTTCTGATCTCACAAATCACATTATATTCTACCGGAATGACCTAGAATTAGCTCTTGTGTGTTTTGAGCTGACTGTAAGGAGGTTGTGAATACAGGTCTGTGTGTCTGTGGGAACAGAAAAGGATTGGTGTTCCCTGAGTTTAGCTCTGACACTCTTTTGCTCTCCTCTTTCCTTTGGCAGGGACATGTGGTGATGGGCAACAATGCCGTATCGCCATATCAGCAAGTGATCGAGAAAACCAAGAGCCTTTCATTCCGCAGCCAAATGCTGGCCATGAACATCGAGAAGAAGCAGACCAACGCAAACAGGAATGAGGTCAAAGCACCAGAGCATCTTTCCTTCTCTTTTGTCTGATCTCATCTCATTTTGTCTTGAGCCCTGTAGTTTACACACGCAAATGATCTATCCAGAAGAATGCCGAGCGGCAATCAGCCCAGAACTGTCTTTACACGGCGTAAACCAGTAAGAGCAAGTTTAACACAGCAAGTGCTTTCATCATGTCGTTTTTCTTCAAAGGCCTAATGACAAGGTAGCACAGCTCAGCCATAAAGAAGAGGGTCTGAGTCCCATGACTCAGCGCTGCAGAGTAAATAACGCTTGCACACAATCACACACACACACGCTCCATGGAGTTCCCTGCGTTTAGGAGTCACCACAGATGTTTTGCTTGGGGTCCAGTCGGCCTCCGTTTGATCTCGTATGTGCGCACTGATTGGCCCACGACAAACGTGCCTTCGCTTTGTTCGAAATAGAACATTTCAAAATAACGGCCTTTAAATGTCTCGGTCTCTCAAACCACGTCATTTAAATGACTCACTCACACAAACACCACAATGGCAAAGGCCATAACACACAGTCCTGTATTTTGATATGTTTGGCCAGACGCAATTTAATTTAACATTTTCTCTTTCCCAACGGAAGGTGCGAACGTGAACTTGAACTGCTTGTACTGTACTTACGAAATGACTGTGGTTTTGTAGTAGATAGTGTCAATTGCATGTTCAGTCGTTTATAATGAATTCACCTGCATTTGTGATGAGTATTGACATTTTTGGCTCTCTTTCTCTCTATTCAGACTCCAAACTGGGCAGGTCAGGAGACTGGCTTTTGAGTGGAACTTTGCAGACCGTACTCTCCCATCTAACCTTCCAGCATTCCCATATTGCGGCCGAACATCCTGTTCTCCCTCTCGTGTCCCTCAAAGGAGCGAGACAGAGGCCTTATTTTTGCACTTGGGTTCAATGCATCTGGTATTAAATAAAAATACAAAACCATCTTCACCTCATGCTTGCATTTTATTCCTGGACATTACGAATGGTGGTTGAGGGTTAAGTGGTTGTGATCTTTTGTGTAATAGATGAAGTTTTAATGTGCTCTGAGTCACTGAGTGGGACGGGGGGTTTTGTGCCGCTGCACATGCATGCGCTGTAATGATGAATGAGTGTTTAGTCTGCTGCGTTTACGGCGCTGTTATGTAGCGGCCCACTCCGCTGCGGCGAAGAAAAGGGCACGGAAAGGTGATCATCCCAACTCCCGTTGTCATTTTCAATGCCGCTCGTCCTCTTTGTTTGCAGATGGGCACGTCAGCTGCGCTAGACAATCAACGTAATGCCTCCCCACCTTTCCCATCTCATCACATCTTCCGCGCATGACACCTACAGTCTATCGCTCTATACGTTTTCTATTTCTATCCCTACCGCTCGCAGACGCTGCAGGCTGGGATTCGAAGCGTGTCTTAATGTCTGCTTTGGCCTCTCTATCAGCTGACATGTTTATGGGCCCTGTCTCTCTGGACGAGTGAAGAGGGGGCTTATAGCTGCCACAGCGCTCGGGCTCCCAGCCAGACATCTAAAACAACTGACGTCACCTTTACTTTCCCAGCGAGCGAGGGAGCGAGGGAGCGAGCAGGCGGGGAGGAAGGGGGGGTGGGCTAAAGTGATTGGTTTACCGGTCCTGTGCCATGACACATTACGAAAATAAAACCCTCCTAGCCCTTAATTATCACATTCACCTTAGGAGTGCTGTCTCAGATGTTGTTTTAGTAAGACATCCAGACCAACAGCAGACGTGCGGCTGAGAAGGTTGTCCACCACAACGTCTGTCACTTCACTTAAAATAAATAAACAAACACCCAAATGAAAAGGTCAACGTAGGTTTTGGTTAAGAGGGCTACATAATCTTTCCCTTTTTCGCATTGTTCATTCCTTTTTCCCTACGTGAAAAGGTTAAGGCATTTGTTCAAAAACAGGCCACATAATTAAAATATACAACGCATGTTCCCTAATAAATTTTTGTCGGGATTATTTCTTGAGTCTTGTTTTCCAACTTGCAAATGCGTTTTTGCAAGGGCAGGCCTATATATAGAGTAGCTTTTTTCTGTAATATGAGAGATCATTACAGAGTCTGTCCTAATGCAGAAGCTTTATATTGACAGGGAATCACTTCAGGTGCTTCAGGTTTATATTTAGGTTTTATGTATAGTATGCACTTAAATGTCTATCCAGTAAAAGGGTATAGTAAACCGAGATGGAAAGTCTTCAGATACTCTAAAAGCAACCTGATACAACTCTAGTAATGAAGGCAGATGAATAAATACTTATCTTCAATAAGATTTTTTTTAATGAGAAATGAAACTCTATTGTGTTGTACTGATAGAGACAAATAGCTGTCATATAATTAACATTGACTTTGGCAGAATTTCACTTTGATCTGAACATCAAAGGGCTCTGAAGAAGAGAGCGTCATCACTTAGAAATGACAAGGTTTTTTTTTTTTTTTTCTGAGGAGGGTAACGGAGGGTCTGTGTGGACTGTTTTTAAGGACGGATGGACTTTTCTGTGAAATACACAAAGTGCTGCCTTGAATAACACCTGTTTGTTATAAGTGTATTGGTACCTGAATCACGTGCTTCACACCTTAACCTAACCTGGAAGATTTCTAGCTAATTTGAGCCAAACTGACTGAAGGGGAAAAGATGCTTTAAGATGTAGTCAAAGAACATGGAAAAAAATTGATATATAAATAAAAGATTAAGTGCCACACCTAGTGGTCAGGCTGGGTAAAACATTTCTTGCATTTCAAAGCAATTAATGTCCATTTTGGCAAAGAAGCTTCTAAAGGAAAATTGCCTCAGCACTCATTCTTTTTGTACTTTAAATGGTTTAAAAACTTGTTTAAACTAATGTTAATATCTTAAATGAAAGCTGTTCTAATCGACCTGAATAGAGAGATTAAGTTATTTTAATCCTAATATATAAAAAGAAATTGCAGTCTTTAAATTTTGAGTGTTTACATTAAAACTGAGACATTTACATCATTATACCTGGGATCATATGAGTACGCATATTTTTCCTTGTAATAATGTATATTTTTAGTTTTGTGGTTTCATCCCTGCTGAAAAAAAAAAAAAAAAAATTAAACCATTACAAGTAGGTTTGCTGGTCTTAACAGGTTTAAACTGGTCTCTCCATCTGGCCAAGCAAGAGTTCATCTGGTTTATTGGGTCGCCAAGCTAGTCTTCCCATCTGAAAAGTGCTCACGGAGACTAGTAAAGACCAGCAAAACCATCGTAGGCTATTTTAATATTTGTTTGTCTGTTTTGTTTTCCCAACAGGATGAAACAGTAGAATGAAGATTGCAGTTCAGGTAGTGTATATGCAGTATTATAAGCTGTATTTTCTGCGATGTTACTGGGTTTTATATAAATGTGTCAGATTTATGAATTAGTGGAGGAAAAAACAAGTGAATAGATGATAAAATGCACACTACTTCTAATTCAAACCAATGCACTAGGACCCTGGGGAAGCTAATCTGTGTTGTATAGATACAGTAGGAGAAATTCCATTTGTCATCTTCTAAAACTTAAATAAGGAGGGGGGAAACAGCCCTCTCTGGCCGAGGGGCTTCTGAAAGTGCTCCGAAAAGCCCCACAAGATCTTGGAGTCTCCACGTGACAGCAGCGCCTATATAGCATCAGCACCAGTAGAGTGATACTCCATCACCAGCCGAGCACTGCAGCATATGCCACAGTTACACACACATCCTCATGCACCTCAAGGGTTTATTCTAGAGCTTTTGCAGACTATTGCATCCATGTGTTTTCTCACTCTGTCTAGGGGACGAAAGGACTAAACTTTTCCTGCGAGAGGGATGCTGGATGTTCCAAGTCCACTTTGGCAGTCGGAAGGAACTTGATGTATAGGCTAAGTTTCTCTTCTTTTTTTTTGGACTGGACTCGCGCAGGTATATTTCTTTCGCTCTGTGCATCTACTTTTGAAGGCATCCCGCGTCTCGTGCGCTTTTGGAGATTCGCTAATTCCTTAAGTTCTTTTGAATGAAATAGTTCACTCGCAAACACATTGATCCATCAAGGTGTAATTGTTACTCAAAGAAGCTCAAGTTAAAAGCTTTTCTTTCTCCACAGACATTAACGAGACACTTTTTATTGTTAAAAAAAAGCACGTTTCGCTCTTTAAAATGACATTAACCGGTGGTGAGAAATGGTGTTTTCTCTACCCCTCTAATGTGTGACACAACCGAGTCCGGACTCCTCAACTCCCTGCTCCTCTGTGGAAAAATATACATATTGAAACCTCTTATACGGACCTTGAAGGCTCGCGGCGAGTACCTTTGACGCTTTCTACCGTGAGTCGGGACAATCATACAGCCGCCCAGATGCAGTTTCGCCTGTTCTCATTTGCGCTGATCGTGTTGAACTGTGTGGACTACAGCCACTGTCAGACGCAGCAGTCTCACCGCTGGAGAAGAAACAAAAGAGGTGAGTGAACTGTGCATGTGGCTTTGATAGATGCTTTAGCATATTAATTAACAAATTAGCCATTTAGCTGACGATTCTACATGGACAGACTTTCGGTAAGCGTATGACAGGGACAGTCCCACCTGATGTTACGCTACTTCTCATCACAAAAAAATTACCATGGTAACCGTAGTACGCTTTCAGAATCTTTTTGTCATTTTATTTCGATTTTTGATGGAAGCGGTGGCGAGTTGCCATAGTTTTACAACAGTAAAAATAACTAGTTTTAACTATTATTTTGGCGAAAAATATCGTCACCATGGTGATTTTTGTAGAATGAGGTTCGCTGTCTTTCTCAAGTGATGTTCATGGATCATTTCATTTCACGTTTAAACGTACAACATTTCGATTAATAGCTTACATACTAAGGTACCTCAGGGAACCGTAGTTTTAGTCACACGTATGTTGCCAAAATGTTAAAAATGAGACACTTTTAACATAAAATTGAATAAATAACCTGTTACTCGTCCTTGTAGCCTATTTATTTTGTTGTATTTATTTTTCGGCTTACTGAAGTGAATCCAAGAATGCAATTTTCCCCTATACCTTAAGGTGTTTTAAAACGTTTACTGTCTGAATTTAAAAAGAAAAGGGTTGTTGTACCTTCAAGATTGTGTTCAGCATCCTGTCAGAGAATCTAAGTTCTTTACGGTGTCTCCAAATGATGCGTAAAGATGACGTTTTAAAGGTCCAAACGTGAAAAAAAAAACCCGTCTTTTTTTCTTTCATCAGCATCCTGTCTAACTAATTACGCATTTAATTTGGTATAAATTACGCGCCCATTATCCAACGCAAAACTCTGTTAAAGAGCTGTATAAACGCTTTTTTACGTTAGTAGACAACATGACACGAACAACTGAGAGAGCCGGTTTAAAAAATCAATAGATCTGTAAGCTAAAAAGTTTGACAGAGTGCGCTAAATACAGAAGTTGCTTTCGTCTACAGATGTTTCGTCTACGTCTAGAAACGTAAGTAGCTACTCTCTTTATGTATAATTTTATTATAAATTCACACATTTATCATGAATTTAATCTTTAAATGTTTTGCTTCAAACGCCTTTAAGATAATAGACGGTTGGATAAGTGTGCTAGGGACGCCATAGGATAATTGCGTTCGGAAAATTACTGCCATTTTTTAAAAAGTCGACACCCTGAAAGTCAATTAATAATTCGCACACTTTACTTAAGCCTTGATTTTATAATGTCAGATATCTCATCATGATTGTAATGAGTTGGTTAGTTCATGTTTTGGAGAGTTGTGTACACACTATGTTAAAGAATATGGGCAATTCATTCTCAAAGTACTGACTGTAGAACAGACCCTCACAGTGCGGCGCTGTCTGGTGGACATCTGATGAATAGTTGAGCTTTCCTTTCCCCTTTTCAAATGCAGTGACCCTTCTCTTGCCCTAAGCCGCTTTTAATTGATCTCACAGACAGGCATTGATTAAGCTTTGAACAACTGCTGCAAGTATAACAATCCACACTTAAGAGCCGCAGGGATTTAACCCATCAGTAAATATGAGGGTTGCCTTGCTTAACCAATGCATATGGACACGGGGGGTCAAACATTTCAAACTTAACCGTCCCCCCCTAAGCCTCAAACTCTTGAACATCATTCACTGCATGTGACAGGACAACCGCCTACATGTCTCCCAATTGAACTTGAGCCCAAATGAAGACACTTGCTGACACCATGGCTGATATGCGCTCTTAAATCCGCAGAGATGTAAATTTGGAGGCATTCATAGATTTAATCACATGCATGGCATGCCAGGGGAAACCTCTGCTCCGGCTGAGAGCCCCAACCACTGCCCATCTGCAAATAATCAGCCAGACACTGTAGGGAACTGGCACACACAAGTTTTCAGCCCCACTGTTTTTCTACAAGATTTGCGATTTCAGATACTACGTAATATAATTTTCTTAATAGGATCAAACTTGTTGGCAGAGGCAGACTAGTTAAGCATTTTCAGGAGGATTGGGGGAGTTTGATGAGGAAAATGGTGGCAGAAGTGCATCTGGAGGTGAGCGGGATCTTGTGTACTGTATGTGTAAATGGTGACACATTTGTAAAACATGCCTTGGAGGAGCAGTGAACTCTATTTGTTTGAGTTTGATCCTGCAAACTGAAAGGTGCGTGTACATACGGGGCTTGTTTTGGTCATTTAAAATGCCATTAAACTTTTATATTTGCTTCGTTCCTATATTTATCATACTTATTGAGAGCTGTATCACTATTCAATTGAGTCTAAAATGCTGAAGTGTTTTTCTTGCCCTCGGCACACTTGGGACAGCTTTATGTGCAGTCTTTTCTGGCATGCTTGTGTGCACTCTACAATCCCACATCACCCCAGCGGCACAGTCAATCCTCTTGAACCGTATTTTACAAGGCTTTGTCTTAACCACCCCACAACTGTATTTATTCTCAACAGATACTCTACTAAAGCTGAGCAGGAACGCATGACTTAAATCGAAGCTCAAATCATACTTTTTCTGTGTTTTTATCCGTGATTGGCTTTGTATTCACACAGCCTTCCTCAGATGAATATAACAAAGCCAGCAGCAAGACACATTAAATTTGCACCTCTGTACCCCCCATTCAGTGCTTTACAGATGCCAGCGAGTTTGCAATGATATCACTGCTTGGCCCAGGGGTAATACTTTTCATTTTTATTCTCTGGCTAATGATGCCACCTGCTGACTACATAAAACTGTGGGCTTGCGTACCAGCGCAGACTAGAGAACATTCACATACAGACTTGCAGGTTTGACAAGCCAGGCTCAGGAGGGGTGTTAATGCTTTTGCCTCAGAGCTACTGCTTTAAATATGACAACTTTTGACTTTTTATTTGTAGTATTTAAATGAACATATTAATTTGAATTCGGCCAATCTCTGTGCACAAGCCATCCACTTGCACTTTAAGTGAAACTCTGCACTACAGGAGGTTAAGGAGCGGCTAGCTCTGATGAACGGCCCGATTAAGCTCACAGTAATGGAACTAATAGAAGTCTGTTTCCAGAGAAACACAGTCGCGGTAATCCATGGGAAAGTGGAAGAGAGGAAAGGCTTAGCTCCATCCCTGAGCTCCCCAGCTTCACCCTGAAGGGATTAGGGGAAAAGCACCTGTATTTTAACACTATCGAACAGTTATATCTTAATCTGCTGGCAGCAAATGGCGATCTGTCCCATTATGCCTCAGAAACTGTTTTGTATAGATAAATATTTCATAAAAAAGAAATGCAAGATGATAAGTTTATATGGTTCATAGTTTAGTAAATCCGAACCTGTATGTGTTTCTTTCTTCTGTGGTGCACAAAAGATGACTTTTTTTTTTTTTTCCCGTGCAATGAAAGTCAGTGTTTTGCATACAGGTTTGGAAATTCATACAGGTTCGGAACAATGTAAGGGTGAGTAAGTGATTACAGAGCTTTAATTTTTGGGTGAACTTTTGGTGTGTGCAGCTCATAATTAGAGAATATATGTAAGAAAAAATGGCCTGAGTGGTGAAACTGCGAGAGTGTAGGATGTAAAAGACTTCTTTGTTTTACAGTGATCATGTCATTAAAATCTGTTCGGGAAGACGTCTAAAAAGAGTAAGGACAGAGAACTGTTTAGAGCTACGCTTTCTACAAGTTTACGTAAGGTCCCAGGTTTGTGGGTGTAAGTGTTAATGTTGGCTCTTGCTATGTTCGTGCCATTTAATGTCTTGATGAAGTGTGTGACAGGATGGGTGACTGCTCCAGAGCCTCTTTATTTAAACAAAAAGAAAAACATTCTGCCACTCTTCTTTTGGAAAATGTGACATGCCTTTTCATTCTAATCCATAATGGAAGTGATGTTCTATGGAATTGATGTTCATTTAATTTTGTCAAGTACAGCCAACTCTCTCACCCAGCCATTCATTCCGCTGGCCAGGAGTTTTTTATTCCAGCAGGTTAGATGGTGTTGGGTGTATTCGCTGTGTCCCTTTCCTGTCGCACCATAGCTTGTGATCGCTTTGGCGAATTTCTGAGAATTGAGTGTGCGTGAGAGAGAATATCATTAGACAAAGAGTTTGATCTGGGGGCACAGGAGAGACTGAGGGGAGGGATGGATGGCATATTTGAGGAGATCAGTTAGAGATGGTTTAATGGAAGCACCATCACCTGAGACGGATTAAAACTTTTGGTGTTCTAAGTGAACTGATAAGATGTCCCTCTCTCTTTCTGTCTCTCTCTTTCGCCATTCCGCGATCCTTAAGGACAGTATTGTATTAACTAGATTTTTATATTATCTGCAGAATGTGGTGCTTGTGTATATATAGATAGATGTGGGGCTGATTGCGTAGAAAAGTAATAGCGCAATTAATAAGCCGCACAGTTTAAAGGGTTAATTTACCCAAAAATGAAAATTACCCCATGATTTACTCATCCTCAAGCCATCCTTGGTGTATATGACTTTCTTCTTTCAGACGAATACAATCAGAGTTATATTAAATAATGTCAGTGAATAGAAGATGAAATTCTGAAGCCCAAAAAAGTGCAAGCATCCATCATAAAAGATATCCACATGGCTCCGAGGGGTTAATAAAGGCTTTCTGAAGTGAAGCAATGCGTTTGTATAAGAAAAATAAGAAATTTTACGGCCGTGCAAATGTTGACTTACGCCAAAAGAGTAACCCCTGATGTGATGTAGGAGTATCGTAAGCTTTGACGCCTCTCGCTTTTCAAACACCTAGGGCTGGGCAACAAACTCGAGCTCCTCTTTTCTTATATCGAAATCCTCCGGCATTTGTCTTTAAAAATTGTCATTTTAGACTTCTAATTCATGACCGGTGTTTTGTTTTGCTTTTCGCATTTTTCAATACGTCATGCGTCAGGTCAGAGTTCACTCTTTCACCGTAAATTGTCGGAAGCTAGATATTTTAGTTTTTAAAGTTTTAAATATGGATATTTTTCTTACACAAACGCATCGCTTCGCTTGAGAAGGCCTTTGTTAACCCCCCTGGAGCTGTGTAGATATCTTTTATGATGGATGCTTGCACTTTTTTGGGCTTCAAAATCTCATTCTCTATTCACTGCCATTATAAAGCTAGGAAGAGCCAGGACGTTACTCTGATAACTCCGATTGTATTTGTCTGAAAGAAGAAAGTCATATACACCTAGGATTGCTTGAGGGTGAGTGAATCATGGGGTAATTTTCATTTTTGGGTGAACTAACCCTTTAAGTGTTACGCAATTTTGAAAAACCCTTAAAAGGATAGTTCACCCAAAAAGGAAAATTCCACCATCATTTACTCACCCTCACGTTATTCCAAACCTGTATGAATTTCTTTGTTCTGCTGAACAAAAAATAAGATATTTTGAAGAATATGGGTAACCAAACATTTGATGGGCCCCCTTCCATCGTATGGGGAAAAAAATACTATGAACACTCTTCAAACCATCTTCTTTTGTGTTCAGCAGAAGAAAGTAATTATCCATTTAAATGTACTACTAAAAGACTGTGTCCACATCCACTTCACTATTAACTCAATGAACTTATTAATTTAAACAGTCCCAAACTTGCTGTCCAGACCAGGCGTCCTGTGTCCGAACGCTTTCCTTGTCACCAGGGTACTGCCTCATGTTCAAAATGGAGAATTGGTGAGCATTGCAGCTGAGAGGTTTTGTAACACTTTCCACCTTCATTCGTAATGTCGCGGCAGAGAAATACCCATTGTGTGTTCATAGTTTTTTTTTTTTTATATGTACTTTGGTAATGTGGCATCCTCTACACTGGCCTCAATCGTTGTCATCAGAAGATCCCATATGTTGGCAAAGCTAAATGCCAAACAGATGGTTTGCTCTCAGGCTACAATTTACCACACTGTAAAAGTTCATTTTCGGAAACGTGAAATAAAATAGACTTATTATGTAAAGCTTATTATAATACGCTCCATATTTCCCAACGGTGATTGAAAACTGTAGTGCCATAGACAAAAAGTCTACTGTGCCTTTTAAATTCCAGGGGGATTTTTTTTTTAATACATGCTCACCTCTGTTATTTCCCCCTGAAGTAATTTTACTTTAATGCATTTCTTGTAAGGCTACTAAATATGGTAAGCCATTCGAGTTTGATTCTCTTGAGTTTATAAAGCAATAAAACTTTTGAAAATGGGACTTGTTTACAAGAGGTGGACTTAACACAAGTTGTTTTAACATTTAAACAAACTGTTTAAAATAGTAACTTGAATCATACAATGACACAAGTGATATTTGAAGATGTAAATGAGATGGACATATTTGACATTTCATTGTCTCAATTTCTTCAACATCGGGAGCATGAGCTTTGCACTTTTAAGATGGCATGTCAAGTTAAATGTAGTTCATTTTTAAAAAACTACATCTTGCGACCCATGCTTTGTTTCACTCCATTTGATTTTGAAAGTAAGAATGCGTACATTTGCACATCTGTACCATGCATGTTATTCAAAAGCATTGCTTTTTACATCAAGTACTGGTTCTACTTGGTATCATCTGGACATTTGATGAAGTGAGACAAACATTGTGCATGTCACGGACATAGTTTTGCTTGTTCTGACAGATATTTGCTCTGTTCCAAATCCTAGTAAGATTCCTCTATAGGCAACTTTTTAAGGCATCATATGTGTGATGTGTATTTCCCCCCCCCAAAAAATAGGCATTTTAATTATGCTGTCATCTAAGATGCCAATTTTTATGACAGCATTGCTTGTGTCCTTCACGTAGAAGCTATATATATATATATATATATACACATAATTCAATAATAATCAATAATCCCTCTGCTCATTGAAATATCTTGTCATTCCTCTAGGGTTTCCTACATTGAAACTGAGTCGAGTGTCCCATGCATAGCATTATTTGTATGATGAATTCCTCCCTTTGTAGAGCGTTCCAAATCACTTAAGATTTGGCAGTTACATTTTAGTTAGGACGCTCCTCTAGAATGCAGCTGCCTGTGTAGGTAGTAGCCAGCGAGGAAGTTCACTATAATTTTTGAAACAGAGCTTCAATGTAAAACAAACCTGCTGGTCTTTTGCATCATACAGTTCCATACGAATCACCTCATCTTGAACCAGCTATATGAGAATAGACGGGAGAGCACAGACAGGGTAATGGGGTGTCAGCTGAGTGTGCTGGACATTTTAAAGAATTTAATTGGTGGTTCAAAGTGTCTTGGAAGGGTTGGAGGAATCGAACTGCATTGGGTAGGCTCTCTGTGTTCCCAGGCCTTGCCAGGTTCTATTCTGTACCGCATTTGTTCTCCGTTTGCGAGTATGTCCGTATGCGTTCAGGCCTCCTACCAAGTCTGAATCGATCGGCGAGGGCCTTGTTGTAACGTGAGCTCTAGAGGCTTCCTCAGACAGAAACGCACATAGCTACATATGCAGGCGTGTGTGGCCTGTCTCTGGCTCTGATAGATATTTACATCCACGCCTACACAAATCGCTGGAACAACAACAAGGGGGAACGTTGGACTGCCGTTTCCCCCTCCCAGTCTCTCTAACACCCGACAGATGGACAGGCCTCCTCTGTTCCCCTGCGCTTGATAGGACCTCTAATTACGCATCCACACCACATCAAAACAGCCATCCACACGCCTTGCTTTCAGCATGGTGCGGAAGTGAGACGGTCAGGGGCAATAAAGCTAAACTCTTGCTTGTAATTTGTTTGTGAATCGAGCTTGGGTCTCGTCCCCTTTGCCCTGTCATTGTGCCCGTCTCCATCGTGGGTCTAGGTCGAGGACGTCTGGACCTTCTAAGAGCTTGAAAGGGAGGCAGAGACACCCTGCCTGCTGCCCGCCTGCCTGTGCAACCCAGAAGTCCTGGTGTGGTTTTAATCAAGGCCAGGCATGGTGGTCATTATAGTGCCCTGGCGCTAAGCTCATTGTCTTTCTTTGTCTCTCACCCTCCCTCTCTTTCTGTGAGGATTCAACATGCAACTCAGATGTGAAGGGGTCCTCAAGGGTCACTAGCCGTTGATGACAAAGTGAGTGTCAGTGGTTTGTGTGCAGTAGCCAACACGGATCTGTAATCAGCGTATGAGTCATGAGTCATCGCAAAACTCGCTTAATGCAAAAGAAACTAAACAAAAAGGTCTTTAAAACATTCTGTTCTCTATTACATAATAAAGCTGTGTGCTTTTTGCAATGGGAAATGATCATTGTAAGCTATTATTCAGACCATTTTGTGTCAATCTTATTAATTTGTTATGGCTAGGAGTATAAAATGCTCAGTTAACTTCATTACTATCATGCCGTCACTAACATGGTTTATAAGTTCTCTCTCACAGACTGAGGTATTTGTTCCCCCAAGAGTAACAGAACCTTTTCCTAATATATATATGAGGGACACAGCCAGAGATGGGCAGTATTTTAATTAATTGTATTTAAAATATGTATTTAATTACTTTTGAGTATTTTGTAATTTGTATTTTCCTGAACAAAGAAAAAATCAAATGTAATTTGTAATTAAATACTTTGTGAGAATGTATTTTGTATTTACAATACTAAAAAATACATTAGAATATGTTATTTTATTCTCACATACAATAACTTTCATCACCAGGCTTAAAGGTAGGGTAGGTCATTTTCAGAGAGGCTAGCAATAGTGAGCTAGCTTTGAAAGCATAAGATCCCACCCTCCTTTCAGAGCGTCTCCAAAGCCACGCCTCCCTCAAAACACATGAATGCTCACAGCAGGGAGCAAAAGTGGCAAGAGAGACGGCGTTGAACTACCTCATGGCTCAAAGCACATAACATTACAATAATAATGAATATAAACAACTTAAAGACCCTGTTGAACAAACAGCATATGCCAGTTAGGTATGTTTTGAAGCATGGAAGCTGGTCATGAGCTGGTTTAAGCTGGTCATGAATTGGTTTAAGCTGGTCAAGTGCTGGTCCTAAGCTGGAGCTAGTTGCTTAGGACCAGCACTTGACCAGCTTAAACCAGCTCAAACCAGCTTCCATACTTCAAAACATACCTAACCAGCATATGCTGTTTTTTTCAGCAGGGGAGCTCTGACCTGTACCACTGCTGCAGATTAATTTTGGCGTATTGCCACTGAAATGCATAAATTATAAGTATAACGTCACGGGTTGCCATCTCTTAATTATGGTAGTTATGGCATGAACACAACTGTAACGGTGCATTCACATGGGGAGTTGGCGTCAACGCTTGATGGAGAGCGTTTCTGAAGCTTGGTGCTGACGCGACCGTCATAGTGACAACAGCCAATCACATTACTTTCTGGTGTTGCATGAATGCAATTAGCGTTTGCGCAACGGTATTTGCATAAGGCGATCTGATTGGTTGACGCTTGCGCTGGCACTTGAAAAGTTAAGAAATTTTTAACTTCTGCTACAAGCAATGCGAATGAAGCGACCCACAATTCAGTTCGCATGACGTCACCCATTCAAAGTAAATGAGAAGCGTTAACGCTGATGCCCAGTGTGAATGCGCCATAAAAGGCGGCTGCTGTTTCGGTTGCGAGCTCGTGACTGACATCTGTCTTACTTTGCATAGCAAGGTCAGAAGCAGGTAAAGAAGCTGCTTTTGTGCTCAATCAAACTGCTTTTAGGTAAAGTATCTAGTAAAATATACTATCAGATATTATTCACTGGATGTCTTTATAGGACAGAAGATTAACGCAAATTGCTAGAACTTGTGAATTGACTTGCTAGCTAAAGCATGACGTGCGCTTTGTAGTGATGGGCAGATCGCAGTTATACCCGCGGGCGCTGCAGATAAACCACTGACGGGTAGGTCAAGCAATAAAAAATAACATTGCTTAATTGCGGGTGAAAACACAGTCGGTTGTGTCTTAAATTAATGTAACCATAAGTATATTCGGTCTGTGTGTTTGTTCTTAAAGTGACAGTAGCCTAATAAACCTGCTGCTGTCTGTCATTAATGTTAATCAAGGAACAAAAGAAAAAGACAAAATCACTCACTGCTCCTGACTGAATAACTTTAGTATCTTTATTACTCCACTGTTACTCTCACACTTCAAATGATTGTGTGTAAATTTTGTTTGTATTTTTGTATTTTCAAATTACAAATTACTTATATTTTAATTAAATACATCTGATGAGTAAGTATTTGTAATTTGTAACTAAATACTTTTTGATGTATTTGTGCCCATCTCTGGACACAGCTATATATATATATATATATATATGTATATATATATATATATATATATTAGGAAAATATGTAATTAGTTCACTATTCAAAGTTTAGGCTCAGTAAGATTTTTTTTTAATTCTTTTAAAACTTTTTATTTGTCAAAGAATCCTCAAAAAAGTATCACAGTTTCCACAAACATATTAAGTAGCACAACTGTTTTCAACATTGATAATGATAAGAAATGTTTATTGAGCACCAAATCAAAGATTTCTGAAGGATCATGTGACACTGAAGACTGGAGTAATGGCTGCTGAAAATTCAGCTTTGCCATTACAGGAATAAATTATGTTTTACAATAGATTAAAATAGAAAACAGTTATTTTAAATTGTAATAATATATAACATTCATGAGAATGTATTTTGGATCAAATAAACGCAGCCTTGGTTAGCATAAGAGACTGTTTCAAAAACTTTTAACATCTTACCGACCCCAAACTAAACAGTAGTGTGTATTTGAGATTGAGATTATTGTATTATATAAAATGTGTAAGAATCATATGCTTTTATTAATCATAGACCTTATTATCTGCAATAATTCAAAAGCCAATGGAAAAATCCAATTGTTTTTTTGTCGAGGGAACCAGGGTGATGCTAACTTCCGGCTTGCCCTACAATAATATGTCTGTTTTTGCATTGTCTTTGCTGGGTCGTGTGCATGCATGTAATAGTCTGGCATTGTGCCACCTAAATAGAAATCTGAAGAGAAAAAGCCCTGTTTTATGCTTTGTAATCTGTTGCGCATAATTTGAAGAAATTCCCAAGTGCAAGTTATGATTTTAATAAGCATGTGGCCTTAAAATGCATTCCTCAGACTCTTAAGTTCTGAAACTCAGAGGACTTCAATTGTGGTGAGTGAACGTATTGTGCGACTTCAATACATCTCTATTTTTGTCCCTTTATTGTCCATTTGTCTTTAACTACCCACTAGGCTCAGTTGTAGGTAGATATTTAGAGGAGGTCAGGCCAGTGGTGGCAGAGAATGATAAAGAAAAGGTTTGGGAGTTGGGGAAAGAGAAAATATCTATGTACATTTCACAAATTCATTCTTTTTTCACCCACTCAGTTATCCACTTGTATTACATCTTGGCTGACTTCAACTGTGTATTATTTTATTTGAACCAGAGCCAGACCTCAGAAGCACACCGTCTTCTCTTGTGTAAACAGCTGTCACGGAGAGGGACGGTACATTGAAGGTATCCACAGGCAAGGGTCACATGTAGTTTCATGTTCATGTGTTAATAATGGCTGTGGTGGTGGCACTCCAGTAATGGATAATACCAGCTTGTCACTTTAACTAACATGCACAAAGGTCTGGTGTTTTGTCATAGGCCCTGTTTACACCTGGTATTAAGATGTGTTTCAGTTTATTGGATCACAAGTGGATGAGGAAGACACATTCCTGGTGTTTTAATCTGTTTCTTTTGTCCACTTTCAACCACTTCCGTCCTGATTTCTTCGAGGGTAGGGTCTATGAGTGGGTAAATGTTTGGGGCTTTTCAGATCTTTGGATCTAATGGACAAAATAAGCTCGCACAATTTACATATGAACGTGCCCAGAGATGAAGGAAAACATACGGAGAGCATCAGCTTTTATTTCTGCTCTGATAGCCACAAGAACACAGAGAATGCTATGAGTGCATGTTCAGGAATGGTGAGAGAACATTGTGCTTGGCACGTTTTCCATCTTCAAACCAAACTCCAGCCAATAAAGTTTAAATCCCGCCTACCTAGCGAGCTTCCTATAATGTTTACGCATTAGGTCAGTAGGCAGAGAGTAAAGGGGGTCTTTTGTGGCTGTTCGAACACATTCAACCACATGAGCATCTACACTACCAAAGCAATCCGGTCGAATGCATTTTCAACTACCTCTGGAAGTGGTTGAAAGTGGACAAGCTCAAAACGTTTTAGACCCCATTTTCGCCTGTATTTAGCGTCATCCACTTGTGATCCGATCTTAATACCAAACAGCCATAGGCCATAGTCTTTTGATGTAAATTTTCTTCAAATGCATTCAGTATGTCATATCCATTAATTTTAGTCAATTATAATCTGAGTAAAAAGGCACTTTTTGTTGACAAAAAATAGCATTATTTAATGACAATGCACTGTAAGATGTAAAAATCAAAAGACCTGTCATTTATCAGCAAAAACAATCACTGTGTTTTAGAGACCGTTTATTATTGCTTTATGCTCAAAGTACTTTACGTAATTGAGTTATGCATTGAGTATTCGCTTAATTTTCCAGATTTTTTTTAATGTTTTGGAAAGAGTTTCTTAAGCTCATCAAATCTGCCTTATTCGAACTAAAATGCAGTGAAACATTTACATTTAACCTTTAAAACAACTGTTTTCTATTTCAATATTTTTTCAAATATAATTCATCCCTGTGATGGCAAAGCTGAATTTTCAGCAGCCATTACTCCGGTCTTAAATATCACTTGATCCTTGAATCTAATATGCTGAATCTAATATGCTCTAATATGCTGCTCAAGAATCAATAATTATTATTATCAAAGTTGAAAACAGTTGTTCTGCTTAATATTTTTTTGTGGAAACATTGATCAATGTTTTTTTTTTTTTTTGTTTTTTTTTCAGGATACTTTGATGAATAGAAATTTCAATAGAACAGCATGTATTTTAAACAGCATATATTTTTAAACCCCAAACCTTTGAATAGTGGTGTAATATTATGTTAATTTTGTATATATAGATAATTAATCTCATATACTGTTTATAGGACTATTGAGCTTTAAATAAAGCAGTTCAGTTTACCAGAATTCAGCTCTTTCAGCTCAAACAGGGCAATTCCAAAGATACAATGAATCAACATCAAATTTATAGTAATATCGGTATTATTTTCCACAGTATTTTAAATAAGTCATTTAATTATCATTATGATGCTTTTTCACCTCATCTTCATTATCACTTTTTGTCAACAAACATTTTTAGCAAGAATTTCTTTGACAAGATCAACAGTGCTTTCAGGTCTCAAAAGCAAAAGAAGAAAGTTGCATGGTGTGGCCAATGTGTTTATGGGAGTACTGGGGCCATACAGGGGCCGTATCTGAGATGTATCTGGCTGCCAGACAGGTTTGTTTTGGTAAGAGCAAGAAGAGGTTGAAGTTGAGTGATTATAACAGAGCTCTTTAGTGTAAGCTCTGCCCTGGGGAGCAGATGAGATGAGCGGCCATTACATAAAACCCTGCCCTGGTGTTCATTTGTATCTGGAAGTGTTCTGGCATGTCCTCGCTTGCCAGCTTTTCACGGGGATTTGACAAATTTGTAACAATACACGCAGATTTTATACATTGTGCCACCCATGTGTGCAGGAAACCGCAACTGTAGAGCCTGTTTTTGTTATTTTCAAGCTTATGCTTATCGTATGCGTGCCGTTTTTGAAGTCGATGGCATGGGTGTTGCGTGGTATCCTGTTGAATTTCTGCTTAATTAGCTCAGTAGAAGTTTTTGAGGGTCTGCTGAAGCTATTTATGGAGTAGAAGACTCAGTCTTGGGCATCAGGCTTTGAAGTCCCCTCTCAGTGGTTGGGACCATATGAGGTTCCTCGGCATGTTTCTGCCTGCCACCCCCGTGGTGCTCTCCACTTTTGACCCTGTGGATCACTTCTGATCTGGCCTGGTAGGGAAGAGTTTAGGCAAGGAGGTGGAGAAGAGGTCTCGTTAAAGGGTTAATGAGGTAATACCTTTCATGTTCCCCAGCACAGCACAGAGTCAGGCGTGAAGGCAAACAATACTGTGTAGATGGAGGTCTGCTGGGTAGTGTGTCTATATACAGTATGTGTGGGTGAATTTTATGTGCACTCATAATTTTAAACTTTGTTTTTAGAGGTGTTTGTTAAGGCAAGCTTCACAATTACTAGTGCTCATACTTAGGGTTTGAGTTTTGATGAACAACCCCCTAACACTTAGTATTAAACTATTATCAAATAATAAAAATTATTGGAGCAGGTTTTACAAGAAAGACTTTCTACTTCAAAATTTCATGTTTAATTCAACGTGTTACTTGCTGTTTTTTTTTGTAATGGTGGCAAAATGGTGGTAAAATGCATCATGGGCAATGCCTTTCATCTTAAAGGGATAGTTCACCCAAAAATTAAAATTCTGCCATTTACCTTCATGTTGTTCCAAACCTGTATGACTTAATTTTTGTCAAACACTAAAAGAGGTATTTTTTTAAAATGTCTGAAGTCAATAAGGACCAGCATTCCTCAAAATATCTTCTTTTGTGTTCCACAGAAGAAACTCATATATGTTTGTAGGGACATGAGGGTAAGTTAATGATGAGAGAATGTCCATTTTTGGGAGGACTATCCTTTTAACTTTTGCATAACTTTGTATTGGATTGTGGGATTGTGGTGGTATTTATGATGTGGCATGAGATCGGATCACTGGCAGGCGGAAAAGGAGGGTCTTGTTAGGTCCGCTAATGCTCAATGTTGTGAAAAAATCCCAGGCACGTCGTTTCTCTGATCTTTTGGCAATGACGTTGCTCTTTCTCCACGCTGAAAACCCACTGCTAGCTGCTTAGCATGTGTGTAGAACAGCATGTGTGACTGAATTGTGGGATTCAGAACCCATTGTGCCACAGGTGTGAAAATTAGGTGTGAGGTTTATGTGTGATAAATTACCAACAGGTGTGCTAATTTTAACCGTTCCACTTCCCACCCTCTCCACCACCACCCTCATGTCTTTGCTTCTCTGCCACTCTTTTTACACTTCTATCATTTTAAAGGTTTTTATAAGCATAAATCAAACAATTTAATACAAATTGAATGTTTTAATTCAATTTGATATAATGATTTAACTAAATAATAATATTAAAACATGTTGCTAGTGGTAGAAAACTAAAAACTGCTCATGACAGATAAAAGTCTTTTTGAACAAGTCTTACAATTGGGCACAGTTTTGTGAATCAGGCATATTTAACTTTTATTAAGGATGTTTAGTTAGTTTTACTGGAAATGAGACCAAAATACTGATCGAGAAATTGATTCTTCTCAGACCTCACCTCTGAACTTTCTCTACAGACCTGAGACCATAACAGAACATCTCACACTAAAAAGAATTCATGGAGTGGAAAAAGCTGCTAACTTCCAAATTCCATTCTAAAAAAAGAGCTAGCTGTTCAGAAACATAAAACATATCTTCTCACACATATCCCATCATGACAGATTGCCTTTTGCACCTTACGGCACCTGTCTTTGGTCCACACATAAAGAACTTTTGTGTGTGTTTTACGAGAGGCATTATAGTTAAAGTGCTATTTGACCTCTCAATCAAAACTTTCATTGTAGAATTGCAGCATATGAGCAGCTATTCATTGTATTTTTCCATTGCATTTGCTTTTTTTAAATGGTAATTCACATGAATCAAAATGGCTGCTCTTTCATGCTTAAAAGCAGTGGTGGAACTATGATGAATTTTTGTAGGCCAAACCCCGGAAGCGAGGTAGCATTTTAGGACTTTTGGTTCCATCGTCCCAAAGTCAATGGGTTTTTTGAATGGGTTAAATGGCTGAGATAAGGTCCGTGGTTAACACAAGCTCAAGATACTTTTACGTTTTATTCTACGACATAAAATACATCAGTATTAATCTACCCGTGATTTTAAGCTGTTAGATGTCTTGAAAATGATGGTTGCTAACAAGTAGCTAAATCAGACTACAGAGGCTGTCGGCGACATTAAACGTCATCACGCCGAACAGGTAAGCTCAGTCCGCTTTTACAGCCTAGTTATGCTTATAACTGCTCTCTTACAAACTGTTTTAATTTCAGGGAAAATGTTTTTAGATAAAGACTGAAAGAGTTGTCAGAAGCTTAGTGTTGGTGACGTTGAAATTGTGCGACTGTGGTGTAGTTCACTTATAGCCTACCTTTAGCTTTTTGCTTCTGGCAACTGCATTTAGGCTTCAAAATTCATAAAAGTTGTGTTCATCTGTGAAATTATCTTGATGGACAAAACATGTAAGTATTATAAACTTTTGTTGATCAAAAAGCTTATTTTATTGCGATAATCCAAAAGCCTATGGGAAAATCTTATTGGGTGTTTGTCGAGGGAACCTGTGTGATGCTAACTGCCGATTGGCCTACAAAGTGACGTCATAGTTCCACCACATTATTGCAGTTTGCCTGAAGTTAATGGAAATCCAACATTCACTTTCTTTAAACTCTTTCTCATGTCTCATTACCTACAGAGATTGAACCAGCAAACTTTTGGTTACCAACCCCAAGCTTTAAAGACTTTAATTAACTAACTAACTAACTAACTAAATAAATAAATAAATAAATAAATAAATGTTTCATCAATTAGAAAACACTATAGGCAAGTTCTAGAAACAGTTTAAATGATTGGCTACCTTAAATAACTGTATTTCCTACTTTAAATGAAAGACAATAATCAGCCCGTGTGCATGCTCTATGATCTCTCGACGGACTAAAAAGCCACGCCAAGGTATTAGTATACACATCAGCAGGTTTGCCCTCAGGTCCTCTGAATCCCTTTTTGTCTTGCACCAACTGTAAACAAACACTAACACCAGTACCAGCTGCCCAAGCTTACAAAGCATGTTTGGATATCAAGTCCACCGATTCAATCGTGGTGATCCAATCTACAAATCTATCTGTGCTTGCCATGTCTCCCGGGCCTGTATCACAGGAACACTCTCACTAAGCTAATAAGCCGGTGCAGTGAAACAAATGTGTTTACTCAGACACATGGTGCAGAATCATTATAAGTAATGGGATTGCCCTAAATTGTAAACATATGCATACAGTACAATCTGTTAAAGTAAACTGGAGTTGGGGGGAAAAACATGGATGCCTAAATCCTGACTATTTCCAGCTGCAAAGTTGTCGGAGGTGAGGTCCAGCATATTTTCTGCTAAATTGGAGGAGAAATGTGCCTTTAGAGCAAAACATACCCCTGCCATATCCCACCATTCTGGCTCTGGTGTATTAATCTTCAGCAAAGTGTGATTTCCATGCCCATGACCATGACAAATAAAGTCAGATGCAACAAATGCGGGTGGATTGATGCAGTTTTCCATGTACTGTCTTCAACCATGTGGAACAATGTGGGGACTGGCACACTTTTAGTGGATGATCTGAAAGTTTTATTGCATACTCCCAATTTCTTTTCCATTATAAGAGGCGAGCGTTTCTGATTCTAAATGGATGGTTCGCCCAAAAATATTTACCCTCATGTTGTTCCAATACCGTATGACTTTCTTCCTTCCACAAATGGAGATTACAATGAAAGTGAATAGTGACTGAGGCTGTCAGACTAACATCTCCTTTTGTGTTCCACTGAAGAAAGAAAAAAAGTTATACAGCTTGGAGCAACAAAAGGGTGAGTAAATGATGACAGAATTTCAAAATGAGACAGTTGACTCTGTGCCAACTCTGACTTTTCTCTCTATTCCCATTCACATAACGCTGATTACTCATTAACAGATACAAATCTTCCTTTTAATAGAGCTTTGAATGGGCTTAGTATATTGTATCATATTGTTATTCTATGTGCTCTAATACATCTTTATGGTGGATTTTGTATGGTGGTTTAAAGCTTTGTTATTGTTAACTAAAACACATAAACTACAAATAATTACAAAAATATTAAAATTATCACAAATATTTTTTGTTAATTGACAAACTGGAAATAAAATATAATAAATACTAGATGAAAACTAAAAAAAACTTGCAGAAATATAGCTTTGGCAACTAACTGAAAAAGTAAGTTTAAATTGAAGTACTAAAGTTACTAAAACTGAAATAAATTAAAAAAAAAGAATAAAAATGACAAAAGCACATACAATTATTAAAACTAAAATGAAAACTGGAAATAGAAAAACAAAAGCTAATTAAAAATATTAAAAAACTATACCACTGTATAAATAATACTAAAATAATACTGGTTTAAAGGTAAAATGTATAATTTTTCTTATCCCAGTTTGCAATCCCATGTGTCGAAACAACTATAAACAAGTCATTTGTTCCTCATGTTTGTTTAAATGGTCCGAAATGTCAACTTTAACCAATCATTATTTTTACAATTTCAGTTGGTGGCTTTAACTTTAAAATTCAGTTATTTTAAGGGCCCTATTTTAATGATCTAAGTGCAATAAACCAATCACTTAGGCGTGTCCAAATCCACTTTTGCTAGTTTAACGATAGGAAAAATGGTCGGTGCTCCAGGTGCATGGTCTAAAAGGGTTGTCCCTATTCTCTTAATGAGTAAATGGTGTGTTTTGGGCGTAACATGCAATAAACCAATCAGAGTCTCATCTCCCATTCCTTTTAAAAGCCAGTTGCGCTCACACCATGGCGGATTCGATATTTACATGGCACAATTTGCAAGTGGAAAAACCGAACGCTTCTCCAGAGAGGAATCCTTTTATTTTTAATATTTAAAAATATTTGTGTGCTGCTGCATGTCCCTGTGTGTGTAATAAGGAGAGTGTACGCACGTTGTGCACCCGCCTATAGGCGCATTTTGCTAACGCACCCTATAACAAAAAAAAATATTGTGCCATTGACTTTAGACCAGGTTTCAGTTGGTCAATGGCGCAGTCTATTTCATTTGCCTCAAAATAACAATGCGCCAACAATGCACCTGAACAAACCTCGTTTTCAGACCAGCATGCCCATGGGCACAAAAAAGGGGCGAAAATGCATATGCTATTTAAAAAACGTGCCGCAGGACGTGAAAATGATAACTGCGTAGGGCTGAAACTAGCAAAAAACACTTGCGTCACGCCTGGTGCCGCATTGCGCCGGGTGTATAATAGGGCCCTGGTATTCTTTGAGTTAATTGTAACAATGGCATGTAAAGCTCTTGTAAAACTAGTTTATATGCAACATTAAGACAAATCAGATTGTAATTGATTCCACTTTTGCTTTGTAACAGTATTATGGCTTAAGTAGAGAGATACAGAGAATGATCTCCCGTCTGTCTCTCAAACAATTCTTACTAATTGGATGAACGTTGAATTAGCCTCAGGGTTGAAGGTACTATTGCTTTCTCTTTCTCTTCTAGAGTTTGTTTTGTATTTTAACTTTTTACAGCTTTGAATCTTGACATATTGTATGATGCATGATATCATCTAGAGTATAGGGATAGGGATGATGTCATTGTATGGTGTCATAGGTATTTTTGAGTGTGAGAAAGAGAGATCACTGGGAGTTGTTGGCAGTGTTGTGATTGTTTGTTTGAGTTGAGGTTTGCCCTTTCTTCCCAGCTCTGGCGGCCTGAGGCGATGAGCTCCACGGTTCTTTGAGAGTCTTTAAATGTACCTTAGACCGTTTTTTTCTGTCGGATCTCACTCACACTGTAATTACTGTTGATCAGGATTCAAAACAAAGCCAGCCAAAGCTGAGTGAAGGCAACACAGTCCAACAATTCCGTCATACATTGTGTTATAAGCTTGAGATTCGCATGAATGAAGGACCAAGAATTTAGCTTTTACCTGAATGAACCACAGTCTCGCCACAGAAACTGGGCACAGTAAAACTAGCACAGAATATTGTTGGATAGATATTTTACTCCTCATAAGTTACATTTCATTGCACTAATGTCTGCAGATGAATATTTGTCAGCAGTTGGATGCCTTACCTGTCATTTGATGTTCCTGAGAGGCGATGTCAACAGTGATGTGTCTATTATAGATGAGAGAAGAAAGTAAGTGCCCAGAAAACTGTGGCGAACGATTGAGAGAATAAGGGAAAGAAATGAAAACATAGCTAAGAACAAAATAACATCTTCAAATGAATAACGACCCTTCATTTTTGCTCCCCAAACAAATCAAGACATCCGTTTGTACTGGTGATTTTGTGTCTTGGCTGATAGAAATGGTGGAAACAGTATGACCAAGCTGTCTGTTGGTTCTTTTACACAATAAAATGTCACTCTAGATGATTTGCAGAAATTATCTTGTCTTCTGGTCAGGCTGCAATAAAATGGAGTCCTAGTGGTGTCTTTAGCAAAGATGTTCAAAGAGGACAAGGCCTTTGTAAATGCAGTTGTTTAGGTTGTAGATGGATCGTTTAATGCATGATGAAAGAAGGCACTTGCATATTTTGGTTTTGTGAAACATTTGTCCCGTGCTCTCAGTGTAAACTATTTTGCTTTATGGGAAAGGGCAGTTCAAAGAGAGGTGCACAGGTTGTCAGGTTGATGTCAGGGCCATTGGAACCGTTTCAAAGTAGCAGGGACACATTGAAGTCAACGTGCATTTGCTGAACTGAGCCTCTTATTACTTTTAAGAAAATATTACAAAAACAGTTTTTTTTTCTTTTTTCTTTGGAATAATGTGCTGAACATGGGTTTGCATCATTGTATGGATTATGAAATTTAATGATCTATTGTAATACCTAATGTGTTACAGAGGCCATCTCAGATTATCCACATGAAAAAGAAGCAGACAATGCACAATTTAAATGAGGAAAGTTCATGCTGCAGAGTTTGGATTTCAGCATTATTATTCATAATTGCATGCATCCATTTCAGAAAAGTAAGTTAGCCTAACTGTTGTTGTTTTCTTCCCCAGTTGTGATTTTTTTTTTCTTACTTGAAGTATATTTTTGAAAATGTGCTTTAATGCGCCTTCACTTGTGATGATCATTTGTTCATTTACACAATAATTTTTAATTATTAATTAAATTAAAAATTAATTATATGTTCTGCCACTAATGTGCAAACCTAACAGATATTAACAGTCTACTTAAAGGGATAGTTCATCTAAATATTACAGTTCTGTCATTTGCTCTAATTGTTTAAAACCTGTATGACTTTTGTTCCTTGCTGTGAACATCTGTTTGTGTTCATTTCCTGAAGGGGTATTATCCTTTCTTTTAATTGGTAATGTGCACAAATTGAAACATGGATAAAATCTTGAGAATTTGAATGTAAAGCCTGATAAATTATTTTGTTTATGCTCAACTCTAGTGCAATCAAATCGAAGTCAGAACAAATGTTTATTTAAAATTTACTCTGGGTTTAGGGGTGGATTTTTGTCAAGTTAAAACAAGAAATGTGTTCCTCTCTCTTTAAAAAAAAAAAAAAAAAAAAATCATAGTTTTAGTTCTGAAACAGTCGCTTGCCAGCATAAGTTACACTCCGGCAGGTTAACATGACAGACTTATGGTAAAGTTTAAAGCTCACGCTGGTATGATTCTTGGAACAAAAAACACTCTTAGCAGCCAAATTAGGCTTATCCCACTGTAATTTACATAGAACTCCAAATTCTGCCAGACCGACACACTTAGATAATTAGCGTTCTAGAGAGACTTAAAAACATAGCCAGAGATGTTGTTTACATATGAAAGCCACTTGGCTCATTCGGTTTTTCTCGGATGCCGTCTTATCATTCAAACAGTTCGAGCAGATTTCTGTGCAAATAAGATGCATAAATGCCACATGATGGCTATGACATAACTTTGATTTTTAGCTTGAGTTTAAGTATAAGTACAGTTGAATGCAGAAAATGAATGAGCTCCCACTGGGCACTTTTTCTTGCTTGTTTCCCCTCTTGGGTCCCAGTGTCTCTTTAAGGCCTGATTTGACAGTGATATTGGAAAGCCATCAAATTTTCTGGTTTAGAGCTTGAATTTAATCCCCTTGATGAATCGATGAAAATACGATGCAGAATGGAAGCCTCCAGTCATAGCTCCAGGTATAAATCAGCTGGCGGTGAAAAGATTTCCGTAAAATGTGGAAGCACTGGGCCCTCTAGGGTGGCTCTTGGACACCCTTGCCCTAGACGCACCAGATCCCAGCCTCCTTTTTGACATGCCTGTGGTCAGAGCTGGGAAAGCCGTCCTCAGACATGCTGCTGTTCCAAAAATCTTGAATGAGGCAAAAAATGTCAGCTGTGCCGTCTCCTTTACTCTTTCCATTTATAATTACTAGGCCAGTGAGAGCACGTCCCATCAATACAGGTCTGAATGGCATGCCGTACAATTGATAACAAGCAAAACCCTACCAAACACAAGGCGATGAGGGAAACGGCATGATCATGCAGGGCAATCGATGCGCTGATGTGATTGTTCATGGTCAATCTTGTTGTTCAAGCTCATGTTGACAGCAGCAGTTAAAGAAATCATTTAACTGCCGCAAGGTTTCGCTGAAACAGCTCTGACAGTGGGATAAAAGGAATAACACCCCTATGATTAAGGAACAGGGGAAACGGTTTGTGATATTGCCATACCACCCTCAATTAACGAAATTCAATAAGGGAAACACTCTGATAGTTTTCGGCTTTTTGAAGTTCCAACCTCACGCCAGTCCTGGTTTCCGCCTGTTCTCTGCACTACGATCGCAATCAGGTCTGAAATGTGTGGGTTGAGTCGGGGAGATTTTTACCAATTTACGGTGAATGTCAGGTTTCTATAAACATGTTCAAACTGTATACCATATGTCTTTATGTGTGGTTGGGGAAAAAATGTGTCCAGATCATTTCCTTGTCACAAAAACACAGAGGTCACATGGCATGAAACAAGCTACACAATAATGCTGTCTATTTTTGGTTACCATGAAAACAGCATGATAAAAACCAAAAAAAATGCTATAAATATTCCTAATCAGTTCTAGGGCTTTTTGTTGCAGACAAGTTGATTGGCAACATTGCATTTTTACAATGTAAATTTGAATGTGTATAGCACATGTATAGCATATAGATAACAAATGTTGTGATGGTTACAAATGTATTTTTATAATTCAACATCACTGATTTTTTGGAAGAACTGCCTCCACTACAACAGATAAATAAGTAGTGATTGTTGTATATTGTATAAAATCTGGTTCCTGTATGTCTCTTGTCACCTATTAAAGGCTCTGATCTCAAGTAGTCAAGCATTTTTTCTTAAAATTTTAAGTCCTTTATCAAATTTGAAAATTAGAAATCTAGATTAAAGACTAAGGTTGTCTTATTCTGCCCCCTAGTATATTTTGAATACAATTTTGGGCCTTGTTCAACTAAACATTAACATAAACATGACAACATTTGCAGTAAGCAAATACAGTGACCTAATGCTCACTGGTTTTAAGGTACATTCTGGGTATTTCTAGTGAGCAAATTTTTTGGTGCGCAAAGATATTGACAAGAAATGGCTCATTTAGGGAACAGATTGAGGAGTATGAGAACGATAAAATAAATATTATAATTATTTATTTATCTTTTTAACTGTAACTCTGATGCACCAATATGTATTCAGACTGAGAAAAGATGAGGGAAAAAGGGAATGGGAAAAAGGTCAGCGAAATGCATGATATTTTATAAAGCATTGTGGTGGGTCGTCCACTTCGGACTGTTACTCTATCTTGGTTTGTGATATTTAAAACTTGGCTCCAATCAATAGCAATGTCTCTGGTTTGCAGCTATTGTGTGCGCCCAAGGACATTTTCCTGTAAAGAGGACGCTAAGGAGCTTACATTAAGAGACCTTTATTGTGAAACGGTATGGTCGTTACTGGCTCCTTTGTCTTCTACCAGCAACATGATCCTTCTCGGAGTCAATGCGGTTTTGGGCTTTCAGCGGCTGTCTGAACTCTACATACAGGAGTTGAGCTTTGAATCAAATCACTGTGCTGCGAAAACGTCAGGCCTCACTAGTGTCATGGTAATGACAGTTTCTTTAGTCAATGAAAGTTTTATGTGTCAATGAAAATGTCTTAGACAGTTCTATAGCAGCACACGTTTACCATTCAGCAGAGCACTTTGTAGTTAGCTTGCTCTGTGGTGAAGCGGTTACAACTTCACGTTGCTGGTTTGATTGCAAAAAAGGAGTCATGAACTACCACCATGCTCCCTTGAGCAAGGCACTTAACCTCAGTAAGTGTAAGTGTACAGTAAGTTGTTTTTGTTAAAAATGCTTTTGTCTTGCTACTTACAGTACATTCTGCATTCATGTAGGTCAAGATTATGGTTGCTGTCCTGTATTTAAGCAAACAATCTCGCATTCCATATTCGATCCATATGGGATGCAATTTGTCCCGTATTTTAGAGTCTCACATTAAAACGCTTGGGGAAGCTTCTGTATGTATTGCATTTAAATTGATTTACTATTCAGTATACATTTGCATACAATTGCCATGAACTATCGCATATTAGAATGGAAAACAAATTGCATGCAAGGGTTTATAAAGGTATAATTTTGTTTTTGTTTTTTACTTTGTGATCAATTGTCACTTATCATCAATGGTTTACTGAAATCTCAAGTGGCATGTGCTATAAAGAAATGGAGATTGTTGGCAACCCTTGTCAAGATGTCACTTTAACATTATTTGCTGTTATTAGCTGGTAAACATGTCTGTTTTGTGTCTTGCTTTATTGCAGCTAGCTATGGAGCTTATCCCATTTGTAAAGGCTGCTCGGTGTGTTCAAAGGACAACGGGTGTATGAACTGCCAGCCCAAGCTCTTCCTGTTCCTGAGGAGGGAGAGGATGAGGCAGTACGGCGAGTGTCTCCACGCCTGTCCGTCAGGCTACTACGGCATGCGTGGGACAGAGATCAACATGTGCTCCAGTAAGATCCTACACTTCCTAACTCACATATACACGCATACACACACACTGCCTATTTGTAGCACAGGTCTGTGAATGCTAAAGCACATACATGCCGCTTTAGCATGGATTTGAGCATAAGCTTAGCTCTGTAAAGAATATATTTATCATGTCACATACTGTAAATACTCAAAGTAAAGTAATTCGGCCTTGTATTTGATACAAAACGCTTGTATATTGTAATTTCGTGGTGAGTGAACTGACAAATCCAACTGTCGATTTGGCAAGTGTTGTGATTTGTGGAGACACTTTTTCCAGCATTTTTCATGTGCTATTATATGTTTAAGTGCTATTATATGTTTAAGTGCTGTCTGACATACTAAGATCATATACTGTAGTTCCTTAACTACAATCAAAACCGATCAAACTTTTATATTGCATTCAGTGTATGAAACAAATAGGGATATGCCAAACTACATACACTATATTGCCAAAAGTTTTGGGATGCCTGCGTTTACGTGCACGTGAACTTTAATGACATCCCATTCTCAATCCGTAGGGTTTAATATGGAGTTGGCCCACCCTTTGCAGCTATAACAGCCTCAACTCTTCTGGGAAGGCTTTCCACAAGGTTTAAGAGTGTGTTTATGGGAATTTTTTACCTTTTTTCTAGAAGCGCAATTGTGAGGTTAGGCACTGATATTGGACGAGAAGACCTGGCTCGCAGTCTTCGCTCTAATTCATCCCAAAGGTGTTCTATCGGGTTGAGGTCAGGACTCTGTGCAGGCCAATCAAGTTCCTCCGCACCAAACTCACTCATCCATGTCTTTATGGACCTTGCTTTATGCACTGGTGCGCAGTCATATTGGAACAGGAAGGGGCCATCCCCAAACTGTTCCCACAAAATTGGGAGCATGAAATTGTCCAAAATGTCTTAGTATGCTGAAGCATTAAGAGTTTCTTTCACTGGAACTAAGGGGCCAAGCCCAACCCCTGTAAAACAACCCCACACCATAATCCCCCCTCCACCAAACTTTACACTTGGCACAATGCAGTCAGGCAAGTTCTGTTCTCCTGGCAACCGGCAAACCCAGACTTGTCCATCAGATTGCCAGACAGAGAAGCGTGATTCGCCACTCCAGAGAACATGTCTCCACTGCTCTAGAGTCCAGTGGCGGCATGCTTTACACCACTGCATCCGACGCTTTGCATTGCACTTGGTGAAGGCTTGGATGCAGCTGCTCGGCCATGGAAACCCATTCCATGAAGCTCTCTACGCTCTGTTCTTGAGCTAATCTGAAGGCCACACAAAGTTTGGAGGTCTGTAGCTTTTGACTGAAAGTTGCAGAAAGTTGGTGACTTCTGCGCACTGTGCGCCTCAGCATGCGCTGACCCCGCTCTGTGATTTTACGTGGCCTACCACTTTGTGGCTGAGTTGCTGTTGTTCCCAATTGCTTCCACTTTGTTATGATACCATTAACAGTTGACCGTGGAATATTTAGTAGTGAGGAAATTTCACGAATGGATTTGTTGCACAGGTGGCAACCTATCACGGTACCATGCTTGAATTCACTGAGCTCCTGAGAGCGACCCATTCTTTCACAAATGTTTGTAGAAGCAGTCTGCATGCCTAGGTGCTTGATTTTATACACCTGTGGCCATGGAAGTGATTGGAACACCTGAATTCAATGATTTGGAGGGGTGTCCCAATACTTTTGGCAATATAGTGTATTTCCAAAGTCAACTAGTTATTTAGGCAACCGTCTTTTTTCAATATTTTTTATACACTGAATGCAGTATTGACTTGAGTTTTCGGTTTGACCTGATTTGACACATTTTCTAGGGTGCGTTTACGTAAGATGTGTTTTTGCAAGGGTCTCGAGATGAGTTTTTTACTTGACCTACTGCATTAAAATGTGGTGTCTGTGATGGGATTCCTTAAAAGGATCTAATTGACTGGTCAGATGTTGGATGTCACCCATCCCAAATATAAATTCTTATATTTGTCTGCAAAGAGCAATATAATAATCCTACTGGAATTTTGTATCCCCCCCCTTTCCATGCCCTGTATTTTATAACCTTATTTTAACATTTGCGCCAGGCCTGAGACACTCCGGACCTTTTGAGGTTAAGTGAAAAGCCTGAGGTGTTGGCTTTGTACTTCATGTGAAAACAAAACTCTAACTCTTTGGATTGTTCGAGCCAAACTCCTGACAGACAGATTTGAAACCTCAGAGGAGTGTGTCAGGACCTACAATGCTAATAAACCCAGATGCAGTACAGACACCCCTGTATAAAAACATGTCCCTTCTCACTCAGCAAACTCGATACAGCTATATCTGCCAATTTTATCAAAAGAAAAGGAGGGGAAACGCCTAAAACGTCTCATTTACCATAAACTGGATGTACCAATTGAGGCTCCTTGGCTTTATAGAGTTTCTAAACTAGTAATCAAAGTCATTGCACCTAAATTTCATAAGTTCTTAAGTTGTGGAGAAGGGACAAAGACACGTTGTTTTCTGAGACTGTGTCCTCCAACCATTCGTTGTCCTGGTTGAATTTTGATTTTAAATGATACTGATATGTGGCCAGTTAATCTGGATTCCTTTCATGGAGAACTTCTCCCAGAACAAAACCTCACATTGTCACGTAGCATCAAATCTCCGCGCAAAGCCTACTTTGATGTAATCGCTGTTTCAGTCATGACTTTGTAATCCAGCTTCGCATTTGACCCTCCTCCTTAAGTTATGCTTTTTCTGTCATCTTCGCTAAGCTCTTCATGTCTGTCGGTCATAATGGGATGTTCTATCAGGGTTAGTCGGAGAACTAATCGTCGGGTCACTGGGAACAATTTCGAACACACGGCAGCCGTTCAGAGTCCCTCCGTGTTCTCTCTTGTCCGGGTTTTCAGCACAACTACAGTACGTTCTTCTAAGAGCCTGAAATGGTGGATTACATTGGAGTTGATCGTGTTTTTAAAAAACATGCTCTGAAATCACTTAAGCAGCAGCTGCTTATCATTAGACCTTGAGTGTGTGTGTGTGATCCTATCTCGGTTAAGAATGCTTTGCAGAATCGCCGGGCCTGAGCGAAAACAAAGGCAAAGAGGAGACAGGTTTGCACTACATCAGTGCAGACTCTTCCGCTGGAGCCGTGGGGTGGGGTCGAGCACTTTTGAAATCCACACTGAACCTCTGGCGAGCATCCTATGCGTGACCCATCCATCACAAATGTGTAGAAGGGAGATTGTATAATTGGCTTAAAGGGATAGTTCACCCAAAAATGAAAATTCTATCATTTACTCACCCTTATATCAATGCAAACCTACCTGAATTTCTTCTGTATAATACAAAGGAAGATACTTTGAAAGTTGTCTTTTTTTTGTCCACACAATGAAAGTCATGGGGTCCAGTGTTATTTGAACGCTAGCATTCATCAACAAATTTATCTTTGTGTTCCACAGCTGTGTTATCGCTAACTAAAACTTTTAAAAATCAATTGAAATGAAGCTGAAATTAAAATATAAATATAGCCTGAATAGTTTTAAAAAATGAGAAATGTTGCCTAAATAAATAGGTTTAAGTTGAAGTACTAAAATGATTAAAACTGAAATCAAAATAAAATAATAAAATCGAAAAAAAAAAAAGAAGAATTATGATTAATTCTAATTATTAATAAATTCCATAATAATATATAAAGAATAGTAAAACCACACTGTTCTGCAGAAGAAACTCATAAAGGTTTGGAACTACATGAGTTTGACTAAATTATGACATTTTTATTTTTGTGTGAACTATCCCTTTAAATGCTAAAATTACCTGCCACAAAAATATCATTAGGATATTAATTAGGGTAACAGCATCACACCTAGTGTATTAATACACTCAAATTTACAATAAACACGACTAACAAAACTTAATTTATATAACTGATTCGAAAACTGTAACAGAAAGCTGGATGTAACTGTTTAGCTGTTTGCGCAACAACGAACATGTAAAATACAGTGCGCCGAGTTCCAGAAACTCATCTGAGTGATGAGTCATAGAATTATTTGAGAGAAACATACTTGGTGAGCGTGTTTAATTATTACCTGATCTCACAAGATTGTTAGACTGTGTGCGTGATAAAATATGACATAAATTAGTAGCCTTTCTGCTTTTGGCTAGTTGCTCCCAAACACTGCTGCACCCTACCACTTAAGCTAACCAGATAAAAAGAGATTGTGGGGAGGATGAAGGAGAGATAAACGCTGGAAAAGAGATTCAGAATGCAGAGAGAACTAGTGTGCTGGTACCATCAGTTTTTCCACAGGTTGTCAAGTGGAAGCCCTCTTCCTCATCCATCTTGAACCCTCCTTTTCTCCCTTTACATTTTAAGTCTTTCAATGTCACCACAAGGAAACCCCCCCAAACCCTCTTTCTCACGGATACGCAAGTATATAAATGCATGAAAAGGAGAATTAGGGTATAACATGCAAGCAGTGAGACTAGTTTCAGTCATAATCTTTATTTACAGCAGCCCTCAAGGTATTTATCAGCTTACTGATACATCTCTTTTAGGGACATGTGACTTCACAGTGACATGGCTGAGTATTAATGCTGACTTCATGACTTTATGAAATACTTTGACATGATTGATAGCCCATAAGCAGCCTTCCACTGAATGAAAGATATTGGCCCCAGATGACCTTCTGTACTGTCCGTATGTAAAGTACCCTGTCATCTCTTTACTCATATGGAAACCCTTGTTAGAGCTTTCTGATTGCCAATATCCTGGACGTGTAGTTCAAGTATCACAGCTCATCCAGGACTAGTATATGTGTCACATGAGAGCCCTCATGTCAAGGATAATTGTTTCATCTAATTTTATATTATGTTTTATCGTCACTGGTGTTGTAAAATCTGTTCCTATTGTACTGTTGTTGCAATTATTCCCACTTTGTCACTATTTTAAATGGGCGAATACAGGCATTTGGGTAAGTCTGTTCGAAACCTTCTTAAGCTTCTGAGTTTTACGGGTAGTTTTGATAATCCAGTGGGACAGATGTGGACCTCAGCCACACGAAACGACCGTTGCCTGAAGTGATACCCAATAGTTAAAGAATCAACACAATTCCACAATATGTCCTTCCAATGAGGTAATGAGTCCTGTACCCTCTGGAAAAGAACGAGTTGTTGCAATTAAAGTGATGTCATTTGGGACTTGCAAAAGAACAGTTACTGTTGGCCCCTCTGTCTTACTCTCACACCAAAGAGCTCGATTTGCCTGACAGTGTAAGCGGCATACCTAACCTTCAGCCAGTTTTACAGGTCTGAATGATCATTTGAGATTTTAGATGGCCCCAGTTGAATTGAATATACATTTAAGGACACTCTAATAGTTGTTATTTTTGTTATTATTATAGTGGCCTACACTTAAAATGGACCAAACTTAAAATGAATGACTCTTGTTGCATTAAATAACAAAACATCAAAACCAAGCGATATCTGCAAACAATTGATGTTAGACTTTTTCTCAGCCAATTTTAGAATGACTTTCCAGCCAACTGGACCTCTAAAGTGTTAGTTCACCCAAAAATGAAAATTCTGTCATTAATAACTCACCCTCATGTCGTTCCAAACTCACAAGACCTTCGTTCAGCTTTGGAATACAAATTAAGATATTTTTTATGAAATCCGAGAGAATTATCTCCCAAAAAAAGCAACAAAATTACCACATTCAAGGTCCAGAGAAGTAGCAAAGACATCGTTAAAATAGTCAACGTGACTACAGTGGTTCAACCTTAATGTGAACAGCGTAGGAGAAATTGTTGAATAAAGTTGTTATTTTTGTTTGTTTTTTGCACACAAAAAATATTCTCGTCGCTTCATAACATCAAGGTTGAACCACTGTAGTCACATGGACTATTTTAATAATGTATTTACTACCTTTCGGGGCCTTAAAAGTGGTAATAACATTGCAGTCTATTGGAGGCCATCAAAAATATCTTAATTTGTGCTCCGAAGATGAACGAAGGTCTTACGGGTTTGGAACGAAATGAGGGTAAGTAATTAATGACAGAATTTTCATTTTTGAGTGAATTAACCCTTTAACCACTAACGTTTGACAACGAGAATGTTCTTTATATTTAAATTATTTACTTAATGTATTTACTCATTATTTGAGTATTGTTATATAGTGTAGATATAACAGCATATCTTTTGCTTTAGATCTACTAATGTCACTTGGTTTGATGAGCTTTTAAAAAAACTTGGCTGTCTGTGCATTAGAAACACAAAAAGTTGAATTTGTGCTTCATGACTAGAGAAAACAGAGAAAATGGGTTGTGGCGTTCTCTTTTGCCAAAGACTTCAACTCCCATAATGCACTTTTGATTTTGGCACCACCTCTCTGACTATCCGATTGTCCGTGGGTGAGAATACAAATATGCGGAAGTTCGATCTGTAATTTTAATAAAAGCCTTGGAGCTGTCAAAAGTCTGTTGGATGACTCAAAATGACATTTTGCGTCATCCAGCAGACTTTTGCTGACAAATAAATAGGGTTATCTGGGTGCAGGTAGCATGGAGATAGAGTACACATTGTTCATAATAACTATCAACATTGTAGCAATACAAAACTGGTTGAACATCTGCAAACTTATCTTTTAAGTATCCAAATACTTTTGTATGTATGGACAAAACATCAACAGTCCTCTCTTGCAGGAAGCTGCTTGAGGATAATGCAGATAGATGCTGCAAGGGCCTAAAGAAAACCCAGAGGGCTTGGTCTGGTGCACCCACTGTCACAGCAAGATGACATTGTTGGGTGTGAGAAAGTCAACCGCATAATATGTTCACCAAAAAAAAAAGCAGGTCATATGGGACAGACTCTTTCAGCAAAGCTCTCTGGGTAGGAGAAATGGAAAAATGTGGCCGGATTTAGCACTTCCCAAGCATGGGCATCCCTTTTGCACCGCAGATGGCTGCCGAATACTATGCAATGGTTGCTGTAACCTCATGACCGGCTACCAAATTTACCCCTTGTTTACAAGGCGCTGTCATATAGAAAGTAGATTTTTATTTGAAAACGAAGTTACTAAACATTACATGTTTAATTGCTTAAAAATGAAGTAAACTTTCAACAGCCCTGGCCAACGTGGTTCGCAGCCGCTTGAATATGACGCTGGTTTGAATGTCCACAGTATAATTTGCTTTATTGTTTTTTTTCTGTTTCATCCAGACCACAGCAGAGAGGCATTCCTGCCACAAGTCTTTCAGGATTAGATCACCCCTAAAGCTTGATGATTCAACTCAACATGCACTTGACTTGAAAACCACATTGAAAGCCAAGTGGAAAAAAAGGACAAACATAAATCTCAAGCAACAGTTTGCAGCGGAGTAGGCAATTTCCTCTAATGTTCTGTTTAGGCTTTTTTTTTTTTTGTCCCTCTTGCATTGGGCTTTCATCAGATTCCCACCGCTTGTCCTTATTCCCATGTCTGTAGAAGAACAAGTGATCTAATTATGTCATGTTAGCCCCCTCTTATCATCTAGGCCTTCAAAAGTGGCACCAATGTTGCAGGCTGGATTTAAGGATAATCTCTTACTAGTAGTTTAGTTGTTTGAGACCCTAGATGACCTTCTAACTGATGGTCAGACTATTCATTCAATATGAGGCTTCTTAACCCAAGCTCACCTTATTCAGATACAAAGATAGCGTTACTAATTTCTAACTGATATTCCAACACAGTGATTTTTGATATTGCAGCATCTGCAGATGATCATGAATGACAAATGACATTTCATGTCAAGTCAGTCCAGTCACTGTCTGAGTCGTGTGCCAATAGTTGCTCTTTTTTCTTTTCGTCCTCAATTCCCTGTTGAAGTAAGCGATCCTAAAGGTGATGACAGCCTCCCTATGGCTGCAATATATCAGACCGAGGACAGAGGCGGCTTTTCTGTTACAAAGCTCATTTATTAGCTGTTGCTCCCTGTCATAGATTGTACATGTAGGGACACAGAGACTCCCAGAGCTCTGATTACTTTGGGAACAAAAGCGAGTAGATCCATCTGTGTGGCCTTCTTCTTCTGAGACTCTGCGCCAAGATCTCTACAGCACAGCGTAACTTGACCAGCCAGAGCACATGTTTATCAAACAAAAGATGCAGTTCTGCCCTGGTGTCTTGGCTGATGTAAAGACAAGGGTGTTAAAAACAACGACATGATGAAGATGTACTTTTTTTGTCCTTATTTTCTTTTTGAATAGCGTGGTTTACATTCTTGCCCTGCAGCAAAGCTACAAGCCAACTCGGCTCGTCTCTTTAATCTGTGTGTCACATCAGTTCAGTGTGTATTACATTTGTTGCAAACTATGGTTTAGCAGTTTGTGAACACATTGATCATGGGTGCTCATACGGGCACCACAAGTTGGCTCCCGTAATAGGATTCAACAATAAGGATGGCCTGCTGGCTTTTTGTAATTAGTAAAGAAAGAAATTATGAATGAAAACGTTTTAAGGAATAATTAATTAAAAAATTTAAAAATTAATTATAATAATAAAAAATGTTTTGTGGTGGTGCCAGTGAAATGTTGGCAGGGCAAAATATCAGAACTGGGCCAGCTAAAAAACTTCTTACTGATCCCTGCATAATTTCTTCCATGATTTCCTGTCATCTCTCTACTATAATTAAGCAATAAAGTATGAAAGTCAAACCTATTGTGCATGTAATTAGGCTAAAGGAGTGTTGCTTGACATGCAGCGCACTTGCCATGCCTATATTCACAATAAATTACAACCTCAATTTATTACATACAGGTCTTAAAAGTTTCAAAAGGTCAAAAAATTCTGTATCACAGTCATTGACCTGGGAGTGATAATGATGGTGATTATGGTTGTTGGAGTACAGTGTGTATGTGTGTGTTATTTTCTCTGCATGAGATTGTTTGGACTGGATAAAGAAAGCGTGAGAGATCAGGAAAAGTGGGCGGGGGCTTCAGGGGTTCAAAGGGAGAAGGGGAAGGACTCATTTGTTGGGAAAGAATGTAGCCGAGGAGACAGGCTGGTTTACTGGAGATGGTCTAATTAGGGGGGTGTGATGGTGAGAACCTTCACGAAACCCAGAGAGGTCAGAGATTAAAGCCCAAGCCTTATCTCTTTGTAATGTGCCAGATTTTCTCTTACAAACTTTTTATTAAATGCATGCTTACCTGTAGATTGGTAGAAGTTATAAACCTTCCACTAAAGATCCAAAAACAGGTGCCTTAACATACCTGAGTGGAACCAGCAACCAGCTTCACATGTTTGTGGATAGCTGTAATCTGAGATCCATTGCCTATCTGGCAATTGGGCCTCTGAAGAAGCTTTTAAGAAGTGCCATAAATTAGACAGCTCCCAGTGGCTCTTTTTAATTATCCAGGCCAGCGCATCGCCCTGTTGGTGTGGCTCATGTAATTTTGCTCAGCCTGACATGCTATTTGCAGAGTCACAGCTTGATGACATGCTGGCACGCTGCCCTTGATATGCTGTGGCAAGGTGGGGCGTGGGAGGATCGGTGCGGCGGTATTGCCTCCTTCACAGAGTGTCTTGACCCCTCTTTTGCTTCCACCCAACACTGATGTTAACACAGGAGAACTTCATCATGTGCCAGACTAGATTATTTCACTTAGACTAGACTACGACCTTTCAAGATTTTATGCTAATAATGGTTGTATGCTAAGGTCTTGATGAAAATTTGATCCGGATAATGATTTTATGCTAAGCTCCTGCAAAAATTTGGTTACAATTTTATGATACATATGAATTTATGGTGAGTTCTTATTTATAATTGGTGTAATGACTATGTCAAAGGGTTAGTTCACCCAAAAATGAAAATGATCCCATAATTTACTTACCCTCAAGCCATCCTAGGTGTATATGACTTTCTTCTTTCAGCCAAACCCAATTGGATTTATATTAAAAAATATCCTGGCTCTTCCAAGCTTTATAATGGGAGTGAATAGTAACTTACATTTTGAATTGCATCCATCCATCCATCCATCATAAAGGTAAACCATACTGCTTCTGGGGCTTAATATAGGCCTTCTGAAGTTAAGCGGTGCATTTTTGTAAGAAAAATATCCATATTTCTAACTTTATAAACTATAATTACTGGCTTACTGGCTAACGGCCGTACGCAAGTCGAGTTCCAGCCGAAGAGTGAACTCTGACCCGGCGTATGACGGAGGAGTAGCGTAAGCTTAGGTGACAGTAGAGGCCTCTCGTGGAATAGGGCTCTTTAAACATTTTCATTTAGGACTTCTAATTTGTGACCAGTGTTTTGTTTTTCTTTATCCTCTGTGCTTCCGTGTTCGTCAATACGTCATGCGTCAGGTCAGAGTTCACTCTTCGGCTGGAACTCAACTTGTGTACTTCAGTTCCCGGGAGCCAGTGATTATAGTTTATACATTTTTTAATATAACTCCGATTATGTTTGGCTGAAAGAAGAAAGTCATATACACCTGGCTTGAGGGTGAGTAAATTATGGGATAATGCATTTTTGGGTGAACTATCCCTTTAAATTCTTCTTTAAACTTTACTCAGATTTTATGCTTAATGATTTTATGCTCAGTTCTTGCTGAAAATTAACTAAGATTTTTTGCTAAAAATGATTTTATTCTAAGTTCTTGTTTAAACTTGCTGATAATGATTTTATGCTAATAAATTGTGCTGCCACTTGCTCAGTCAAGAGAGCGAATGAGAGCCAAACTTTTCTTCTAGCTCTGGACTTTTGGATGCTGAGATGTTCTGCTTTCCTTTCTTCTGTGAAGGGGTCATGGTGAGGTAGTTTCTCATTCTGGATGTCGTCACATCTTTGGAGTACTATGCAGCCCTAAAAACTCTCACACCCCACACTCCCTGGCTCAACATGCATATCAGTGGAAGTTACACTGGAATATCTCACTCCCCTGAAGAGAAAAGCTTCACAAGGCATCAAAATGCCTTTTTCCCAACCCATAATCCCTCTCTCACGTCGATCCCCTCCCCCACCCTTCAGTCTGCTCCAGATGAGGAGGTTTTGTCTGCTGTCCCAACTGACGTCTATCTTTCTTGTTTCTTCACAGGGTGTAGGATAGATAACTGTGAGGCCTGCTTTAGCAAAGACTTCTGCACAAAGTGCAAGCCTGGTTTTTACTTGCACAAGGGCCATTGCTTCGAAAAGTGTCCGGAGGGCTTTGCTCCGCTGGAGGACAGCATGGAGTGTGGAGGTAAGTAAATCATTTTATACAAGCCTACTGGAAAATCCAGATAAATCTGGTAGCTGTTCTGGAACATTACTGGTTTGTAACTACACTGAGATGCTCATTAGCTGTTCCAAGATGGTCATTAGCATTAGACCAGCATGAAACCAGCTGTTCAAACCAATTCAAGGTGGTCAAGCTGGCTTCTGGGACATAGTGGCTGGTCAATCAGAAAATGATTATCTTGTGCTAGATAAAGACCAGCTAGAACAAGCTACTAAATTCCACAAACACTGCTACAATTTTGAGCTGGATTTTTACAAATATTGTCTTTCTCTAATATCCAGTTCTTGATTCCACAAAAATCAGATTTTTTTTGTAACCTAAAACTTCTCTAAATAAATATATTATGCATTAGGTATAATATTACTGCACTGTATCTTATCATATCAAAACCTTCATAGCAATTATTATTGGTTTTCATTTAGTTCTCTAAATAATAGTTTTCTTTCACCCAATAGAGGGTTGTGAGGTGGGCCAGTGGAGTGAGTGGGGGACCTGCACCAGAAGAAACAAAACCTGTGGTTTCAAGTGGGGTCTGGAAACCCGAACACGGCATATTGTGAAGAAACCACCAAAGGACACAATACCATGTCCAACCATCGCAGAGTCCAGGAGATGCAAAATGGCTATGCGACATTGCAGGAGAGGTGAGTGTGTTTGTGATTGGATCAGCATATGTGGATCTAGGTCTGCTCATGCCTTGAATACAAGCCCTTGTTTAAGATACAAATTATTAATTCCTTTTGCAAATCATCAATTTCATTAGATTTCCAAACCTCCGCTCGAAGAAGGAAATATAACTGTGGCTTTTTTGACTGCATCTCACCTGTTTAATCTTGAGCTCTGCATTTTCGGATTGAAAAGTCAGCCGCCCAACCTCAACCCCTCGATTTGGGTTTTCAGTGTCGACTGGCATTTTCATTCATGATTTATTAGTATTTTTCCATGCTCACTTTAGCCAGCTCGCCTTAGGTTTTTTTTCTCTCTCTTTTCTTGAGAGCGTATGTGTTCACTCACTTATTCTCCTCTCCTCCCAGTGGAATTCCTTAAAGTATGAAGTGCAGGTTTCCTCAATGGTACTCTGTTTCCTTTCTCTATAAGAGAGTTATTTGCGGTAGGTGGTGCATGTATTTTACCACTAAAACGAGAAGTCAAATCGGAGGGAAAATATTTTTTGAGTAAATAGAGCCAAGGAAACATATTTTATAAAGTGTTTAGTTTTAGAAGAGATGGGCCAAGTTTACTCGTGGAAATAATTGCCGTATTCAGGAGGGCTTATCAGGAAAACTCACGATGATAATTAATCGAGACGTTTTCTCGCAGCTTTTTTTCATTCTGCTCACCTGAACAAACTTAAATCTTTTGCGGTCACTGACTTATGATACTGTCACAATGAGTACACATGTAATTTCAATTTTGGAGGTCAGTAAAGGACAACACTTTCACATTGAGAAAGTTTTTGACTGATTATGGAAAGGTTAATTGTCAACCCAGAGACCTGAGGCAATACAAAGCTGAACTGTTCCATTGTTTATTTAGGTACCTCAGTCTCTTACTGTATCTAAATTTCCATAACGTCCACCTTAGTATCAGGTCACAGCCACTGAATTTTGCTCCATGAGCTATTCGTTTTGAGAAGCGTATCGCTAAAGTTGAATCCATTCGTCTTCATTTAAATCATTTGGAAGAAATAAAAAATTGTCTACTTTTGTACGAATGCACTCTGACAGCTGCTTTAGAGACGTGCTGATTGAGTAAATATATTTCTGACATGTCACATGGCTCTTTTCCCCTTTCAGTGGTTGTAAGGTGCAGAGCGAAGGTTGGAAATAGTGATTTTCTGGCATGTCTTCCTTCTGTACCCTACATTGGCCCTCTCCACAGGAATTTTTCCCTCCCTAATTCAGCTCCTCCTGACCTTTTCCAAAAGTATTTTATAGTCATCTTTAATTAAAAACTGGCATTGTGACGCATGGTTCCTGGTCTCAATTATTTCGTCTGAGGTCAGTAATTAGGAGCCATTGTTAAAGTCTTAATTGAACGTGCAGTGGAGGCGCTCCTTTGTTACATTTAGAAACCAACATCCATGTAATCCTATGGAAAAGTCTTACATGGTAATATGGTCAGTATGAGTCACTAACAGAGTGTACCTCTGAGATGGACTATAACTGTGTGGAAATACTTATATAGCATTTGAACTTAACCAAGAAATGTTTAAAAGCAAGTTGTCACATGGACAGTCAGTCATTAATGATGCTGACACAATATTTTATTTTGAACAGAAATCACTTACAGTTCAGAAAGTGAGTCAGATGTTTATGAAGTAACCACTATGATCAGTTCAGTTCAATGAAGGATTTGTCAGACTGATTCAAAGCAGTAAAGTATTTTTGATCAATTCATTAAAATAACTTCTTTAAGATCTTAAGAGTCATTAGTTTGGGAATCAGACTACTCTGGGCATGCTGTACAGAACCAATTAAAAAAAATTGTTTTTGATTAATTAAAAAGCACTAGCTCATAAGAATAATTTGTCTGTGAATTGAGCTACACTGGTCATGCATTATGTATTTGATTCACTAAAAAGAACTCATTAATAAAAGTTATTTGTTAGTGAGTCAGACTACACCGATCAATCTGTACGTTTTTAATTCATTAAAAAGAAGCAGTTGCGCCACTGAAAATAACCAATTCATAAGAGCCATTTGTTTGTGAATCTGACTACACTGATCTTGCTGTATGTTGTATTTAAGGTAGTGCACTAGAACTGATGTTCAGGAGATCTACTAGAGAAATATTGATACTCTATGGGATACTCAGATGTGGCCCGCTGCAGATGAGTAGCTGAGTGAAACTGAAAGTTTGCCGTCGCATCCTGAAGCTCAACACACAATTATCTTCATTATCTTCATTGCAGTCTATGATCTTGAAATTAGCTGATGATAAATAAAATACAGCCCGTTAAATTTGCATATAGTGCAGGAATTGAAGAATGGATTTATATTCATTTTGCATAGTCACATTTATGTGGCCAAGTGTAAACTGAACAGTTTTAACAAATCGGATAGCTGTAAAAACACATGAAGTGACCAGGTGTAAATAGGCCCTTTAGATATTCTGCGATGTTCTATAGAAATAACGCTTTTATGGTCATTGTCTTGCATCCTAGTGCAGGTACGGCAGAGAAAATATTGTGCACAGGTGACCAGAAAGTAGCCAAAGCCTCTGGATAAAGATACGGCCGCTTGGTCTAGAGTCTTCATTAAACGAGAGGCCAGGATAACATAGCCCCCGACTGACCTCTTACATTACACTGGATTCCAAGGACTTTGTGAATAAGTCCCTGAATGCTACCTAATACGACAGCTTTGCTCTGCAATATAACAAATTACTTTGTGAGACATAAATAGGATTACAGCCAGACTATAAACATGTACACATGTGTAAGTTTATGTATGCCCTGCTGCCGGGCAAATTACTCTGCATAAGAAGAAAAATGAGGCAAAAGGTGACTGTGGGGGAGTGTGCTAGAATACGACCCTGTTACCATAATGCACATAACATTATAGATACTAGATACCCGCCTGTGGAAATAGGTATAAGATTACGTAACAGCAGACTTTGCAGATTGCTATGGATTAGACAAAGGCAGGAAATATGAGAAGGTAAATAACATCAGAGGAATTCTACATGTGAATATATTTCTGGCATTGTTTATCTGATCATCCAGCTTCCGTTTCTGTGAGCTTAAATGTCACTGGACGTCATATACGGACCCTGTCTTGAACTTGACGCACAAGCGACTTAAGAAAAGATGAAAACATCTGGACACCAGTCGTTTAAACCACTCACATGCACCAGTGCAACAGTAAGTAGTACGCCCTTTTTTCTGTAGATATTTACAATTACTTTAGATTGGGGGTTAGCACATGGATTTTGATATTCTTAGATCGGTTTCAGGCCTTATTCATATGTGGAAATGAATCTGATGGACACCAATCGCGATCACATGACTCTTTTCAATGGCGCAATGAAGGACGAAGGCTCAACCCAGTGTTTTGCTGAAATTTAAAAATGGTGCGGAAAACAAAAGCTTTCTTTATCATTTCGTCTGCGTCCATTGCAAATTGTGCTGTTTTTACTTCCTTTTTGGCCTATGCTTTTATGGGTCAGTACGTCTACTTAGGGTTGTTTCGCCAAGTGGAGAGTGTAAATGCAGATATCGGATATGGGTCAATTTTAAAAGATGATGTAAGTCATCAAAAAAATCGGATATAGTCAACAAATCGCAATTTGGCATCAAGAGTAAATGCGGCCAAAGTAACTTTGCATATACATGCCAACTTATTCTACTAACCCTAACAATTTACTAATATTGTTGACATGAGAGTTAGTTGACATGTAATTGCAAAGTTACTTATAGTTAGTATACTGTCTAAAGTAGACTATTGAAATAAAGTGAAACTATTTTATGAAGTATATGTTTTTTTTTATTTTTATTTAAATGCTGTGAAAAATTCATTGTTAATGTATGATACCTAATTCATTAAATAATGTTAGGGCAAAACATTACAGATATGGTGTAGTCAATTTCACAAACAAATGACTCTTATAAAATGGTTCTTTCAATGAATCACTTAAGAAAAAAAAACTCTCAAGCTCACACGTTATTGGTTTGAATGAATCAGATCAAATGAACTTTGAGTTAACCTTTTGCTGACTATTGTTGAATATCACCATCGTTCACTTTTATATTTAGGATCTGGGAGTCGGTTGCTGGGCCGACGCTCTCCCAGCAGGCTAGACGGCCTCTTTCTGGCAGCGTGACGGGACTCCTAAGGGTGGTGTATAGAGTGGGCTGTAAACACAATTTATTAATAGTCGCCCGGCTGTTCGCGAAAATGAAATGCCTGCTGAGCTCCAGCTTTCACCTTACCAAGCCCCTGTCATCAAATCAACTGACTGACCAGCCACACTAGAGAGAGAGAGAGCAATGCTAAGACAATTCTGTCATGAAAGTGCTCTGTAGAGTGATATTCCAGCAGGGAGCGTCTGTCAGTAGAACTGTTGTTCTGTGGATAGATTTTCCTTCCTTCCTGGAGCAAAGGTTTGGCTCAAAGGTAGTTAGCCCTCTGCCTTTCTCCAACCAACAAGCTGCAGGTTGCTTAATGTCAATTGTATTAAATGTTGTGTAAACAACTCAGACTGTTATTGCCTCCAATCATCTCCCTAATCCAAGTAGTAATTCCCTAACATTGTATTTGGTGTGGCTGAGGTTCAGACACAAACACGACATTGAGACTTATTGGATAATTTTTCTGTTCGTAGCAAAGCAGCTTTCAGATTCTCAGACAGCTAGAAATGGTGTATTGAATGGCATATTGGTACATGCATAACCATGTCTGTTCCACTTATGAGTGGCACTTTCGGGAAAAAATTTTACTTCAGGAACAAGTAAGACTCCATAGTGCAATGATATGCATGCTCAACTTCTCGTAACGATTTTCTGTGGTTTCTAGATTCTATAGCTCAGGGCCAAAGAGCCTTGCATGGTGCAATTGATTTCCCATTTTTGAAATAGGAGAAACATACAGTTTTTCCTATATGCCCTGATATCTGCGACAGTTTCTTGTCCTTCTTGGGTTGCTCATGATCCTTTCTCACTCTTAAATGTAACATTTAGACACTTTGGCTTCTTGCAAGAGTTGTACGCTATTCAGAATTTAATTGAGAATGCCTTTAAAATTCAAATAAAATTAATACATTTGATTTGAATTGAGCTAGCAAACAGGCCACAGATAATTGCCATTCGAACTTGAAGTTGGATGTACTGTAAACCTGTCCAGCCCAAACCTGTATGACTTTTTTCTTCTGTGGAACACAAAGGAAGATATTTTGAAAAATGTCTCTGTGTTTTTTCTCTTTACCATTGAAAGTCAATCAGGTCCAATATTGTTATGTACTAGAGGTCTGTGGGACAAGTTTTGAATTGCTGAATGCAGGTGCTGGAGGGAAGATACTGATGTGTGCAGAGGAAGCGGGAGAAAAAAATGACTTGTTGGACTCCCACAAAAATATCTAAAAATAAAATAAAAGTTACTCAAATTTATTTGATGTTACTGTCTATTTGTCGATTAACAAAAATAAGTGTTTTACAGGCACAGGGTTGGACATGTTTTTCGGTTATATGTGACAGTGTGGGAATTGGAAAAGATAGCTTGAGACAGAATCATACTGAAATGGGACTAAAACAAATCAATGTAGATCTGTACCTGCAGGAATTTGCGATCCTGTGCAGATCCCTATTTTGGACCCCACTGACCTTTAATAGGGGCTTTCGCACTATAGGAACCTTGTCATAGTTCCTTGAACTATTGGCGGAAGTACCCGGATTTTGCCATGTTCGTGCTGCAGGAACTAGGAACGATTTTAGTTCTAGGAACTCCTTTTGGGGGGAACTAAATTAGCTCCTACTTCAGAGTAGGGTCTAAACCAGCACTATAGGAACTATCAGTGATGTAAGTGTATGTTCATTAGCGAACGCATGCGAAACACTGGCACCCGCCATTTTAAGAAAAGCTGTGTACACACACAGTTTACAGCCTATATATTTACTCCACAAACTAACTCTACGAAAATGGAAAACAATGATAGATGGACCTCTCGAGTTAAGGAGAAAATCTAGCAAAACTTTGAGAGGACCAAGCGAAATATGATTATGTATTTTTGTTTAGCTAGTGACATTGGACATCAACCACACGGCAAACGCTAATACTTTTTCATATACTGTTTTCTTTCTTTGTATAACAGTTCTATCTAATGACATATTAGACAGGCTGTTAAACAAATCGTAAACTAATGAAGGTGCAGAATGTGAGCGCTGTGTGCTCAGGCTCTGGTGTTCTCAGCGCCGTCACAATAAAAGTCAAAACAACAAGCGCAGCTTACCTCACTTCATAGTTCCTACTTGTGGTGCAAATGCAACCAGGAAAACGGCCCTAGGGGAACTATTAGTTCTCGGGAACCACCCTGGTGGCTAGTTCCTAGAACTACCCAGTGTGAAAGCCCCTAATGTATGGACAAAAAAGCTGAAACATTCTTCAAAATATTATCTTTTGTGCTCATACATATCATTTGTGCTTTTGTGCTCAGGTTTTGGGTGAACTATCCTTTTAATTTCACTTGTTGTATTGATATTTGCACTTCGTCTCTTTATGTTGTGTCAGTTTAAATGTTGCCCCACAGGGCCTTAAAGAAACAGTATTTCACCCCCTCTGTATACTTATATCTGTATATTGCTGGTGTGACAATAAAGCTCTCTTGAATCTTGCATCTAATACTCCCTTTAGAAGTTGTGGGGAGATCAGTGGCTGCAGAGGCGCTATTTGCTTTCCCGTCTTCGGATGAGGATTGAGCTCTACACCCCCCACCCCCCACCCCCCAATCCTCTGCTTGTCAGTCCAGTCTGGGAGCCAGATGGAGACTATGGTAAAGTGATGCCCACAGAGGAGTAATTGCCTTTAATCTGTTATTGAGGGAAGCAGGATGAGACCCGCAGCAAGGCATGCCCCTCTGTGCCACAGAGAAAACACTGGCGGAGTTTCGTTTTAATGTGTGCGCGGATTTGTGTGGCACTGGTGTGTTTATGGTTAGTTAGCGGACTGAATTCGGGGGCTTGGCAGGATAACCTTGTCCTCCGAGCATTTTAATTACGCTCTATGATCTGACTCGGGGCCTGTGTTTAGTTTGGAAAACCAAAATCCAAATCCATATTTGAACGTCTTTTGAGTGTCAAACATTCCAGCTACAGATGCGAGCTTCCACAGACAACTAATTCACTTCTTATGTGAGTCTTTTACACTCGCCCTGTGCCGAGCGCCCCTCCAAAACAAATAGCGGACGCCTCTTGCCACCGCTGCCGAGAGTGTGTGTTTGCACTTATTTATTTAATAACTGTCAGGCTGCCTTGCGCTTCCCACTAAAACTTGGGCCTCTCGCAGGAGAAAGTGATCCGCAGATGACGACTCCCGATGAGATCCTGACTCGGTGTTGAAATTCAGGAATGATAAATGGTGTATTACGTCTGGGTAATATTGCGGGCTATCATTGGATAGAGCAGGAGCGCAGCGCGCGCTGCTTTCCCAGGGCAAGTGGAGCTCACTAATTGGCTGCCGTGTTGGGTGATTATCCGTGCCTTGCGCCCAGGTCTGTTGTGACTGGTGTGCCAGTGGACTAATCTTTCTTTAATTAGCTGACTCCGCAGGACTGACATGGGAGCAGGGGGCCGCTGTTTCACGGCCAACACGCTTTTCTGCATTCACACAACAGCTCCCATATATTCTCCCGCTACGTCCATTTGTACCCTTTTGATCTTCTTTTAAAGTTTGTATTGCGGCACTGCTAATGTTATTGACTCTGTATGATTAATCGCTCACTTGTTTCTCGCTTGTAGGTCGAATTGGATAAAAGTGTCTGCAAAACATAAATATCCATTTAAAGCCTGACTGAAGATGAGGCATCTGAGATTGGACATCTGGACTGAGGTCAACAGTAAATGTTGTTTGTCAATAGTTATTGATTCTTAATGATCTTCTTGAACTTCTTATTGAATTATTCATAAGAAGTCATTCGAGATACTGATATCTTAGTCCACTGATTGCATTTTCCCGGATTTTCGGTTGGCTTTTCTAAAGGTGCCTGATTGCAAGAAATTACTTTTTAATCATTGTTTAATCTGAAATCAATGCTGTCTATTTTTAACTGACCTAAACCAACTTGAACTCTGATTTTACATCTTACTGATTAAGTGATAACTTACGATTTTTATATGTAAGCTCTTTTCCATCAAAATTAAAACGTAACTTCTATTGTAATTGTCTTAATTTCTTCCAATTGTCCCATTGTAAAAATGAACCATATTTCATAATTTGATGTTTAAGTTTTTTTGTAATTGTGAATTTAAATCTCAAAATGAAACTTTATATCTCATAATTGACATTATACCTCACAATTGCGAACTTATTGCTCAAAATTGTGACAATGTATATCCCACAATTGTGACTTTATTGCTGCTCATAATTGTGACATAATATCTCACATGACTTTATATTTTACAATGTGACATAATTTATTATTTTAGAGTTTATTTAACAATATACTTTTTTATTTTTTACTCAAGTGGAAAAGGGCTTCCATACTTTTTTAGATCTACAAGCTTTTGAAGGTTTGGAGAATGAGTAATAATCAAAGCGACCATCTGCTTATCTAGCTTTGCTAACAAGCCACATGTGTAGCTTGCAAACTATTGAGCTTCATGATGAGTCTCGTTCTCACTCCAGAATTTGCTGGATGTTTATCACTGTGTTTACATAGTACCCTCTAACTTTAAAGTCAGTTTGATTGCCCCCTTGATTAAGCAGAAGATTGCAGCTTTTGAGAATTGGAAAAAAATTATATTCCCTACTGGAGAGACCAGGTCATTCAAGTCAGAAGCCATGTAAAAGTCATAGCTGTCAGTCAGGGAGTGCATCAGTTCAGGCAGCGTCTCACCTGCTGTACAATTTACGTGACACTCTCTGCCTAAATGTGATCTCTGAAGAGTTCTGCCGGTGCTAAATCTTCCACAAAGAGCGAAAGTCATTACCAGTAGTCCTGGGCCGTCTTTTTCACTTTTTTCTTCACAGTTACATTCCTTGTAGGGGTGAGAGAGGAGTCTCTGATTAACTCCCCACAAAGTGCCCTGCTCCCTGACCAAAATAAATATGGCCCCGTCATTCTGTCAGCAACTGTCTTCAGAGAGCAATATTTGAAACACCCCATGATCCCGCCGGCTTTTATATGGAGAATCCGTCGTCATTCCACAGGCATGAGCCATAAATGTGGAGTCCTGTGAAAGAGAGACTGGGGTGAGGGGATCTATCTATCTATCTATCTATCTGTCTGTCTGTCTGTCTGTCTGTCTGTCTTCACAATTACACAGTATAAATGGGGATTTATTGAAATATATAGCTGCTTTTATATTTTTTTATATATATTTTCCTTCCTTCTTTCCTTCCTTCCTTCCTTCCTTCTTTCATGCTCTACCAGTTGAGATACAAATTAAGGCAGTCCATGTTTATTTCACAATATACATTCTAGCGACAGTGACTTTCAGCTGTTATTTTGTCTCATGATAGCATCAGAGTTTTATTATTACTCAAATTAGGCTGCAGTCATTCATTGTTTGCCATTTGAATGTGGTCCTTCTGTCTTCCAGGCCTCTGCGTAGCCCACTGCAAGCCCTTCCGCAAGGCCCCACACATGCTTTCATCTCCACAGACGCACACAACAGCCGTACACACATCACACATGACAGGCAAGACACTTCCTCCACACAGCCTTCAATAAACATGCATTCATACATTCCCACACATAAGCACTAATGTATAAGCTCAACTTTTGATAGTGTGTATGCCGAGGTTCCGTTTCATGTACCCGCAATATCAGTGGGACACTGGCATGTCCAAGACCACCCCCTCTTCGGGGCTAGCTGGGAGCGGGGTATGACTTTCAACATCTGGTGCACAGTTGCACCAACTCAACCGCTAAAATCTTCTGTCCTCTCTCGGGCATTTTTATTGAGACATCACAGCTTGTAATCAGAGCCTCACGATACTGAGGGAAGCTGTGGCTTCTGACCCAATCACATCCAGCGGCTTGGACCAACGAAACAGACACCCAGACAAAACAAAGTGTCGTTTGCTGCTGAATGCATGTGTTTTTAGGTGTTTGTACATCCAAGCTTGCATACACCCAGCAGGGAATAGCCAAAAGAGACTGTGTCAATTTGCAATTGGGTAAATTCAACAAAATAAACAGATGGGCTGTAAATGGGCGTGTGCACTATTTGGAACTGAATTGAGAATTATTTTAACTTCCAGTTCAGTTCCTGAATTTGAATTGGTTTATTTCAATTAATAATTAATAAAACTAGCCAATTCTTTAGCCAATTAGTTCTTCAGTTCTTAAATCTGCCCAACCCTAGTTTTAAGTTAAAAATACCCTCAAATTTCCTATTAAAATGGTGCAGTTGCTCTGGGTAGAAACTCTAGTTTTCTTTATGCTGAATTTATGCAGATTTTATTCAGGACCGTAATTTCAGTAGTTGCCTTACGGCAGTGAAAGAAGTCCTCTTAGTATACCCCTCCCCCCCAACCTACCCACTTTTAGCTGGTTTGTTTGCCTCTCAATGTTCATCCAGGTCCCAAGTCCCCATATCCCAGTATTTATACCCAATTCCTGGATGTAGGACAAATCCCTGCTACCTCAAGTTACTTTTGGATCTTTTCCCTGACATGTTCCTGTTTTTCTAACCATTGCTGCGGTGTGAAACTCCTGACCCTGTTGGGCCTTGAAAGACCTTAGCAGAAGTACTGTAGTAGAACCAGGGGAATTACTGGCACCGGGGCGGCTCCATAGGTAGACGATAAAAGCTGTCAGTTTCACTCAGGTGAGTGGTTTTGGGTTGACAGGAACCTTTGTACCTAGATCCTCAAATCAATAAACACACCTCACAGCCCCATAGGCCCACAGATGCAAGCACAAAAGTTTCTAGTGCTGTTCTTTAAAGTCAAGTTGTCTCGAAAGGATACAAGCACACCATTTAGACCGATGAAAGCTCTTTGAAGGGAATTTCATAAATTGAGGTAAGGAAAGGAAAGCAGGCGTGACGCCCTTGACTTGAAGCATTTCACAGAGGGTCCCTGCCCTCGAAAACACACACTCGCACACTACTCTCTTCAGATTTAGTGTGTAAGCCTGTCTGATTTGGCACAGCTCGTCTGCCTCATGGGCACTTCCTCTTTATGTAGAAACCCGCTTGGTTCCTGGAGACACGAGGCAGATTTCCTCTCCGTTCCCCTTTGGAGATGGAGATTGAAGGCCTTGTTTTTGAAATGAGATATAAAGAACACATCATTGCTACACAATTTCCTCTTACATCCTCCAGAAGCGCCCCTGGGGAGCAAACAGATCTGAAACGGTCGGGTGTATAGCTCAGAAACACATATGGCCCAGACAGGGCTATGACAGGTACGTTCTCGACACAAGATGTAGCCTACAGGTTTGCTTTATAGTATGGCTGTGCCTCGGTGTGTATTTATATAAGGAACAGATTAGATTGTATGAATTTAACATGGACCCCTGTTTGAAAAGCCCCAGTGGTGGCGGTGGCCCCAAATGTTTCCCACAACTCCACAATAATGAATGTTCGCTCTCCTGCCAGGACAACCGCACATCGTGGTGTAAAATAGTTGTACCTCTGCATCCATATGTACAGTACATGAAAGTTTGGCCCCTATATAAGGGGGCTACGATGTTCTCATTTGCCATGACGCACCCACATATAGGCTGTACTTCCCATCACCCACAGCACTCGCAGGAAATGCAGCTTCAGGAGTGAAATCGAAAACAAATGTTCCATCAAATAGTTTGTGTAATTGTAGTGTGACGAGGTCACATCCTTGGCAAAGCTGTTGAATTTTTTTCTTCTTTTTTTCTTTTTTTTTTTTGTTCCATTTTCAGGACAAACATTTTAAACATACAGTACTCGTACAGTTGTGCACTCCCGGAGTGAGCGAAAAGTGATGGATTCCAGGGACAAGACATTTTCCTGCCGGTTTGTAGGTCAGCAAAGACAGAAGCCTTAATCATAAGCTAATTGTAGCAACCGTTTTTTTTTTTTTTTTTTTTTGTACATATAAACAAAAGATGTTCTTAATACACTAAACATTCCGATGTTAATCACAAAATGCCTGGGCGAGTAGAACAGCACATCAGTTCCTTTCCTCGCAATCCGATGATAGCTGATTTGATAAGAACCACTCCTGGTATATCATTCCTCCGTTCTATCAGCACGAAACAGATGTTTACGTAAATCTGACAGATCAAAGCGAGGCGCTGAAGTTTTGAATACACTTAAGCGACTCCAGAAAAACCAAATAGTTTTACCTCGGCTGTAGCCATCATTTGCCTTATCAGAAATGATTTATAAAATTGTGGCATGTGACACAAATTATGAATATATGGTATTCCCTTGATCTTTTTTTTATCATCCTACTGCCGTTTTCTCACTCCTGGTTGGTAATAGCATTGGATGCTTGCTAAAATAGCACAGAGGTTCTCTTTGATAAAGCTGTGGAAGCTTTTTATGTCGTTCGTCAGAAATGTAACATAACATTTAGGCAGTAATTAAATGAAACTAAAGCTAATTACGCCTCATTTTCTGAGGGACACAAGACTACAGCTCTATGTACTTATGCCCAGATGTGGGAGTGAGTCAGGCAGTGAGATAGGAGACCACAGAAGTTGTTTTGCAGCCTTCTCTATGGGTTTGCGGTGGCAGGCATATCAGCTTCTGTGTGTGGCGTAGAGGGCAGCTGGCATCGCTGTGGTAACTCGTAGTGGACATCACTCTGCAAGTCTGCAGGTGATTGACTGAATTCTAAATAGAATGATACATATTTGTAATCAGGCTACACATTGGTCAGAATAATATATCTGCCTTAATTAACATCTCTATGGATTTACTAGGTTTTTTTTTTTAATTATAAAACTTGAGACATTCTACTAACTATAAGTAGTCTCAGCCTTAGACGTCATACCTATGGACCGTTGATGCATACGGTGCACAAAATGGGAAACACTTCACTTCATCTGATTGGTTGAATTCTCCAGGATTTCCAGGAGACGTGCCACCTGGAAACTAAGCCGTTGTGACGCCAAAACGCTGAACAAGACAAACTTTGATTGGTTGCTTTACATGTCAGTCAGATGGGCTCTTGGGCGGTCCTTGGCCAATGAAAGCTGCTATGGAGTCCTGACCATCAGTCTGAAGGTCTGGCTACTTGAGACTAAACTATAAGTAACTTTGCAACTACATGTCAACTACCAGTCATTAGAGCATTAGTAGACTGACTTGCTCAATATCTGCTTACATTTTATTTTGATGGTCTCCCAACAGACATTCTACCGACTATAAGTAACTTTGCGAGTACATGTCAACTTATTCTACTAACCCTAACAGTTTACTACTCTAATGAGAGTTAGTTAATATGTAGTTGCAAATTAATGAGAGTTGTTGACATGTAGTTGCAAATTAATGAGAGTTGGTTGACATGTAGTTGCAAAGTTATGTATAGTTAGTAGACTGTCTAAAGTGGACATTTGAAATAAAGTGTAACTGTATTTGGGTCTTTTGTTTCCAGCTAAAATATTGAAGCATCCTTAAAACAAGAACACTTTTTAAGTTGTAGCACAATTCTTCAAGATTATATGACTTGGTATTCAACACTGCCCATTAGAGATTTGTTTTGTCTTGTTTAAAGCATAAATATCACTAATTTTGCTGGATTTATACTTGAAACAAAAAAAGCAGTTGGGCAATGGGTTAAAAAATGAATATTCAATATATATTCTCTGAAAAGAAGTTTCAGTGTGTTCTGCAATCTTGCTCCCAAAATAACTGTATCTTGTTTTCAGGATGCTTTGAAAGTTTTCCTGGAAAACCAGACAAAAATATTAATTATTTTTATCATAGGTCCTTTTATCATTCTTAATTTTTGATGAAATGCAGGCTAGATCAGCTGCTTTGCGGTTAGAGTACAGGCTGCAACATATTGAGCTACAGTGCTTATGTTGATGTACAATCATTTACACTATCATCTATAAAGTGACAAAAAATACATCAGTCTTAAATGATATCTAGGTCTGATCTGGGAAAAGTCTGGATGCATTATTTGTATTGCATTAAAGATAATGTGTTCAGACTTTTCCAGTTCAGCTCTGGCCCATGACCTGATAACAGCGCAGTAGTAACCATCAGATAAATCACTGCACCAGTCATGTGTGTTTTTGTGCTAAAGATGATGATCTAATGGTAGTGGACATATCATCGTGGATATCTTCAAAGAACCAATGCGGCACACTCACCTGCTCCTTAATCTCTCTACACTTCTACAGTTGAGCAGAATTAAGACAATAATGACCCATCTAATCTCAACATTAGCTTTGAGTTCGGAATGCATGTGTTTTAAATCATTCCTTCTGATAGTAAGCAGAGCTTCAGAGGGAGAGAGAGAAGAGAGAGGAGGGGAGAGAAGTATGATTCAGAGTAACCTTGTTAGGCTAAGTGACACTGTGCAGAGAAGCTTCTTGTCAGCTGGTTAGCAAGATGGACTTCTACCTATAAAGGATCGTCTTCTCAGGGAAGTGTTGGGGAAGCTGCTTTGAAACTGTAAATTAAGCTACAAGATAATCATAATTTACAGTAGTTACCTTTTTGAAAAACACTACAAGCTGCTACCAAAAAGTCACTAACTGCATTGAAGCTACTACACTGTAAAAAATGTCCGCCTATTTCTTTTAAAAACTTAACTTTTTCCCCGCCATTAACAGAATTTTCAGTCATTTATGACACCACGCTTTCCCACCATTGACGTAAATTTCCGGCAATTCATGTTTTCACTGTTATATGGTAGGGGGCGCTGTTACACAGAATCAGTACAGAATCTCTGGATCAAAACACAGCAGAAACAAGCGATAAAAGCATTGCTTATGCAAGTTTAAAATAACGCAATCATCAAACATTTAAATCAAAAACGTTACCGAATGAAATGTCTACTCAGGATGAGGTGTAGGACTGTGAAGCTCTGGGGGTGTTGATGGACTCGATCTACTCCATCTATGTTTTGATCATCGTTCCGAATGTAGTATTTGACAAAAATGCGTTTTTCTCAACTTTTTGTTCAAAATGCTGTTTTTTTTTTTTTTTTTTTTTTTTTTTTTAATAAACAATTTTAATACTATATTTGAAATACTACAATATAGTGCCACTATAATATTCCAATATAAAAAATAATAAAATGAAGAGATCATAAAATTAATTGCAGGGACTTGAATAAAATAATTTTGTAATTTATCTGATAATAAGCAGAGCCTTTTCTTTTCTTTCTTTTCTTTTCTTTTCTTTATTTTTTTGATCTCCTAACATCTGATGAATAACTGCTGCTATGATGATTATAAAAGGCACATCATTAAATTTGGTTAATTACAACATTAATTGCACCGGGGAATTAGTTCTGACCTTTGAAAAAAGGCATAATTTATAATTAGCTTAATTTATTTAGAAACAAGACATTATGAGACCAGTAAAACTGGATTGCAGTGGTAGTGCATAAAACATGGTTTTGTGCTGAAATGCTGTGTAAAACTGACACAACTGTTTAGTGAATTCCCCTTCTGTGTTCTGCCAGGTTCACTGGATCTCCTTCCAGACACATAGTCCACAGTGTAAGTCAAGGGGAGCTGGTTGCAGTTATGCATCTCTTCACAGCATTATAAATGTATGTGTTAGGAGGCCCTTAATGGCTGCTAATCCAATTTCTGCCACTGAAATCAAATCTTGCTGGCGCCAGTGGTCCTCTCCTTCACTCACAAATAATGACTTTGCGTTTGGTGTCTTTATGAAAATGATGGACCACCAAAACAGCAGCTTTATCATCTTTTACTTCCACAAGAAGCCTCATGCCCTGTTTTCCATTTTGTGTCTTTCCTCCTCATTCTCTCTTTAATTCTTCTGTTTTTGGGGGGTGGTGGGGGTAGTGGATGAGATTAAGGATCAGCAGAGAAGGCAATTATTAATTGTTGATCCCTTGAAAGATGAGAACGTTCGAAGCAGAAGAAGAACCTTCGCAGAGAGGCCCATTTACCGCTCGCTCGTAATGCTTTCCTGAGGTCAGGCATCGATTTCTTTAAACCACATGCTGTGCTGATAAGATTAGGTCTTTCGATTCCTGAACTACTTGAGTCATGCAGATGAAGTCACTTTGGGTTAGATTTTAAGGCTGGAAGGACGTCTTTTCATTTGGTCACGGGCCTCTTCAGTGTCTTTTCAGGAGGTCAATGCCAGGCCTAGATGGGATATGGGACCTTTTTATGCATTTTGCCACTATTTGGGCAGGAAAAAACTTTAAATACTTTAAATGAATTTAAATACTTGAACACTTTTTTAATTGTTAAGGAGAAGCCTTTTCTAATGCAGTCTAACAGGAATATATATATTTTTTTATCATTTCAAAGGATCAACATTACTGTATTTTGTTCTCATATTATATTATATTATATTAAATATTCAAATTAATTAACTTACAAATAAACATTAGAGAATATTGATATGCATTTGGCATAAAATATGTTATATATGTTTAATTTATTATATATTTAAGTATTCATATTTATTTATAATATTTATGTATATATATATTTATATGCATTTGTTATAAAAAATAATGTAATGTATAATTTAAAATATATTATAGTTTTATAATAATAATTATATTAATCATTATTAATAATTGAGCACCAGTAATACTTGATTATAATTGAGTACTAAATCAGCATATTAGAATGATTTCTGAAGGAACATGTGACACTGAAGATGGAGTAATGATGCTGAAAATTCAGCTTTGCCATCACAGGAATAAATTACATTTCCTGGGATTCAAACCCATGGCCTTGGTGTTGTTAGCGCCATGCTCTAGCTTCACAAGCATGTGATTAGAGTTTTTTATCTTGATAATAAAAAAAAAACCCCTAACATTTATTTGATATTATGTGGTATTTTGATGACATGAAAGAAAATAAACACATGCAGTCAGAGCCAGGTAGAGGATTGAAAGGAGAGAGTAATATGTCAAATCACGCGCTGAAGGAATTTGTGGTTGGGAGTGGAACTTCCACCCAGCGGTCTACCGTTTCACATTGCCAGGTGTTTCAGCAGATCATATCCATGCGTGTGGCAGAAACCAGGAGAAGAAAGAAAGTTATGAGGAAATCACGTGGACATACATTACAGAATGTGTTTCAGCTTACACCTGTGTTCTCTTTGCTTTGCTTTGCTTTCTTTTCTTGACACTCATACACTCATGGGAAAACTCTCTCTTTTGTTGCCAAGGAATGGTAATCAATTTTCCGTGCAGATATCGGAACATTAGGGCGCACACAAGCACACTGTTTCTGATTAGCACTAACTTGTTTATTTGTTTGATGCTGAAAGTCATGTAAAACTGAGTGTCTTTTGGCAGATGCTTATTTTATCTACAAAAGGAAAGCAATCAGTGTCGGAAAGATTTCTTTTTTTAATTCCACTGAAAAAAAGGAACCAGTGTTTATAGATAAAAACCATTCTGGCATATGTTTGCTTTCAGCTTTCCCAATCAGAAATGCTAAAACACATCAGTTTTTCCCCTCACGTCTCTTCGCGGTAATTCAAAATGTGGGGTTGTAGCGAAAGGCAGTGTTGTCTTGACCTCACTCTGTGAACCTTGCTAATTGAACTTGGCAATTAATTGCAAATATCAGATCAAAACTGAAAACACGGTCCTAATTCAAACAATCGTGTGCCTGACATCAATTCAGGTTGAGGCGCATTAAATAGTTGCAGACATCTTGATATGATTTTCCACTTCAGGTTTTGACCTGCACAGACACAAGGCTTTCAGTTAGTTTTGGTTGCCCTCTAGCTGTCAGTTATGAAATATTATGAAATTTCCAACAGCATTTTTTTTTCAGAATTCACAAATGAATGATGATTTGAACATCCAGTGGGATGTGTAATTGAAAAAGGTTACTTGTAGGAACTTCTATGTGACCCTATTTTCTTGAGACAGATTTCTGAAATTAAATCAGAGGCATTTCTACAGTAGATTCAACTGCAAATCTGACTGTTTTTTTTTTTTTTTTTTTTGATGAAAAAAAAAAATTAAAAAAGATGAAACCAGTCAAAAAAGGACAACCAGTTTACTGTATTTTGACCATGGCAAATATAGTACTGTCATAAACTATGGTATATAATACTCTGTCATACTAAATTACATCAACACACTTATGAACTGTAAAGAACTTGTGTGCACCAAAAACATGAAATTCCATTTTTTAAATGAACAAGTTCCATTTTTAAATGCACAATAAAAAAAAAAGAGGACATTTCCAAGGACACTTCCAGCTTAGGAAAGGCCACCAACAGTGTTGGGGGTAACGCATTACAAGTAAACACGAGTTATGTAATCAGATTACTTTTTTCAAGTAACTAGTAAAGTAATGCATTACTTTCCATAAAAAGTAACTAATTGTGTTACATAATTAGTTACTTTTTTTAGGGAGAAATGCAATATTGTAATGCATTACTTTTAATCCTTAAATGCATGAATGTTTCGCCAGTCATTCTTACATATTCGGGTCTTTAGCGACCCGGATCTATATCACAGATTGATTTCCACCTGTCGCGATAATATAAAACTTCCCTAATATTAGAATAACCATTACAGAAGAATAAAATAAAGCATATTTTGTTACCTTTTGGAGCTTGGGAGGGTTCATTTTGAGCAGATGTTTTATGCCATCATTACTATCCTCGTCAGAGCTCATTTCCCAGTACATTCAGCAAAAGATAGTTTTGAGAATATGTTTGAGATCGCCAATATGAGCTCATTCGCGATCTCAAACAAATTCTCAAAACTGTCATTTTCAGCATCTTTAAAATCAATATTTTGATCGGTGACAGCTTCACCAGATCCATCCAGTGAAAGTGACACTCATATTTGATTGCATTCAGTCCTTTGCTCTGCAGTAAATCTCTGAGCCATTTCATGTTTTGCCTATTCTTTCATTTTCTGTCTGAATGAAACGTCACTTCATCATTGTGTATCAGACATTGCCACCTTGTGGAATAAATATGAATTGCGCTTATTCCCTCATCAAAGATTCAATTGTTATTGTGCAGAAAAAATATATACTTACACTGATACACACCTCGGGTCGTTAGCGACTCTATACAATTTTTACAAAAAATGAATGGGAAAACAGGCATTCCTTTATAATTTTATGATTTTTTTTCTTGTTATATTCTTTGTAATGAATTGATTGAGGAATACTAAGTAGGTTAATGTCTAACTTTGAAAAATGAATGAGGAGGAGGGTAGTGAACGACGTCCCGGGTCGATAAAGACCCGAGGTATGCATTTAAGGGTTAAAAGTAACTTTCCCCAACACTGGCCACCAAAAACAGGGATCCAGGTACGTACATAAAAATATGTTCTCTATATTTCAAGTTAAGAAAGCGTTATTTCTGAATGTTCTCTGAATGTTAAAAAAATTGTTTTTGGGCTAACGTTTTCAGAACATTATTAAAGACCAGATAACTTTGAACAAACATTCTATTAACGTTACTGGAAGAATGTTTGTTCAGAATTTTGAGAGAACTTTGCCAGAACGTTAGCCAAAGTTCTGAGAACATTCCCTGTTAGCTGGGATCTTGGTAACTTGTAATGCCTTTGACAAATATTTACTACAATAGTCCTTTAGAAGAATCTGTCCTTTTGACTGATGTCTTTGAAATGATTTGATCAGCCAAAGAGGCATAGCCTGAGGTTTAGTTCTTTTCTAGTTAATCACACTGCTCTCCACTACTATAAACAGAACTTAATGAGACAGGATATTGTTCTAATGGTTGGGAGGAAAGAACATATGTGCTCTGGCCTGCAACATAGGTCTTTTTAATGTAGACCTCTGCTCTGTACTGCCATCAAATTGCACCCCCAAATTGATCGCATTGCAGACTGTTTATAAAGCACACAGTTTTGAATCAAAATGGCCTCTTAAAATGGAAAACGAAAAGATATTGCCTGTGGTCATTATGGACTTGCATATTGCGCCTGAGTAAATCCATTATAGCTCACTTGGAGCAATTGGAAGCGACATTTATCGAAGAGGTTCAACGGTTTCGCTGTTGCTGTAGTTTTTATGTGAGGCGCACGGAGATTCGGTTCAGTGAAATCGGACCCAGAGGGCTTTTCGAGGTGTTTCTGAAGGCATAACAAGCCGTCGTGTAAAGACAACATTTTTGCATTGTGCCAAATTGCGAGACCGCAAGAAATAAGGCCCAAAAATAGAACGATTGTATTAATTGCAGGAAATTACTGGTGGAAGATTAAGATTTTTTTTCTCATGCCACCAAAAGAGACCATTTTCTCAGGGTTGTTTCCACTTAAGAAAATCATTTTCTGAGAATTCACATCTAGGGGCTGGGAATGGCAATCGGGCAGCTGCGAGCGAGCCAAGAGCTGGGACCGTGTTCGAGAGAGAGGCCCCACTTGAGATAAAGTCACCACACATTATGCAGCCTTGCCTCATTTTGTGGTGCTAAATGGCCTGAACAAGTGCAATAATAAGACTGTGAGCCAGGCCTTGAAATACAACTATAGAAAGATTCTTTTCTGCAGCAGCCTGTATGTGAACCGTAGCACAGCTAGCGGAGAATGTGTGCCAGATCGGGATCCAGATACCACCCGGCATCCAAGTCTGACTCGTTTTTCCCCCTGCTGACAAATTTTCTGTGCCTCTCAGTCACACTTTCTCCTTCGAACGTTCACACACTCACACACACACTCAATCATACGCACCTCGTTATCTTATTTGCCACTGTTGGATTTAGCAAGCCACCCTTCGTTGTGTGCGATATGCCACACAGTCTTTCCCAGAATGCTTTGCCTGCGACACCTGGCTTGCATTAATTCTGGTCTGAGAAGCCTGGCTGAGAAGTGAACGAGTGTTATGCACTTTGCTCCACTGGAGTGTGAGGAGGGGAGAAGGGGTGAAGAAAGGTTCATTTGGTTTGGGGTTCTGCTTGTCTTTAAATCATTAAAAATATCATTTACAGGCAGTTAAAGGTCTCGCTTAGTATTTTAACCCTTTAAATGTCACTGCATGAAATGGTTATGAGACAAAATTGTCTATCTATCTATCTATCTATCTATCTATCTATCTATCTATCTATCTATCCATCCATCTACCTATCTATCTGAGATGTATTTTGTGAGACATTCTCATTCAAAAGGCTAGGATTTTCTTTTATGACATTAATACTTTTATTTAGGATTCATCTAATTTACCAGAAGTGTCAGTAAAGACATTTATATTGTTGCAAAAGATTTCTTTTTAAAATAAACGCTGTTCTTTTGAACTTTCTGTTCAACAAAGAATCCTTGTAAAGTATCACAGTTTCCATTAAAATATTAAGCAGCACTGTTTTCAACTTTGATAAAAATAAGAAATGTTTCTTCAGCACCAAATTAGCATATTATGATTTCTGAAGGAAATACAATGATTTATACAATGATTTTTGAAGGATCATGTGACACTGGAGGCTGGAGTAATGATGCTGAAAATTCAGCTTTGCCTTCACAGGAATAAAGTACATTAAAATATATTTAAATAGAAAACAGTTATTTTAAATTGTAATAATATTTCACAATATTACTGTTTTTGCTGAATTTTTTTTATCAAATAAATGCATCCTTGGTGAGCATAAGATACTTTCAAAAACATAAAAAAAAAAAAAATCTTACTGACCCCAAACTTTTGAACAGTAATGTTTGTTATGTTTTTAGTTTCAGTGTAATTTAGTTCAAACATTTCAAACAACCAGGTGGTTTCCTCCTTAATGACACAGAGGGTGGGGATTTGATTAGCCTGGCTTAATTATGCTTTTAAACATGAATATTAATCAATTTCCTGAAACTATTTTTCTTGATTATTACTCAAAAAGCCTTTAAGAAATTATTAAAAATGGGTGTAACATGTCATAATGGTTGCTATACCCCTAATCACGAATCAGAAAATGAGCAAATCAGAGCTGTACTTATTTTAAGTGCTTTGTTTGTTTGTTTGTTTTGGGGGGGGGGGGGGGGGGGGGGGTCTGTTTCCAGTCAACAGTTTCTAGAATTAATGTGTTTTTTCTTTCTTGTCCGTTTTGCTATAGGGGGTTCGGGGAAGGGCCCCCGGACCAAAGACCAAAAGAAGAAGTCCAACAAGCAGAGGCTGCGGTTCCGGGCCCAGAACCAACACAGCGACCACCTCGCCTCTGTTCGGGCTGCCCAGTAAAAAAAAAGAAAGAAAAAAAAAGACTTTACAATGGAACAAAGACCACAAAGCTGCTAGCCACGCTCCACACACACCTACCCAAATGAAAACACACACACACACACACGCATCCAAAGGGATTATTCATACTCATGTGGTCACACTGTGTCTCTGTGCCTCCTGCTGCTTCCCTCACCGGTGACACGTCCCCCCGACCCATGACCCCACTGTGATATCATGGAACACTACAGCAGCTGTTCATATAGCTCATATCTCGTCCTGTTTGAGGAGGAAGAAGAGAGAGACTGAGCTGGAAGCACAGAAAGCTTGGGCATGGAGACCTGGAGGAGTTGAACGAGCACAGAGTGGCGAAAGGAGCAGAAGAGATCGGAAAGGTTACGTGATGATTGACTGATTATGATGCCCTGAAAAACAAGAGAGAGACTTATCTGTATTTATGTACAATTTACACCATTCCCCTTCCTTAAAAATCAAGGCAGAGTGCATCATGTATGGCCTTTCTTGTCAAATAGGTACTTTGTTTTTCATAGCAATGTTGCAAACCATGCATAGTTGCGAAATTATTATTCTCAGCACAAGATGTTTACGTCCAGACCGCTTTATGCTTTAACTGTATATTGTGGGTAAGAATCTTAGTTGTTCAACTAGCATGGCCACAAACTCATGTGTACATAGTCGGTGAGTTTATCTAATAATGGTAACATTGATGATAAATATAAAAAAACCTTACTGTATTTTCAGTATTGACACCTTCAGCTTTTAAATGTGTAAAGGGTTATAATACCAGCTACAGTTAAATGAATTTAAAAAGAACAAAAAAGCTAAATAAAAAACATAGCCTCCACATAGCATTTACATTTATATGGTATATAATTGATTTATTTATTGATTCATTTTTTTATTATTATTATTATTATTATTATTTTTATGTTTGGTGAAAATTATGTCTCTGTACCTGATACTCCTCAGTGCTGAAGTATTCTTTCAACCACTTATAACAATACAAAATATCTCTAACAGTGGATACCGATTGTGTCTGATTTGCTGGTAAATGTTCCTCAGAAAATCACTGTGTAATCCTGGTTTAACATCTTGTACTTTTTGTTGATCACACATCCTGCAGCAGCTGAAGTATATCGTCAACTGATTGATAATGTGTATATTGTGTGCTATTAAAACGCAGTTCATGTTGCACTTCGTGCCCTTGTATGCTTTCAGAACCTCGCCAACCTCTCGTCAAGCCCTAAAGCTCTATTACGTAACATTTGTCATTTCACAGCACACCAACAGATATGGCCAATTGGCAGCAGAGAATAGAGCCATTATTGGAATGCGACATCATTCAGAGCAGCTGTAAGTCTTTCTGACAGGTGCAAATGGCATCACTCTGTCCGTCGCTACAGGCACTGCAACCACTTCAAACAACCTCTCAGAAAGAAAATGAATAAACATTTTCTTCAGGTAGGTTCTGCCAAAACGGTTTAATTTAAGTCACGGACAATTAACCTAGTGCTGTGTGCTGTATGCTGTATAATCGTTGCCTCTGGGGAAAAAACCAAAACAAGCCTGATCTTCCAAACAGACTCCATTTATCATGTACAAAGAGTCAGACAGCAGACGTCCAGATTCGAATGCACCTGTGAACCTAGAAATTATTTCCAGAAGGGAATAAGAAGCATATACAATAAGTAGGCCTACACAAAATGAACAAAATTTTAATGAAAACTAATAAATCATTTATTAATGGAATGCATTTTTTTTAATTAAATAATTTAACTTACATTTGAATTGAATGATCATTATTGATGTACATAGAGTCATATACTAATGTACATTGCATTAAATTTGAATTAAGTAGGAGAGAAATACGGCTGGTGCCAGAGGGAAAGTGTGAAAGATCTTTCCACAATTACTGTTAAGTTAACGTTGCATGTTTCACAGTTTTATGCGTTATCTTCATAAATATGTTGAAAGACACCTGGACAAAAATGTTGATTGAGACAAAAACAAATCAAAACTATGCTTTAAAACCTGTACAATTTGGGCCATCTTTGAAGTAGGAGTGGGGCCCATAAACTCTCCATAGTCAATGTATATGTAAACTTACTGTGTATAAACACCCATCTGCTGTGGGTTACAAGTTAATGAACTCCTCACAGATGTCACCTCGGGGGCCACACCATCACAAAACCAAACTGGAAACTTACAGTCAAGAAAGAGGCACACTGAAGTGTATTCATTAAAGAGAATAGGCTACCACCAAAAACAATAAAACGCTAGGTTACATAATTTTTGCTGTGTGTAGTTATATTATAATACAGTGGTGGTCAGAATTATTGGCACCATTGGTAAATATGAACAAAGATGACTAAAAATAAATCTGCATTGTTTATCCTTTTGATCTTTAATTCATAAAATTAGCAAAAATCTAACCTTTCATTGAAGGAAAAGAATTGAAAGTGGGGGGAAAATCACATTGTGAAATAAATGTTTTTCTCCAAAACACGTTGGCCACAATTATTAGCACCCCTAGAATTTTTTGTGAGTAAAATATCTCTGAAGTATATTCCTATTCATATTTACATTTTTTTTTTAGCACACCAGGGTGATCATGAACATGAAATTGTCCAGCCACGACTTCCTGTTCCACAGGAGTAAAAACATGAGGAAACACAAAAGCCAAATCCCTTAATCATTCATCACAATGAGTAAAACCAAAGGATATAGTTCTGATGTGCAGCAAAAGATTGTTGAGCTTCACAAAATAGAAAGTCGCTGTAAGAAAAAAGCTAAAGCATTGAAAATCCCCATTTCCACTATCAGGGCAATAATTAAGAAGTTCCAATCAACTAAAGATGTTACAAATCTGCCTGGAAGAGGACATGTGTCTAAATCGTCCTAATGCGCGGTGAGGAGGAAAGTTTGAGTGGCCAAAGACTCTCCAAGGATCACAGCTGGAGAATTGCAGAGATTAGTTGAGTCTTGAGTCTCAGAAAGCCTAAAATAATTATCAAACAGCACCTACATCCCCACAAGTTGTTCAGGAGGGTTTCAAGAAAAATCCTCTGCTCTCATCCAGAAACAATCTCCAGCATATTCAGTTGTCAGACAGGACTGGAACTTCAAACGGGACCGGCTTCTATGGTTAGACGAAACTAAAAAAAGAGATTTTTTTAGCAGCAAACCCACCAGATGGGTTTGGTGCACACATGGATAAAAAGTACCCCATGCCCATGGTTAAATATACTGCTGGATCTTTAATGTTGTGGGCCTATTTTTCTGCTGGACGTCCTGGACATCTTGTTCAGATACATGGTATCATGGATTATATCAAATACCAACATATAAAAAATCAAAACCTGACCGCTTCTGCTAGAAATCCCATAATGGGCCGTGATTGGATCTTCCATCAGGACAATGATCCAAAACAAACATCAAGACCAACACAAAAATGTGTCACAGAGCACAAAAAGAAGCTTCTGCCATGGCCATCCCAGTCCCCTGACCTGAACCCTAAAGAAAATGAGTGGAGTGAACTGAAGAGAAGAAGCACCAACATGGAGCTGGGAATCTGAAGGATCTGGAGAGATTCTGCATGAACGAATGGTCTCTGATCTCTTGTCAGGTGCTCTCCAAACTCATCAGGCATTATAGGCAAAGAGAGCTGTTATCTTGGCAAAAGAAGGCTGCAAAAAGTATTGAATAAAAGGGTGCCAATAATTGTGGTCAACGTGTTTTGGAGAAAAACATTTATTTCATAATGTGATTTTCCCCCCACTTTCAATTCTTTTCCTTCAATGAAAGGTTATATTTTTGCTAAATTTATGAATTAAAGATCAAAAGGATAAGCAATGCAGATTTATTTTTACAGTCATCTTTGATCATATTTACCAAGGGTGCCAATAATTCTGACCACCACTGTATATATTATAATATAATATAAAGTATTTGTCTTCGCTTTTCTCTAAATAGTTAATCCCAATGCTGAAATTTTATCATCCCTTACAAAAAAGAAGTTTATTCAAGTGTGCTATTAGTATACTTCTTTTAAACTAACAATAAGGAAGTATACTTTTTAGTCTACTTCTTATGTACGTCTCAGAAATATACTTTATGTAGGTCTACTTCTCAGAAATACAGGCTACTTAAAATTACACTCAAGTGTACTTGAGCTATAGGCTACTGACAGAAAAGTCGTAGCCTATAAGACTTATGTAGCCCCGCCTCTTTTTAGCTTCGCGCTCGTTGTGTTCTGTCTTCCACAGCATAAAGGTACGATCTTACGGATTTATGAACCTCTCATTTTAAAATCTTCCCGGTCTACTGACATTTGTTATCACATACGCTTCAAACATTACAATGCTCATGATAACTTTCGTTAACTCTACAAAGTAAATCAACTTCACCAGCTTACTCTTTGACAGCGATGCCATAGAAATATCGACAGCTACCGCAGAAACGGAAGTTCAAAGACAAAATTCTAAAGATGGCTGCACGCTTGGACTCAATCTTTTCATCGAGATGTAAGTATAATTAAGTATTCTAAGTAGACTTGGCTTTTAGTTGTGTTTACTCTTTTGATTGAGTAGCTTATTGAATATTTTTTTCACATAGTCTTACATACTGTCTTATAAACTTGTACATTGTTTGAAATTGTTAATTTATAAAGAAAACAGATACTAATTCTGAGTATGTGATTTTTTTTGTTGCACTAGAGCAAAATAATGTCAGTAAAAAAAAAATTTAATCACTTTGTCCCTCACCTTTAAAGACTGAATGCTCCACTTGCTATCAACTGTAACTGAATGTGAAAAAAAACAGTCCCCTTATGTGTTACACAGAAGAAAGCCAAGTTCGGAGCAACATAAGGGTGAGTAAATGATGACAGAATGTTTATTTTTGGGTGAAGTAATCATTTATATCCAGACCAAGACACACTGCACATGCTAATGTTATGTATCTAATGCCTGTACATCAGAAGTGTGCGTTGCCCATTTCCTCTTGCTATTTTGCGATTCTCTTTTCATCATAAAACCACTTCTGTAAACTATGTGGTGGAGTATCATACTGAGGATGTCTGTATTTTCCTGGTGTGTGTGTGTTTGCCTGTGGTATGAGGTTCTGGTCTAGTTGAGTCTATGGCTTCCTTTTAATCTGGCAAGTGCGTTTTCATTAGCTCCATTTGGTTCTATTATTACGGCACACTTCAAAGACTGAACAAGTGGAACCACAAACAGGAAATGCTGTTTGTGAGGCCTGAGTGCTAGTGGTCCTCATTCTCGTGCAATGCGATTTCCCTCTCATGATCTTTCTGTCATGTACAGAACGTTTGCTGCCTGAATGACACATTTGTTCCAAAGCAGATGCTGGAGATGGAAGTTATGACATTGCATCGCCGGATTAATAACTTTGCCTGGGACAATAAATGTTGAAATAATTTGCTGTTTTCAATAACTGTGTAATGGGGCATTGGTTGCCCACCGAGGCAAAGGAAATCTGGGATCATTAGCCCTCTCGCTGAAAATGACTTTTTTTTGGCGAGAGATCTTGGGTGGTTGTATATGCTCCGATGTTATAGGCCAAAAGTGTCTGCCGGCGTATAGTGTTGCTTACAACTTTACCATCTGTCAACTATCAATGCCCAAAACATACAAAATCACTGAGAGAGGGAGTGCATAATTCATTTTCACACAAATATTATCCAGAGTCCCAGTCATTTTGGGAAATGAGGTGCTCATACTGACCAAAAAAAATCCCACATTTGAATAAATCCATCAATGAAAAGAAATTGAGTCATGCACTAAAAACAATGCTGTGCATGTCCATGTGCAGGTAGAAGTAGACCATCCGTCCATCCGCCCGTCCATCTTACCATGTCAGCTATCAATGGCCAAAACATACATACATCTGTCTTTCTGTCATGCTTTTGTTTTCTTCGTTTTTTCAAATTATGTTTCAATCAAATAATCTTTATGTCTCTGTCCATCTAGTCTCAGACTAACCTTAAAGGGTTAGTTCACCCAGAAATGAAAATTCTGTCATTAATTACTCACCCTCATGATGTTCCACATCCGTAAGACCTTCGTTCATCTTCGGAACACAAATTAAGATATTTTTGATAAAATCCGATGGCTCAGTGAGGCCTCCATTGACAGCACGTCAATTTACAATTAAGGTACTAAAGACATATTTAAAACAGCTCATGTGACTACAGTGGTTCAACCTTAATGTTATGAAGCAATGAGAATACTTTTTGTGTGCCAAAAAAACAAAAAAACAATGACTTTATTCAACAATATCTAGTGATGGGCGATTTCAAAACACTGCTTCATGAAGCTTCGAAGCCTTGCGAATCTTTTGTTTTGAATCAGTGTTTTGAAATCGCCCATCACTAGATATTGTTGAATAAAGTCGTTATTTTGTTTTTTTGGAGCACAAAAAACATTCTTGTCACTTCATAACATTAAGGTTGAACCACTGTAGTCACATGAACTGTTTTAAATATGTCTTTAAGTAGCTTTCTGGGCATTTGAAAATGTGTTAATTATCTTGCTGGCGATGGAGGCCTCACTGAGCCATCAAATTTCATTAAAAATATTTTAATTTGTGTTCTGAAGATGAACGAAGGTCTTACGGGTGTGGAACGACATGAGGGTGAGTAATTAATGACAGTTTTTTTTCATTTTTGGGTGAACTAACCCTTCAACAATAAATTACATTCGTAAATATCCCACTAAATATCCATCACAGTGGGTGTGAATGGGACCTCAAGAATTTAGTAGTCCTTTGGGAGGGGGTGATGTAATTTCTGTTATGTCAGGTATAATGATGTAGTTTTTAGAGGTGCAAAGTGTTTTAAGAGGCACTGTTGTATTCAGTCAATAATGGTTTTCAAAGACCAACATATAGCTCAATCAAGTGGTTTTATTGAAACTACAGTATGTGAAAATTGTCATTTTTGGTGTATTAGTGCATTATGGAGGTTTATCACAATTAGAGAAATCCTCTTTTATGCTTCTGTCAATTTAAAGGTCTGGCCCGCTTCATGTTCACTTTCAGCCTTGAAGTCAAGAGGGAGTAAAATAATATTTATGGCCTAATTTTTGAGCCTGGTCATCTTGGTTTCATTATGGCAGGTGCAGCGGTGGATATGGGCTTGATATGATTCCCATAGGAGAAAGGTTTCTTGGCAGGTCTGGCATGGGGTACGATTTTATTATGGGGCATATGATATTATTCTTAGCGCCTTTTCCCTCACCATGGCTAGTTTCCTTGCAAATGACCACTGCACCACCACACTAAGTCAGCTGTTTTATTTCAGTCAGACAACCGCACAAGACCTCGAGTCTTCCGTTGAGGCCTTGAAGTCTCGTAATCACATGAGAGGTCAAAACCGTGAGTCGACCGCACCATCACCACCTTCCTCTGGACTCCAGTTCAGGTCTTACCAGAAGTATCTTTAACATATGTTCTTTATCAGTGCTGCTGAGTACAGTTACATATATTTAAAAGACATTAGCTAGAGCTCTGAGCTCCCTTTATGGCCAGACAGCGGAATGTGGAGACAAAAGTCACTTTTGGCCAAGCTTCCGTGCCTGTTGCTGTGGACGAAATTAAAACCTTCATCATGATTTTGCGTTCTCCTTTTTGTTTGGCAACAGTTCTCCATTTATTGAATTTTATAGGGGTCTAGTAGCTACATTAGCTAGTGGTTTCAAGGGAGGATTAATACAAAACAGCCCTTATTAAACCATAATAGAAAGACTGCTGCCTATAGAATTACCAGTAAGGACCCAGAAGGGTGATATCAATCTGATACAAATAACTGTGAGGAATGAGGGGCAATGCTTTGCTTTGGATGAGGAAAGTAACCGGGAATTAAATTGGAATTTTGGAGGTGGGGATCCTCCAAAAAGTGGCAAGAAATGACATTGCTTAATCTAATATATTGCTAAATGAATATTGCATAATGCTTAATGAAATGAACTTTTTTTTTTTTTTTTTTTTGAGGAATATGCGAAATGGATCATTAAAAAACTGGCCTGGAGCATGCAGAATGTGGATTGGATTGAGAAATTATTTCCCAATAATTGTTTTCTATTTTGATCCAATGGTGTCAGAATGCTGTTACGGATTGTTTCGGCCTAATTTAACCCCAACAATGCTAACATGCAGCAAGGATTTTTATAGAGGTGAAACCATGTACAGGAAGTGGCTGGAGGTGTAAAACCTGAATATTTTTCCCACATAACAATTCTTTGAGGCGAGTAGTTAGCTAAATCACACCTCCCTCACACACTCACACTTATAGGTGGTCTCTGATAAAAATCACCCTTAACATAACCACAGATTACAAAAGGAAACACAAAGTACTGCTGATGTAGAGTTAAAAAGAATGCTGGTTTTATTAGTTGTATTATTGACAGGTTTTTGTGCAGAATAGGGTGACCACATTGTTCTGCAGTCTACGGTCTCTGCTGTTTTCACACTTTTCTGGTGCCATAACACCTGGAGTTTTAGTCTAACACCCAACTCGGCCTCTGCCAGGCCGTTCTGTGCTTGTTTCTAAATGGTGCATGAAACAATGTCTCGATGTTCTGTACATTTTAATGCTACAAAATTAGTTTATATCATTATATTACTATAATTATCCATAAAGTGAAATAATGTGACTTTTGTATTTAATGTATTTTTTTTGCTACTGGCCCAGTTGAGGCAATTGTTCAAATTTTTACTTGAACTGCCAAAGTTTTCAATGGCCCCACAACAAAAAAAAGTAATAAATAAGTAAAATAAAATAGGCCTAGTTATTGTTTTCATTGTTTTTGACCCATGTAATCTTAATAAATAACCAAAAACTACTAGCCCCTCTCTCTCTCTCTCTCTCTCTCTTTCAGCTTGCTCCCTTTCTTGTCAGGGATCGCCACAGTGGAGTGACCAGCACAGCTGATTTGGCACATTTTACGCTGGATGCCCTTCCTGCCACAACCCAGCACTGAGAGTGCACTAACTCATGCCAAAAACTACTAGCCTAACTCATATATTTACTTAATAAATATTTGTTATAGACAAGTAACAAGACTGTTTACGTTCACTTAAGATGTAACCGAATATATTTATTACTCGCCAAGATGGGCATGTTGACATAATTTTTTGTGAATATGTCCGTTTAAGCGCTAGAAGATGTGAAAGAAAACTCAATTCAGTATTTGTGCACTGTCTGAGAGGCAGTTTTCTAGGTGTGCGCTTCGGGTGTGTGCGGCACACACAAAACTTCTCATACAGCGTGTGAGTACAGAATTGAGTTCTCTTTCGCGTCTTCTTGCACTTGAATATTTAAATTGGCAAGGTTTAAAAAACGCGCAAATGATAAACTTTCATGACGATGCAGCACTGGGCCAGATCTAGCAAGTGACAGTTCCGTCTACTGTTCCGATCGTCGTTTATGCTGACCCCGGGCCATCGGGCAGTCCTTATTGTTGAGCCCTGAATGGAATAGTTCACCTACAAATTACAATTCCGTCATTATTTACTGTCCCTCAGTGTTGTGGAACACACAAGATCATTTCAACTCTTTTAAATTCAGTTTTAAAATACTCAGTCTGCAAAATTAACCAATAAAATCTGACTTAATTTGGTATGTTAATGTTTTACTTTAAATAAAGCTAATTTTATTTAAATTTACTTACAAGGCATACAAAATCATTCAATTAAATACATACAGAACAATTAAAAGTGGCTTTGTTTAACAGCCTCACGTCAGCCTTTTTAAAAAAATCTATTTTAGTTTCTGAATACCCAGTGAAGTAGTATGCAGAGGACAGTGGTGGAAATTGCAAACAGAAAGTGCTAACAGAAACCATTGAGTGACAGCAAGGCACAATGTTCTACTAATAAGATTCACTAGAATGAATGAAGCTGTTTATCTCTTTGGTGATGCATGGAGTAGCTATAGACACTTACAAATACAGTTCATCACTTTTTAGCTCCTGAGAAGTGTCATAAATATCATTCAGCTGTGTGGTATTTATATGGCTGACTGAAATAGAAAATCAGCCCAGGTGAGTTTATTCTGAGACATGATCTGCTTTTTTCATCAGTCTGCTATTTATCCCCACATTACACGTTCATTACGCTCTCCTCTCATCAGCGTGTCTGAAGCAATGACAGGCAGTTTGTCGGAGTAGAATACCAACTGAATACATGCTATCACCGGCCTCTAAATGAATGGCTAGTGTTCTGTGCAAGCCTTTAATTCAAAACCTTTTACTACAGTATGTGTTTAGCCTTTAACCTTTTCACAGAATGTTTGTAAGCTTTACACAACCTCCCATGTATCTTCTGTGTATTTTGTGTGTATGTCTGTCTACCAGCTTCAGCCAGTACAAGACATATATTTTTTTTCTTGTTTTTTTCCTTCTTGTGAACTGAACAAGATTTTACATTTTCTAAAGAAACTCGCCATCAAGCAAGGGTATTGTGGGTGGTTGCCAGGGCATATAAAAAATTATATGATCAATAAATCAATTATTTTAACTTAATTTTTAAGTTATACAGGATTCAACTAAGGTTTAAAAAAAATGAGCTGAAATGACAACTAATTTGGTTACTTGAAAATTGAAATTGAAACTTAGGTTTTTACGTTGAATTAGCGGGAAATATTTTACAGTGGGTTGGTAGGGTGTTCTAAATGGATGCTTGCTGTAAAGGATAAATGGTGTTATTTGCAACTCTTAAGCTTCCGAAAAGAACCCTTTTCCTAAGAAATATTTTGAAGTTACACTATCTACCTTATTTTTAAAGAGCGTGCATGGTTATTTTAACTTAAAAAAGTCTGTCAGCCTAGCTAACAGGAAACATTCTCAGAATTTTGACATTCCATTAATGTTTTCTCTAATGTTCACATAACCAAGAAAAAAACGTTTTTGTAACATTTAAAAAACTGGACTTTTCATAACTTAATGGGAACTCTAGCAAAATATTCTTAGAACATATTTTAGTTTTACTGCACTTTATTATTTGTTTACCTATAGAGGCTAAAGATTCTGAAATTATGCACATTTGCAGGAAAAAGCTTACTTCTGCATTGAAAACTAAGGTGGATAGCAACAAGATAAATGTTTTCTTGAAGGACTAGTTAAAAATGCTCTGCTATGACTAGGGTGACCAAATTTCTCATGGTGGAATACAGGACGGGTGAGCAAGGGGTGGGCAATATGACCATGATATTTTTATTTCACATATGTATGTATATATCGTAAAAAAAATTACAAATTACAAACAATACAAAAAATAGATAGAGATAGAGATACAAATTAAATAAACTTGTTTTTCAGATACAGTAGGCTTATTAACCATGTATACATTTATTAATAAATAAAATAAAATATTTTGTTGTTTTATTAACATTAATGTCAAATATTTAATTAGGCTACTGACCATTTAACATATCTTGACACATATCTTGTTTTCACCCACCTACATCCACTTAAGCCATAACCGACGTGAGATACTCCACATGGACATTTTGACAACTATGTGTGCATTTGACAATTCAGGCGCAAGGAGAACTGATCGCGCGCTGTCTGAGAGAACCGGGATCGCGCGCAAGGAAAGAGAGAGCGCGCGCGAGAGAGAGCGCTTCTGGTCTGTTTCATTCAGCACGATTCCGCCTATCCCGCCTTCACTAATCGATAATGAATTGTGATTGGATGGTAATTTTGTTCTTTGTTTTGGTCTTGATTGGACTGTTTTTGCATGACAGAACACTACTACTACTACTATTCGTTCTATGATCACCCAGTTGTAATGACATTTTAGGAAAGATGAAATACGAGACAAAACATGATTTTTTCTTAATAAGTCAGGACACTAAAAATAGAGCTGAAATACGGGACTGTCCTGGGAAAAACGGGATGTCTGGTCACCCTAGCTATGACATCAGACTGAGACTGCAATACGTTTTTTGTTTCTATTTGGAATGTTCACACAACACAGGTATTCACACATTACGAGATATTACCATTACAATTATTTAGACCATTACCAGTTCATAAACAATGTGTAAAATTACATTTCATTCAAAATAATGTGTTATGTCTACACATACGAAAATGGTTTTAAAGGAAGTCACAGCCGAATTAAATACTCTTGAATGAATCAGTGTTTTTGAACAAATTGGTTGAGTGAATTAATCAATGACTCACTCAAAAAGACAAGTCTTTTGTTTCAATCCTGTATGAATCAGTGTTTTTGAACAAATCGGTTGAGTGAATTAATCAATGACTCACTCACCCGACTTGTCGCCACCTACTGATGTAACTTTCAGAATGATGCACTGAAAACCACTAATATAATGTCTATATTCTGGTACCTATATGTCTCAGATGAGATTTGAGAATGAGATTTTTTTATTATCAGCATAAAAAAAAACTAAAATTATAAATTTTAAAAGCTTTTACAACTATGAAAAATCAATATAATTTGAGGTATAATTCTGTACAGAAAGAAAGAAAGATTAATTGGAGAGATCAAATGAATCTCACGGTCTCATCCTCTGCTATCTGTTTGTGGTTTGAGCTGTACTGTAGAATATAGGCATGAGTCTAGGCGCAAGGCATGGCGTGAAGCCGAGATCTACCATGCTGCTTAAAGAGACTGTTTTCGGGTGATGGCCCACCGCTCGGGGGCCTCCCTGTCTGAGAGAGCGGCTACGAGGCACCAGTCTCTGCAGGGGAGACATAAGCTCCAATCAAAACAGGATTATATAGACCATAGTTTAAAAGAGAGTAGTGCCCACACACAAAGACAGTTGCACTGAGGCAGATGACATTGTGAAGGCAGCTTTTCTTCACAGCACACACTGGTTACAGCTACAGCAAACCAGTTTAGTCTCAGACTACCCCATGGAAACTGCAAAGCCATTATACAAAATTTCTTCATTCTTAATCCTATTCCTCATTAACTAGCTCCCCAAAGATTAGCGTAACGTCATCCAAGAAATACAAAGCAAAACTTCCTGCGCCAACAAGTGACGCACTAACACTTAAAAAGCAAAAAGGTGCGGAAGGCCATTTGAGACTTTTGTTAGTTAAACCACATCCCGCCAAAGTTTCTTCCCAGTGGCACGGTGCTGAATAAAACGACATTGTGACAGGACATGGGAACTCCGCCAACGCATCTGTAACACAGGAAGAAAATTCAACGGGAGCCTGCTGTAATTAGACTAATAAATGTTTTACCATGGATGTATTGGAAACAAAGCAGGGCTTATTGCAGCGTGCATGGCTTTCATTGCGAGACCTTGTAAGCGAATGATGTCTTCTACTCTGAGTCAAAGGGCGTCCTTAGTGTAGCAATGAAACAATTTAACGGGAGCTCAAGCTCTAACATTAAAAAAAAAAAAAGTTTTTGCTACTAAGGAAGGAGGAAATGTGGAACTGCTTTTCTTGTTTTATAATCGACGGATGTTTGAAAATTAGTATGAGGATTTTGTTTAATTCAAACCCATTTTATGAGCATATAAATCCTGATTAAAGATATGTATGAGGAACTGAGTGAATGTCAATGTTAAAGCATGTAGATTTGACAATGTTATGATAATGTGTGAAACGTTGTGTGGAACATCCATTAAAAATGTGCCTGCTGCTGTTGCAGAATAAACGAAGGCGGTGCGTTTTTGTTTTGATGTGGTGCTGAGGAGTCTGGCTCATTATTGTATAGGACCGGTTTGGCCTCAGCCACAGAATAGGACCTTTTTAGACCCGACTGGCCCTCTTTAATGACCCAGGGGCCGCCATATCGCATTCCCCCAACCTTTTTTTTTATTTTTTTATTAAAGATGTGGTTATTCAAAGAGTGTTGGGGGAATAAAAAGTGGCATAGTGGGTCAGGAATTCATACACCACTGGTTTCTGGCAGACCAAATCATTGCCACATGAATGATGCTTACAGGTAGGTAGGCTGAAGTTGGGGTTAGACCCCAGCAAGAGCAAATAAGATTAAATTGGAGAGCCAGACAGGTAACCTGATGTTTGCATTAGCAGTGCATTATGGCCTCCATGTGTATACTGTACAGTATATCCAACCTCCTACTGTAGCTTACATTGCTCTGTAATTTGCACAGACTGTGTCCTGGGCTGGTTAATTAATCTCAAAGACCAAACCAGAAACGACTGCCTGGTGATTTTGATTGGGACGGTTATATTTAGCTGTCTGGCATGCCACTCTGAGGTGGTTGCTATGGAAGTAACTGTGAACCTTGGCCTGCTGGGTTACTGACTGTCAGAGCTGTAAAAATATCCGTTTGTCAAGTGAAAATGCCCTCAAGGTGTTTCATCTCTCTCCCAAAAAGATTCTTCACTTTACATAAGCCGTAATAAGAGATGAATTAGACAATTTCCACCTATTAAATATCTGTGTAAGCTACACTAAAAAATAAAATGGATAGCCAAATATGTAACCTTCTTAGGCTGCCTGTTATTTTTCAGTATTTCTCATTAGTCATGTTTGCACAGCCAAGCACCACTAATGCATTAATGCACTTTTTTGAAGAGTTAAAAACATATACAGGTGCATCTCAATAAATTAGAATATCATGAAAAAGTTTTTTTTTTTTTTTTTTCTGTAATTTAATTCAAAAAGTAAAACTTAAATATATTCTAGATTTATTAGACATAAAGTAAAATATTTCCAGACTTTTTTTGTTTTCATTTCGATGATTACAGCTTGCTGCTCATCAAAATCAAAAAATCAGTATCTCAAATTATTAGAATATTTAATTTCAAGTTCTATTAAATTACCATTCTCAGGGTATAAATACTGGGCTTAGGTCAGTAATCCCAACAGCAGTCATGGGAAAGTCTGCTGACTTGACAGTTGTCCAGAAGATGATCATCAAGACCCTCTACAATGAGGGTAAGCCACAGAGGGTCATTGCTGAAAGAGCTGGCTGTTCGCAGAGTGATGTGCCAAAGCATATTCATGGAAAGTTGACTGGAAGGAAAAAGTGTGGTAGGAAAAGGTGTACAAGTGAAAGGAATGACCGCAGGCTTGAAGATTGTCAGGTGAAGCCGATTTAAGAACTTAGGAGAGCTTCAAAAGGAGTGGACTGAAGCTGGAGTCAGTGCATCAAGAGCCACCGCACACAGACGTCTTCAGGAAATGGGCTACAACTGCCACATTCCACGTACCAAGCCACTTCTGAACCAAAGACAACGTCAGAAGCATCTTACCTGGGCTAAGGAGAAAAAGAACTGGACTGTTGCTCAGTGGTCCAAAGTCCTCTTTTCAGATGAAAGTACATTTTGTATTTCATTTGGAAATTAAGGTCCCAGAGTCTGGAGGAAGAGTGGAGAGGCACAGAAACCATGTTGCTTGAAGTCCAGTGTGAAGTTTCCACAGTTAGTGATGATTTGGGCTGCGATGTCGTCTGCTGGTGTTGGTCCACTGTTTTCTGAAGTCCACAGTAAATGCAGCCATCTACCAGGAAATTTTAGAGCACTTCATGCTTCCTTCTGCTGACAAACTTTATGGAGATGCTGATTTCATTTTCCAGCAGGATTTGGCACCTGCCCACACTGCCAAAGGTACCAAAAGCTGGTTCAATGACCATGGTGTTACTGTGCTTGATTGGCCAGCAAACTCGCCTGACCTGAACCCCATAGAGAATCTATGGGGTATTGTCAAGAGGAAGATGAGAGACACCAGACCCAACAATGCAGATGACCTGAAGGCCGCTATCAAAGCAACCTGGGCTTCCATTACACCTGAGCAGTGCCACAGGCTGATTGCCTCCATGCCACACCGCATTGATGCAGTAATTCATGCAAAAGGAGGCCCAACCAAGTATTGAGTGCATAGACATGAACATACTTTTCAGAAGCCTGACATTTCTGTTTAAAATATCCTTTTTTATTGATCTTATGAAGTATTCTAATCTATTGAGATAGTGAATTGGTGGGTTTTTGTTAAATGTGAGCCAAAATCATCACAATTAAAAGAACCAAAGACTTAAAGTACTTCAGTCTGTGTGCACTGAATTTATTTAATACACGAGTTCCACAATTTGAGTTGAATTACTGAAATAAATGAACTTTTCCATGACTTTCTAATTTGAGATGCACCTGTATTTATAAATGTTTGCCATGACACTCTTATTCTGTCTAAATTATGATTCTATATTCTGAATTTATAACCTAACTAAGCTAACTTAATTTGTATAACAGTTCACATAATCATTAGCAGTTGATCCATCCTCATGTAGTTTAAAACCTGTATTTTTTTTTTACTTCTTTGGAACATACAAATATAGGGTTAGTTCACCCAGAAGTCATCATTTCATCATTTACTCACCCTCTTGTTGTTCCAAACCTGTAGGACTTTCGTAAAACTAATCGTAAAACTAATCGAATTGACTAAATGAATTGAGTGGTTTAGTCCATATTTAATCCAGACACAATCGCTTTATATGATGAAGAGGCTTTTATTCACATATAACATTCATCAAATACACATCAGTTGGTAAATGGTAAATGAAAGTTCAAGTATGTTTGCTTGATGCGTGCAAGAACCAACGAGGTTCATTCTCGTGTGTTACGCACAACACAGGCTCACTGGAAAAACGTACCTGTGTTAACATTTTTGCAAAACGCAAAATATGTACCAATACGTACATATCACTGCAGTTTCTAACAGAAATGAACACTAGAGGCAGTAAAACAGCAAGCACTTTTAATCGTTTTCACACACAATTATGATTACAGGGCCAGATTATGGATTAATAAAGACTTGTTTTCATGTGGCTCCTTGTGCAATAATGTTATGACATCAAAACACTTTTTACCATAGTGCATTATTTGTACACAAATATATTTTGGAATTTGCATCACTTACCCAGCTCCAGATGTTAATTTTTACTAACGTAGCAAGCTTGCTCAGTAGGTCAGCTGGTACAAAATTGTACGAATCCCGTGAAAGACGAGTCACAGTAAAAGAGTTCAAAGACAAGAGTTCAAAAACAAGCTAAAATGCCATTGTTACGATTGTGGTTTTAGGTCACATTTGCTTTTGTTAACACTATCGGGTAGGTTTAGGGTTTTGTGTAGGTGTATATTAAACGTGATGGAGCATTAAGCTAAATATGCTTTTAGCGCCACTTACTGGACATTTCACTTTGAAACTGTCGCGAAACGTGTACAACGCAACTTATTTTGCGTTTTGCAAAAATGTTGACACAGGTACGTTTTTCTAATGAGCCTAGGCCGGTTACGCAGCACGTTTGAGCTTCCGCAAGAACCAATGTGGTTTGTTCTCACGCGTCAAGCAGGTTTGGTTGAGCTTCTATTTATGTTTGCTGAACAAAGTGAATAAAGTGTGAATAAAAGCCTAAATTAAATCTGTTCATTATGTAAAACGATAGTGTCTTGTCAGGAAAAATTTGACTAAACCACTCAATTCATATGGGCTATTTTTATGTTCTCGTTATGAAGTGTCAAACTGGTAGTTACATAGACTGTCAACAGATGGTGAGAAATCTCTCAGATTTCATTAAAATATCTTCATTTGTGTTTCGAAGATGAATGAAAGTCTTATGGGTTTGAAATGACATGAGGGTGAGTAAATGACAGCATTTTCATTTTTGGGTGAACTATCCCTTTAAAAGCCAATGGGTCCAGTGTTGCTTGGACCCTCTGCCATTCTTCACAATATCTTCTTTTTGTTCAGAAGAATTAAAGTCAGAAGAAATGCAGGTTTGGAACGGCATGAGGGTGAGTAAATGATGACAGAATTTTCATTTTTGGATGAACTGCCCTTTAACATGCATTTACATTAACATTTGCAGTAGGAGTCACTTGAGGAGTTTTACAGAGAAAATACAGTATTTCATCTTCATCTTTCTACAAGACCCCCCTCTAGCAAGCTTGAATAGACATACTTGAAATTTTGCATGTTTTATCCATCCTGTTTGACAACCTGCTTTCATAATTTAACATGGCACGTTTTACACATTGAGCATCTAATATATTTTCTCAGCTGGAACTCTGGAATAGCATTATGAGCTTTGTTGAAGTGTTGAGTTGCAGAGGATCCACATCCACTGCACAGGAGGGGGTCTTTGTATAAAGAATCTATAGAGGAAATTTCCTGCCAATGAAACATTCACAAAATCCAGACTTTACCCTTCTAAAAGTGGAGAAATATTCATTTTTAATGCTGGGGAAAGTAGGTCTGGACAGACGATTTCATCTCTTGGTTAGTGGAAACTCGACAGTCCATGGTCCCTCCAAAACGGAGCTACAGCTGTCAAATCAACCTGTCAGGAAATGCTGAGCAATTGCCAGAGATGAAACTATTTGCCAGGTTATACAGATGAAACCTGCTATCCAAACACATTTATAGGTGAAAGGACCTTTCAGCAGTAAAGTGTGCAGAGAAAACTTCTCCATGAATTGTGTCTTAAAATAATACTAATGTTGCACATCAGTATATTGATGATCCTATTCCTCATTTCAAATAAAAGCTAAGCTCATCAGTTTAAAGGGTTAGGTCATCCAAAAATGAAAATAATGTCATTTATTACTCACCCTCATGTCGTTCTACACCCGTAAGACATTCGTTCATCTTCTGAACACAAATCAAGATATTTTTGATGAAATCCGATGGCTCAGTGAGGCCTCTATTGAGAGCAAAGCCATTGAAACTCTCAAGGTCCATAAAGCTACTAAAAACATAATTGAAACTATTCTATCTTAATCAGTGAATCAGTGAATCTGAATCAGTGGATCGGAGCGCCAAAGTCACGTGATTTCAGCAGTTTAGCCATTGGATAGGAGATCCGAATCACTAATTCAAAACAAAAGATTCATTAAGCTCAGAAGCTTCATGAAGCAGTTGATATTGATGAAAAGATATTGTTGAAAAGTCATTATTTTGTTTTTCTGCCGCACAAAAAGTATTCTTGCGACATAAGTTAGACCTATAAATTAAATATGCAGCTTCTCTTGTGCTTAAAGGAACACTCCACTTTTTTTGAAAATAGGCTCATTTTCCAACTCCCCTAGAGTTAAACAGTTGAGTTTTACCGTTTTCGAATCCATTCAGCCGATCTCCGGGTCTGGCGGTACCACTTTTAGCATAGCTTAACATAGTTCATTGAATCTGATTAGACCGTTAGCATCTCGTTAAAAAATGACCAAAGAGTTTCAATATTTTTCCTATTTAAAACTTGACTCTTCTGTAGTTACATCGTGTACTAAGACCGACGGAAAATGAAAAGTTGTGGTTTTCTAGGCCGATATGACTAGGAACTATACTCTCATTCCGGCGTAATGATCAAGGTACCACCGTACCATGGCTGCAGCAGGCGCAATGATATTACGCAGCGCCTGTGACCCCCTGCTTGCACAGGGAGCGTGCCTTGCAACCATGGAGACATTTGTGAGAGACGCTGCATAATATCATTGCGCCTGCTTCAGCCATGGTACGGCAGCAAAGTTTCTTGATCATTACGCCGGAATGAGAGTATAGTTCCTAGCCATATCGGCCTAGAAAATCGCAACTTTTCATTTTCCGTCGGTCTTAGTACACAATGTAATTACAGAAGAGTCAAGTTTTAAATAGGAAAAATATTGAAACTCTTTGGTCATTTTTTAACGAGATGTTAACGGTCTAAAAGTGGTACCGCCAGACCCGGAGATCGGCTGAATGGATTCGAAAACGGTAAAACTCAACTGTTTAACTCTAGGGGAGTTGGAAAATGAGCCTATTTTCAAAAAAAGTGGAGTGTTCCTTTAAGATAGCCTATTAAGTTTATGCAACAAAGCAAGAGTGACCTGGATGCAAAAAGGTGAATATGCAGAATTGTCTGACTGACCGTCCTAAAAATGCTACTATTGCTACTACAGTACTCTTGCATTGGGCACATACTGATCCAAGCTAAATATAACGGCAGAGATGAGATGCATGCTTTCAACTGTAAGAGATTCAGGACTATGGTTCCCAGCATGCTCCATGGCAGTTTTGCTTATGCTACTTTGAAACTCTTGTCAAGCTACAAGATACTTATCATACAATTAGTACAGTAAAGCTATGTTTTGAAAAAGTAGTCAGTTACCCAGGTCTAGCCTGGAAAAGCTTTTTAAATGCTATCTGAGCGTAAGAAACAGCATTTATGGGAGAGTTCATGTCAGATTTGGTTACTGAAATATGAAATATGTGACCCTGGACCACAAAACCAGTCATAAGTCGCACGGGTATATTTGTAGCAATAGCCAACAATACATTGTATGGGTCAAAATTATCAATTTTTCTGTAAAGATCATGTTCCATGAAGATATTGTAAATTTCCTACTGTAAATATATCACAAATTTATTTTTGTAAGTGGATATTCATTGCTAAGGACTTCATTTGGACAACTTTAAAGGCGATTTTTAAAGGCAGTTTTTGAGATTTAAGGATTCCCCCATTCAACTAACTTGAACAGACTTTAGGTGGACTATTGGTGGATCAGTGGCAATTAAGAATGAGAAAAGAAAACCGAAAAAAAAAAAAAAAACCCGTAAATCTCAAGGCTTAAAAAACCCTCTCACACACACTGTGAGAAATGACTGTCAATTATAATGCAATTGACCAAAAACCTTTTTTATAAAACGTAATTTTCGTCTGTGAGATCCTAAAATTTTTCTCTTAATTCTGTTACGTGGGTGGGTCACAAGAATTTTGAAACTCTGGAAAATGGGTTGTGTGCCAAAAAAAGGTTGAAAAACCCCGGACTGATGGCTTACACAAGAGCATCTAGTACATGATATTAAACACATTAAACACAAGCTGACAGAAAGAAAGACAGTTAATGTAAATTATATTATATAACTGAACATCATAAGGCTATTGATATGATAAAACCTAACACATAAGCAGACACATAATCATATTCACAGTTCTTGTTCATTTAGAGAGTATGTTGTAACATGGTCAGGCTCCACCAAGTGCAAATTACTCCAAGTTATAGACTTTAAAGTGATCCCTTCCTTTTCTTCATTCATGGAACTGAGAGGGGCCACGAACAGATGAACTTTGTATGTATAGTGTTTCTTATATTTAAATGTTCAAGAGGACCACATTACCTTTTTTATGATTTTGATTGTAATAGGGTCTTATCAAAACCAGATGTATGCAGTAATAATAGGCAGCTGCATAACTCTGCCTCAGGGCTTTTCCTTACATTAAAAAAAAAAATGAGCAAAAGGAAAAGGAAAAACTTCCACATGCTAACATTTACACAGTGATTTCTTTTAATTGCACTCTGCTTTTTAATTTGCCTCGGACTAATGCTTTTAAAAATGTGCAGAAGGTATTTTATTGAAGTTTTGCCTAACGTTGGACCATGTTTCCGTGCGTGTTCTTCTCTTTGGTGCATACCTGGCAACCTGCATTCCTTGTTTCATTCCCAGAGTCAAACGTGTCACACGGCATGTCGAATGAGCAGGCTTCCATCAGTTCTTTGCTTCAAAGGATTACTGTAAATTAACATTCCTTATGTTGGGCTGTATGGACAAGTCCCAGTGAATCATGTTCGAGGCTCTGGTTGCAGCCTGGACCAAAGAATGGAGGTTTAAATCTACATGACTTGCTATAGCTTACTGAAAGGAGCATTGTGTGGAACGCAATGTTTCTATAAACTTCCAGTGATGATAAAGCTTCTGAAACAAGTCTTCAGAAACTTGACAGCCTAAAAAAGTTTTGATGTGTATCTTGGATGACTTTTGGTACCTGGCTTGCAAAAGAAAGCAGGGTTTTCATGGGCCATGACCACAGAATTGTATCATCATCATGTTGTTATAGAGTCTTCAATTTCAGCTATTATAATAATTATTTATTGATATATTAGGACCATTTGTTTGACATAGTTAATTTATACCATCATGGTGTAGAAGGCATTGATAAAAATCTGGGAGGTAAAAGATTGTTCAAAATTCTGTACTTTCCTTGACAGAACACTGTAACCTCAACTGTCTCGTGAATAAAAAAAATTAAAATTGATGAGAAAAGCAACAACATAAATATTGTGGGAGTATTTATGGTTATGAGCTTCCAGTGGCGATTCCTTCCAGAGGCTCTATATTTCTTGTTTTCAGCTTGTGGAAATGAGGGATTGAAGGCTTGAGGAAGAGCCCAGACCCCCGACCTGCAATAAAGCAGCTTTGCCGGATGACAGCCGCGGCACCATCCACAGCCGTCCTCCAAAAGGAAAAAGTAGGCAGAGAAGTGTGCAGAGGGGAGATGTGCGTGAGGAGAAGAAAACCCAAGAAAAACAAACACTGATCTGAAAAATTATGGTGCAGGTTTAACCTGAGAGCCACAGGGCTACTGTATGTCTTCCTTAGCCCTATACTGAACCTCAACTTTCCATGTGAAGAAAGTTTTAGTCAGTGAATGGGTGGAAAGCACTTAGGCCTATCATGCTATTGGTTGTATGTAGGTTACTGTATACTGTAAAATGAGTATTATGTGAAATTATCTTTAATGGGTACAAAATGACTAAAAAAGTTATTCAAAATGAAAAATTATTTACTCACCGTAATGTCGTTGCATATCCGCAGGACCCTTAGCTCTCAAGTCGGAGTGACTGATGTGAAATACAGCGACGAGATTTTTCTTCGAGTTCTCTCGTAAGTCTCGTGTAGCCTACTAATTAATAAGCGAAAATGCAATGTTAATATGTAGGCCTAATATTAGAGAGAAAAAGGCGAGTGGCTGCCGGAAGAAGCAAGATAAGCATACCAGGTAAGTCATATCTTTTCAATGGCGTCAACAGAAGAAACATTTAATATACCAATAACAGAGATGCTGACGTTTTTACTACTGAAAGATCCAGACTGTGTCAGCTTTAACTGAGCTAATTTTCTTCTTGAGTAAGGCTGCTTTTAGACATTTCTGTCTGTTGTTTCTTCGTAATGTTCTAAGATAATCGCCTATAAATTGCCTTGTGACAGAAAATCAAAGCTGGTGGTGTTTTGAGTCGCCTTGACTGCGTGTTATCAACACTAATTGCTTCGTTTCATTCATTTTTCCTGGCTATAAGGCGTGTAGTTGCTGTATTGTATCCTGTCAAACTAAACAGACAGCACCATCTTGTGGTGAAAGTGAGTTCAACCGCTAAGTGGAGAAACTCAAATGATTGATAAGCTTCTGTCTAGGCCCACTTCTTTCAGTTTTTTTTCCCCCTGAGTGATTGAACTTCCCAGAATAGCCAAAAATTTCTATATAGACTAGACCAGTATGGAAGCCCATTTCTGCCACATAAGAAAAAAAATAGGCTTTGTAATTATAAATCTTAATTATGACAAAAAAAGCCGAAATTCTGATCTAAAAAGTCATAGTCATGACATAAAAAGTCGAAATTGACAAAATTTCATAATTTCGGCGTTTTAATCTCATAATTATGACTTAGTATGTCAGAGCAATATAGAGGCCAGAATAACAAACTTTGCGGTGGGCTCTTTACTAGAATCAACCAGAACACATTTAGCAATATAATCAAAACACCTTATCCACATAACAACACCCTGGCATCTAAACAACTTGAGCCTTACAAAGAACCTCAAAACCTGAGTATCAGAGCTGTGGTAAACAGCGATATTTCATGGTTTAGAAATAGCAATTGAGGCCCGCGGTCACACATCTCACATATATGTGAGTGAAAGCCTTGAATGTTCAGCAGATGGACACCTTTATTCTCTTGCAGTCTGAGGTGGAGCATCGTTGTTGGACTGTGGTCCTGCTCAAACTCATGGTAGTTAATTAGAGTCCTGTGGGAGCCTGGCAAATCCTCTGTCTAATGAAACCTCTTCAACCAAAGCCACAGTGTCTCCACCACATTAGAGCTACAGTAGCAGACTCACAATAACGTCTCAATGTTTTTATGCCTTCTCAGTAAGTAGAAAACCACATTGCTGTCTCTCTCCGGTCAGTCAAACACTGGACCCTCTGTCATTGCCAACCTAAAGGAGAGACAGCAGCCTAGTCATAGTAACGGCAGTATCCAGGGATTACACCCAGACTGCTCCTCACACAATGGTGGGCTTCTTCTGGCTTAATGAAGCAGATGATGTTTAATCCGGAGGTGGATGTGGAAAGTCTCATCACAGAGCTCTTACGTATGGAAGCCCATTCTGCCACATAAGAAAAAAAATCATGCTTTGCTAAATCTTAATTATGACATAAAAAGTCATAATTATGACATCAAATGTTGAAATTATGACATACTAACTTAATAAATCATAATTATGACATACCAAGTCATTTTGATGATATAAAATGTCATAATTATGACATACTAAGTCATGGGCCTAATTATATTTCCGACTGAAATTTACCACGCAACCTCAAATGAACACAGCTGGAGACATGATGTCCGAATCGCAAATAAACGACTCTTAAGCATCAGTTCTTTTGAACAAGGCAGTCAACAAGTTTCATGAAAAACCAAAAATTAAATTTCTGTCATTAATTACTCACCCTCATGTGGTTCCAAACCAATAAGACCTTCATTTATCTTTGGAACACAAATTAAGATATTTTTAATGACTACAGTGGTTCAACCTTGATGTTATGAAGCGACGAGAATACATTTTGTGTGCAAAAACCAAACAAAAATAACTTTATTCAACAATTTCTTCTCTTCCTTGTCAGTCTCCTACGCTGTTGATATTGTAGATGCAGTGCAGCGCTTCCGGGTTCTATGTCAGAACGCTGGCTCAGTATTGGCTGACGCTGTACATGTGAGCACCACGATGCAACCCTAGGATTTCACCAAAAATGTCTTAATTTGTGTTCTGAAGATGAACGAAGGTTTTACGGGTTTGGGACGACATGAGCACCCTCATGTTATTAAAAACAGAAATTTCATTTTTGGGTGAACTAACCCTTTAAGCTGTTTGAATCAGACTCACTGAATCAGAATCGTTCTAAACCGTGAGACATTTCTCCATCATGTCTGATATCTATTTACTGACTTGCTAGTTGTTTATATGACATTAAAAACACATAACGCCGGTTTCACAGACAAGGCTTAAGCTTTAGTACTAGACTAAAATGCATTTTTGAGCTGTTTTAACTGAAAGCAACTTGCATTGACATGTCTTAAAATATATCAGTGCCATTGTTTTATCTCAAGATGCACACCAGTAATGTTTTTTCTAGGGTATGTTTATAAAAGATACTTAAATACCCTAATTGAACTAAGGCCTAATCCTGGCTTAGCCTAAGCCCTGTCTATGAAACCGGGCCATATAGTTTCATAATTGTAATAGATTAGCAATTTTCTTAAAAAGCATTCAAATATTTTACAACATTTACAAAATATTATTGATTAATTATTGTTTAGATCCATTTGTAAGGGAAAGATTGTTTGGGTGACCTGTTGGAAGCATTAATCTACACAAAATTATTTTTTATTTTTTTCAAACAGGCAGAAATATTCTTTCAAAACATTAAATCATTGTGTAGACCTACATATTCAAAGGTCCGTTCATTAAAGCAAAGCGCGGTTGTGATATATGACTTGTTATAAGCAAAAATTGGAAACTAGTATGCATTCACTGAAGCACTTCTGAACAACCATTTTTATCAGGAGATTCCGTGTACAAGCGTGTTTTAGAGACAGTTGTGTCCCAAATGATGCACTATGCACTTATATACTATGTAGCCTAGTGTAGTGTATGAATTATTTTGTAATTCAACAGCTCTGTACCAAAAGGAACCCTTAGCCCTTGCAGTCTTCCTCCGAGTCCACACTTTCATGACGTAATGCCGCTTTGATTGTTGGGTAGAAGTCTGCTGCGGAGCTCGCAGGCTTGGTAAGTGTGCATCAAGAGAGCACATCAGCCGCAAAGGGGACACTCGCGAGCACTCTTGTGAAACCTAAAATGACAAATGGGACATCCTACAGTCTTGTGGGCTTAACGGACATGTGCACACGGTGGCCATTGTAAGTCCATAAACCTGCAAGTGCACATGAAGTGTGCAATTTGGGACAATTTGGTGCAATTTGCTAATTAATGCGGCGACAATTGAGTGCATGAAGTGTCCAACATTTAACACTTTTTTCGGTTAATTAGGTGCATCATCCGGGTATTTAAAGTGTACTTGTTCTTTTTGGAATTTTCAGTGTGAACATACTACTCACACTATTTATACTACAAAATGGCATAGAATAGTGCATAAGTATGCAAATTGGGAAGCACCTAAAGTAATATAAATGTATATGAAAGGGAGAAAAGAATAATTTATCAGCTTGTGTTTACCCGCTCCTTCACATCTATGCTTGACTGGATAAGAATCACATTTTTTACTTAACACATACTTAATCAGCCAAGCCATTTGATATCATAACTATGACTGGTGTGGTGAATAGCTTGATTGAGCGCCAGTCATATTATCAAATCCAGTAAGTCACTGATGGTTATAATTCAAGGTTTACGTAAATCAGGAGGACTTCATTTAGCATTTCCCTTACTGCCAGGTTTCCATTGGAGCATTATGTAAAATGCGGTTTGGTTCGTGTTACTGTTCCATAAAAGTATGTCAGACCCAACATGAGTTTAAAAATGAAACACTCTATTTGAGCTTGAAAAAATAAGATCTCAAATGCTAACTGAGTGTTTGAGGTGAAAGTCATTTCTTATGTTGTGGGTCAGTGGTTGTGGCAAAGTAGTTTGTCTATTTTTCATGTTCAAGCACGCTTACTATTACAGTCAAAATGATAGCTGAGGAACCTCGTCATCACCACCATCCATAACATCCACAATTTTTGTGTTTGTATAATTTATAATAACGATATGTCAGACAGGTTTGTGAGCTCATTTGCGAGCTTGATAAATGGCCAGGCAGGTCTGGTTATGCTCAAGACAATTTAAAATGATTGAATTTACAGCTCCATTGAAGTTATATATATATATATATATATATATATATATTACTCCCAATGAGTATAAGAATGATTGTATTATGATTAAATAATATATATTCCAAATAATTAGAAATAAGAATCAATAAATAATAATAAAAATAAAAAAAATAGATAAAAACATCTCACAAGGGACCATTTTTCTGGGGACCCCTAGAAAATATGTGTACATTAAACTTAACGGGAGCCTTTTAATATAATGACATAAAAAAAATTGAGTGTTGTTATAAGTTTTCCTTTAGAAGTGCAAGGTGTAGTGTGTAAATACAATGAACTACTCAATTTGTTCTTCGTAAGAAAGGATAGTAGTGCTTATTGGTTTTCCAGCCACTAGAGAGCGCCATGAATCTTGTATCCTTTATTGTCTTTATTGATAGCACAGCATTTTACTTCCTGAGTTATTTCGTCATTTCGTGTCTTGATAAATTCTGCTTTTCATCATAGAAATAAAACATTAACCTGATGTGATGATGATTCTTCTAAATAGTAAGAGTTATATAATTAAACATAGAATTGATTCCCCAGGTGCCAAAATGAATCCCAAAGGATGGTTTAAAAGAATAATATTAGACCTATTATAAAATTAAGTGATATTTATGAGAAAAAAAAAATCATTTTCTTTGAGAATAAAAAAATTGCAACTCACCTACATGGAAAAATAAGAAACTAAAAGTAAAAAAGTAGGCCTAACGGTCAAACCAGTAGTGAACATATGAACTTCACTACATATTTTAATGTAGTAGTTTAATGTCGCATTCAAGTGCTTTGTTGTCAGAAAGAACAGGAATCATGGAGGATACCGTGTTTATTTATTCTTGCCTATTTACTGGGAAAATCTTATTAAAGCCAAAATGATATTTAGCATCCCATTCATTGACAACCAAATAAACATTCACAGCGCTATCTAGATAGTCAGCTTGCTGACAATTCTGGAATTTCGGTCGAATCATAGCTGTATTTGTGGGTGGGACATGCCCCCACCACTTTTTGCCAGGGTCGATATTGTCCCCACCACTTTTTGAAACATCTTGCGGCACGGATGTATCTAATACAAATAAAACATGTATTTTTAATAAAATAAAACTCTTGTGGCTCGTGCACAGTCTTCACACAGACGAACGCTTCAATCCAATCTTAATGCCATTGTGGAGACTATCTATTCGTTCCAGTGAAATCACAAAACAAAATGCACACAAATTTGTGCTTACTCTTGATATACAATCACTGATGAACATATTCAGTTTTGATGAAAGAAGGGGAAAAAAAACAAACATACGAGTGCAGATTAGAACCTAGAACCTCTGACACGCTTAACAAAAGTTCTACCACTAGACCATTAGGGTACAAGAACAAAATTTGCGGATCTATGCATTTATTCACATGAAAAATCTCGACACTAAAGATATTACATTATAGTGGATGAAACTCATTAAACATGAATTCTATGTCGATAAATTAAACCCAATGTACTGTTGAAATTGATTTCTGGACATCGTAATGTTATTTTTTCGCAATTGTTATTGTACATATATAGTACATATCTGATACAGCATTTAAAACAAAGTTACGCCACTGTAACTCACTCAAATACAGTCTGTGTATATACGCTTTAAAAAGATTATACATATATGTAAGTATGCACTACTTTAACGAAAGGTCAAGGTGATGTAGCTGTTGTGGAAAAAACTAATAAAGAATACCAGTCACAGCAGCATTTGTTCTTCACTCCGCCATGTTTGAAGTTTATAGCACACCCAACTTGGGAACTTGTGTATCAAAATTATTCCTGAGCTTCTTAGTGGTAAATACGACTTGAGAGGGTGTATTTACCGTCTAATTTTTAACTAGGAAAGTCGCATTTACAATAAATTTATGATAAAACTCGCAAGTGAAGGCAGCATTAGATTGGTGACAGGATCCTGACACTCATGTGTTTGTCTTGTCCTTGTGTGAGCGTACGCTTCGTGGTTGTCAGACCTCTTATCTCTGTGTTTTGAGTATTCGAGGAATAGTGTCTGGATCCTGACACTTTTGGTTCATGGCGGATGAGGTGTTTCTCTGCCATGTGCCCTTCTGTCCTGTGTGTTGTTTTCTGTTGGAGCACATGACTTTTGGTGGCGTTGATTTGTCCTGTGCTTTTCTGTCCTGTATGCTGTTTTCTGTTGGAGCACATGACTTTTGGTGGCGTTGATTGGTCATGTGCTCTTCTGTCATGTCTTGAGTGTTTGTGTGAGCACATGGCTTCTGTCAAGTTTGTTTGCCATGTACCTTTTGTATATTTTTGTTTTTTTCTGTGTGCCATGTGCTCTTCTGTCAGTCTCTAGTCTTTGGCCCACCCTCTTGTTACCTGATTATTGGTTTATTTGCCCCACCTGCTCTCCCTTTTTACCCTCCTGATTTCCTTCCCTATTTATTCTCCCTTTGTTCTCTGTCCTGTCCCGTTTGTTGTGGACTTTTCCCCCCCGTTAGGTGTTGCTGTGTCCTGTCCTGTCCTGTCATTCCTTGCCCTGCTTGTCCAGCCCTGCCTTGTCTGTCTGTTTTCCCTATGGTAGTTTTGTTTTATTATTAATAAAAAGACAATTGAAAACTCTGCTCTTGAGTCCTGACAATTAAAATACTGTATTTAGATTTTGACTTCATAGATGGGCAGTCAGAAATTTAACAAAAAAAAGGAGGAATAGCTTTTATACTTTTTCATACATTTTATTCTATATTCAATATGCATTAACATACAATAACTCCATATCATAAAGATAAAATAGAAATAAAACAAATGAATTTTTAAATAAATCCATTATCATATGAGGTAGTTTTTGCTTTTCTATAAGAATGACAGAATTGAAAACATGATTTCAAAAATCATTTGAAAAAATACAATATTTACCATTTGTCTTGTGAGAACTTAGTAGAAAATCTGTAAGCATGCCAGACAATAACATTGATCACAGAGCATAGCATTCAAACGTGCTCTGTATTTGGGTCAGTCCTTCTCCACTTCCATGGTGGTCACACTCACAAACAAGCAACCAACCACAATTCTAATGCAGAACATTTCTCTTGGTCTCACTGATTGTTTCATAATGTAAAGATTCAGTTTTCAAAAGATGTTGATGATGCTGAAACCTTTGCGCTTGCATTCCTCACTCTTTGTAGAGTGACCATCTACCAGCTTATCAAGTAGGTTAAGTAGCATGTGACATGCCACTTCTTGTGTATCTGCCGGTTGTCTTCTTCAGCATGAGCTCTATCGACTATCTGTGTCCTGTGCACGAAGCTTTGTCCTACTGAGCACTGCCCTATGAACTCTTGTTTACCATCACACAAACACTTCAGGTAAAGTCTTGCAATCCACATGCTTGGTGACAATCAAGTTCTTGCCTTGATGCAAAGAGTCTTTCGAGAGCTTCTTGTTGCTTTGGAATACACTTCTTAAACAAACCTGTGGTAAACATGTCTCTGGTAAATACCTTAAAAATACATGCATAATATCTTGACTCAAAGTATATAGATACTTTATATATTAAATCAAATGAACAAATTACTTACGTAGCTTATGCAAAACATCAGGAGTGCCACACCGAGGACTGCGAAAGCCATAACATAAAGTGTGTTATGGTTATCACTTTTATTATATTCCATTTCCTCAGCTGTAATAAACTCTGAAAATACAAAACACATCAACATCAAATTGTTAGTTTGTCCACTTTCATCATTCATTGCCTATTGCTGTCGAAGAATACAGTAGATACAGTGGAAGTTTAAAAATGTGTGAATGTTATTGCATTTAGATGAACTACAGCTTTAAATAATGTGCTAAATCACCCCAGTGAACTTAATTTTGATTCTAAAAGCTATGAAAAATTATGTTTTTAAGCTTAAGTGTATAAATACTTTCTGTGTGGCCATTATAAATCCCCACACTTACCATTAACATTCAGAACGACTTCGCCTTCCTGGTTCTGATGGCCAAGAGGAGCAGACATAAAGCAGCTGTATATTCCACTGTCTTCTGCAGTTACATTAGACAGAATAAGGCTCTTTGTGCTCTCAAGCAGCTCAACCTCTCGTTCGACACCTTTATATTTTTCCACTTTGCCATTGTTTTCAGTTAGTCTTTTCATTACAAGACCAGTTAACGTTCGGGAAGGCCCTTCAGCAACCTGTAAAACATAAGTTTAATTCATTAAGTTAAATGACATCTTCATTTAAAACAATACTCTCAAGTAGCTAAAAACATATAGAGACTAATTTGTACCAAGTACCCTTACAAAAATGTAAAAGCAAAAAGTACTGAAATACTTTCAATAACCTATATGAATGTACACAAACACTATATGTATCACATTGACCTTTATTTGGCAGAATAAAGTTTCAAATATTGTCTTAATGTTAAAGTCAATAAAGTTTTTCTAGTATTAATAATAAACTGATCAACTGCTTAATGATTTTTAAAAATATAAAATTACTTTTATTTTAGTTTATTCAAGTGAATCTTTTTTTGTATTTTTGAATATCTGAATAGTTTTTTTTTAGCGTTTTTTTAAGCAAAACGAACATCCAGTAAACAAAAAGATGTGAGGAAAAAAACACAAGGTTCTCAATAAAATACATACAAATACTGAACTTTACCTTGTACCATATCACCGAGCGATACTGGACACCGTCCTTTGATTTCGCCGCACATGGCAACACGGCATCTTCACCAGTGATAGCGCTAATATCATGCTTTAAACACTCCGCCACAGCTGCAAATAAAAGAACCAATGTCAACCTGGATCAACAGAGTCTGCGTGAAAATACTCTCGGGAACACGGGTGGAGACTTACCGAAAGTTACAAGACATACGATGAATTCCGAGAAATAATTCATGGTTCTGGCTATAGCTTGGTGTCGACACGACGGTTTTATGCTGTATGAGCCTCCTACATGCTCTTTATATCTACATGACTTTTGGGGAAGTGAGGGAAATCCCACGCG